>NC_133812.1:21236675-21575804 GCF_043250625.1 Sebastes fasciatus | reverse complement strand
GCTGACGGGTATGTTGTGGACTTATCGGAGCACTATTTTCTTCTTGCGTCCAGCTCAAAGGCCTTTACACACATGGGGCGTGCCATGGTTGGAAATTGGCACCAGCCACCAGCCAAATGCTGGTAAAATATGGCTGCTAGATTTCAAATAAAAATACGTAGTTTTTTTGTTACGTAATATTCACATTCTGTGTGAAAGTACTCAGGACAAAAAAAACGTTCCAAAAAATATATTGATGTGCGATTAAAAAAAACACACATTCTTTATGCAGCATAGTATTTTTGAGGGGAGTTCTGCTCTGTGTTCAGGCTGGGGAAAAAAATTAAAATAAAAGTTTGTCTGATACTGTATGTTTTATATGAATGCTTTATTGATTAAAAAAGTTATATGGGAGGTACTACATTTTCTTCAAAACACATTTAGCTAATAATAGTTGTATATGAAGGTAACTTTTAGGAGAAACTGTTGCATTATGTACAGGGTATGGGCATCCACATGTAAAGGGCACAATCTCAGTTCCACAGTAATGACTAAAGAGCTGCAGCTGCTGTCTTTTTTATAATAGAAGTGGTGAAGGTTGCACGTCCCCTCAGGTTAGTTTAGCTTCATTTTTCCATTTTCTTTGTCCTTACGACCTCTCCGGCTCTCTATTTCTGTCACTCACATGTCTTTCGGGTCACAATTACTTGGTAACTAACCGCCTCCCACACCGACGGCGTCCACTAATGTTTGATTTGTAGTGTAGCCGCTGATAAATCAGCTGAGCGGATTCATCTCAGAGAACTGCTGTTGTTCCAGGTTATTGAAGCATATTTGCTGTGTTCTCCTGGCTGTCCTGTTTATTTCTCTCTTGTCATTGACAGTGTGCCTTCTCAGATTATGTGCTGATTGATAGCACTGTCCCCTCCAGCATGTTTGCCCTCCTCAGACCGCTGAAACCAATGTGTCCCTGCATTGCTAGAGGACATTATGGTCAGATACATACAATTGATGTCCTGCATGATGGATCAGAACTATTTTCTTTTTGTTCACAAGGCTAAAATGCCATCCTGAAATACCGTTTCCGACTCACTGCAGACAGATCACACAAATATCCTCAAACTGTCAGTACAATAGACTTTAGAGGATATTAATAGGATTTAAAATGTACAATAAAGACTGTATGGTCAGGCATTTTGATGGCTGCTGCTGTGATGGATGTGCATGCATGGAAGTGTGCAAATACGTCTACCTTCCTCACTTCCTTCATAATGGTGAAATGTGTGATTTTATGAGAAATAAGAGTAGATTTATTCCTTTTTTTGTTTCATTGGAAGTCGTCTTTCAAATGACTTTCTGTATGATTCCTTTTTTGTATGACAAACGCATAGTTTATCTCAAAACTGCTCTCAACCTGTATACCATCAGCATTTAGCCACTTTTCATAGATCAAATTCACCTTGTCTTGTGGTGTAAACTTGAACAAAACAGTACTTGATGCAACACTGACAAAACAAAGTGAGCATCAAAAAACTTTGACATTGAAGAGTAGTTTGTACATGTAGTTCAGTTCGGAGTTTTTTGGTTCGAGTAGTCGATTTACAAAAAATATTACCAGCAACAATTGTTGTTTTTCTAAATTATTTAAAGCAAAAATGCAAAAAATGGACTGATTTCTTTATCTTTTGATTTTAGACTGTTGTTCCTTGGGCTCTGTGAAATTTTGATTATTCTATTACAGGTTTGTAGACCAAACGATTAAACAATTAAGCGAGAACATTATTGACAGATTAACTGATAATAGAAACTATAGCCACAGAAGTAGGCCACTGATTGCACTTGACTTGCATAAAACTTCTTCATCGAAATAAAACTTATGTTGACAAACAAATATGTCATAAAGTTATTCTTGGAAAGTATACTCCAGGACATCAAAGAAATAGGTCTTTTTTTTAAGGAAAATGTTTTTATTGAGAAGAGAAAAGAGGGAAAAGTTCAAAATATGAAAAAGATATTGACTGTAAGTCCCTCGAGCAGTCAGTCTTGGTGCTGAACTCCCACAAAGGCATGTGTGACAAAGAAATGTAAATGTTCTACAAAGAGCAAAACACAGGAGAAACGCAACCTTCATCCACAGCTGGAGTAAAACTTTAAACTAAAAACTTGAAAACGTACCAAAACTGTGTAGAGGCTGCTGAAATCTGAACCGTTTTCAGGCACAAAACAATACTTCACATTGTTTTGTGTTTAAGGGTTTGATTGACATACTGTAACACGACTGGGATTCTGGTAGATCTTATCTGGTGTTCATAAAGGGATGCGTGTTTTCTTTCCAGGTTTTATATATACAAAAAAAAAACATAAATGGAGGAAGAACAAGGTAGCTTGTTTGAGCATTGATGGCAACAATCAAAAGGAAAAGAAGCTGCAGTTCCACCTACACTATTTGATTGACGTGTGCTCTTTGGAAAGCAATGAGCTTAAGATGGAGACACGATTATAAAGAAATAATTTGTGATCTCATGTCTGCTGATGTTTGTCGAAAGATTATTTAAATATGAATGTTTCCGTGTGCGGTGTCTCCCTATATGTTACAGAGGAGATTCCATTCATCTCCTTGTGAGTTGTGACAGATTTAGCATATTAAGATCCGCTTGTAGCAAGGTGTTCAGACTCGTATGAGGTACTTCCCATTCCCTCTTATTTTTTTTCTTCTTTTACTCTGACTGTGCAGGCTGTCTGTTTGATGGATTGTCTCTATTCTCTCCTTTAGTTCCTCTGTCTACTCCAGACTGCATACTTCAGAAAATAATTGAAAATACCTATTCCAGCTCGTGCACACATGCTGCTTTTTCAACTTTCTTTTAGGGAGTTCTCCACTCACTCACATTTTTTTTCCAATACATCTTAGTTTTCAGATCACTTTTTGCATTTCTGTACAGTGCTTTTATGATATACATCATTCTATATTCACTTAACTCATTACAACAATAGCATGAGTTAGTGTTGAAAAGAAACAGCTGAATCAAAAACACACTTTTGATCTCAATTGAAGCTTTCACTTTTAAAAAAACAACAACTGGCATGTCCAACCAACATATGGTGAACGGCAGTGGAGGTATTGTCACATGTGCAGCATTACTTTGACCCGGTGCTACCAGAGATCCTTTCAATTGTAGAGTTTGTGGTTATTGATAACCAGGCTAACTGTTTCTCCCTATCTCCAGTCTTTGTCCTAAGCTAAGCTAACCTGCTGGCTGTAGCTTCATTTTTGTTAATCTTGTCATTATTTAGAGGTACTGTGGTGGTAAAATCAGCAGCTCCAGTTTGATTTCTCCCCATTTTTCTCTCCAGTTGTACAACCCATAACATTTCTGAGCTGTGCTTGTTGATAGAGACCTTCCTTCACTATAAACTATGGTTGTCAGTGTCCTGTCGCAGCAGGAAATACCATATTATTGTAGGTGTATGAGGACTTAGAGGCAGGTAAACTGTGTGTCTGTTAAGATTTTGCTTGGTTAGTTCGGTCCCATAGTTTGTCTTTCCTTGTCATTTCCTGGGTCCCACTGTCTCCTGTGTCATCTGCTGCTCATTTATTTTGATTTCTACAACTAATATAAAGATTTTGCACCTATAAGCACCTGCAAATCCCGACTCGGAACACAACACAGGTGGCACGAGGTTTGGAAGAGATTACTTTTTCTCCTCCTGCCTCATTAATCATTCCTTTCGTTTCCTCAGGAATCCCTCCTAGTCTTTTATCTGTCACCTGTCAATTCTATCAGTATTTATCTTTTTCTGCTGCACAATCTTATTTTTTGTATCCCCGTCTCATTAGGGGTTTCTTGCTGCTTTTCATGTCTCCAAAAAGTCTGAATTGTTGGATCTCAGAAGCTGGCGGCGATCGGCGGTTGTTTTATATGTTTTTCCATCCCTGTCTCCTCTGAGCAACATACATAGATAACAACAGGCCTGCAGACACACAGCTACGACATGTAAGTGCTGTGTAATTGTCAGTATGAGTTGACAACGGAGAGACAGCGTGAAAGGACAGGTTGAATACAGATAAAAACAAACACTATATATTTTATTCAGACAGAGAAAAACATTTATGCACGTCACATGCTGGCAAATTGCATTTTCAGTGTTACCAGATACAGTATATACTGCTTGCTGTCTTTCTCTGCGTTCTTTTACATCAGCTGACAAACTGTAGAGCAGAGGCAACAAAGTAAAATGTATTTAGAAAAAATAAGATAAAGAAGATTTAAGTTAAAGGCCTAGTTTGACATTTTTTGGGGGAAATACTGTATGCTTAGTCTCCTTTTTGTACTGCTTAAACAAACAAGATATAACTTGTTAATTTTTGAGTTTTAGAGATGCTGGCAGGTGGATTTTGTTACCTTTGGACGGAGCCAGGCTCGCTGTTTCCAGTCTTTGTGCTAAGCTAAGCTAAGCTAACTATCTCCTGGCTGGAGATTTGAGAGTGGAATCAATCTTCTCATTTAACTCTTGGCAAGAAAGCAAATATCTGTATTTCCCAAAAGGGAAGGGGACACTGGTTTATTGATGACTTTGTGAAATGGGTCCAGTTCTCCAGTCAGTGACTGGTTTGAAGTTTGGCCTTTGTCATCCTGACATGTATAACCATTGACTCCCAAAGGGAACATGGGTTTGCTTTCATATTAAAGTGGCAATAGACTTTTTTTGTTTTTGTTTTAACGTATCATTATGAAGTAAATGTTGATTTCACAATGTAATGGCTATAGAGTAATGATACCGTCGGCATTTAGATTGATTCCCTATAAGCCTCGCTTACATAAGATCTCCCAGGAAAACGAAGGCTCCATTTAACGGCACAAAATAAGTGTGTCAACAATTGTGCCACCAAAACAGGAAAAGGATATCACTTTTGTTTTCCCTGGTAGCTATCTCCAGTTACCAGAGTATCAATGTAAGTTCTTTTACAGTAACTATTCCCAGTAGCAGAAATGGCGGATGATGGAACAACCGAAGTAACCGTGGAAAACTAAATACAGCGTGTCCTGTGTTGTTGGTAGTTGCTAGCCTTTGAGGAAACCGGAAAACGATTAGGTTGCCTTTGCGACGATGGCCCCAACAATAATACCACTTGGAAATGTTTCAGTTTTTACTGTTTTAATTTGAACCACAATTTATGTAAAGCAGAGACACAGTCAGGTTCTTTTTTGAGTTGGACCTGTTGGTAGACACTCAGTTACTTGGTGGCACCAGTTTCCAGATAATCCAGAGGCTGTTGTCATGTATGTTTTATGTAGGTCAAGTATGTTTGGTGGTTGAGGGATGAAAGAAATGTGATAAAGGAGAAAGCATGAGTGGTTCTAACATTAGGCGATGGGAACATACGTGTGCTTCAGTGAATCATTCATGGAAGAGATGCTTAACTGGCTCTAGGCATGCTTGTGTCACTGTAATGACGTGTGCGCATATACAATATGTGTGTGCGCAACAAGAAGCTTCCCTTGGATCAGGTGGAGATGACGGGGGATCCGCTCCCCACTGTGGATCCGTAAAGAACCACTTTGCTGATATACAGGACTGCAGCTGAGATTAAAGCTTTATGGTGCTTGTTTGACTGATGTGTGGATGAGAAGACGGATGCATGAATTGTTGGGTGTTATCCTCTGGTTTTTAGCAGCTATAAGTGGTCTGTGATTAATTGCAGGAGAGACGTGTAAACTGTCAGTGAATCATGGGAGGAGCGTCACATTACAACTGTGCACAAACTTTCCACACACTGCAATTACCTCTCCAGCGGTGAGAGGTAATTGGCATCTTTGCTGTATTTGGAACATCATTTCAGAGTTGTTAAAGAGGGCTGTGTGGAAGCATGCTGATTATTTCAATCAGTCCTTTCAAACCTTGAAAAATGTACCATCCAGTGAAGTGTGATACTACTGGGCTTGTCTTTGATTTGGAAAAAATACAAACACGGTTTGAAACATGTATCTTCCTGTGTGCTGGCATTTTATGGAACAGGCCTTTTTGGTACTTTCATCCAGGAGAGAGCTGACTGAACAAACTGATCAACATTTTTATGGACCAGGGAGGAGATTATGAGCTCCATTATACAGACAAAAATAGTTGTGATATTTGGGATTTATAAATGTCCCCAAATCCAATAAATATCAGAGACAGAGACACGATGGATGTAACAGTCCTAACCTGTAACCTCACTAAATAATGTAGTTAGCTTTAATGATATGCTTCTTGGCCTTGAAATAATAGGCAATTAGTAGGTAGTTAGTCAGGCATGCTATCGTTACCGATTCATGTTAGAGCAAATAAACACACACGTTTATAAGGATGTCACGATACCAGTTGTTGATACCAATAACAGTGGAATTCCACGATTCTCAATAGCAATTTGTTATCACGGTAAAAAAGAAAAACAATAAATCCCATGTACTTCAACATCCACTCCTTTATTACCGTTTGCATACTGGTTTTTGTTAGTAATTTAAAAAGGGCATAATTCCCTCTAAATTATACATTTAATATTGCTGTGAATACATCTCCTTCCATCAACTGGGTTTATTCAAGTTTCTCCCCCAAAACTACATTTTTACATGATTACATTTTAACACATCATCATGACGTTAGAATTTAACTTTGCCCAATACTCATTTTTACTGGATAGAGCCTGAAGGCGTCATACTGTAAATTAATGGCACCTCCCGTGTTGAAATCAGCAGGATGTGGGAGACAGTTAAAGTTAGCTGTTAGCAGCTGGGAGTAGGCACAGTCCTGCAGGAGCTATCGACTTGTTGCTGAAGTATCAGTTCTCATGACATCCCTATGGAATAATCAATTCCTCACACTTTTGCTCTTGTGATTTTGGTTTTGGAAGGTGAAAAAAATTTATTGATATCTTGGTCACAATTCCTTAATAACCATATGTAGGGGATCCTTATTTAAATTGATTGCTTATGTTATGTGTTTCTGTTAAAAAACAAATATAGACTGATATAATGTTATCGGTATCAGCCCAAAATGTTCAGTATTGCTCGGACGCTCTAATTTTAGCGGACCCTCTTATCCAGAGCTGCTAACAAGTGGAGGTGCAACATTTAAACATGTCAATATCAGCCGCATAATAGAAATAAACCTGATAGAGAAGAAGTACAGGGGACAATAAGAAGCTAAACTAAGAGGAAGCAAAGATGTTTTTTAGTAGAATAAATAGACCGCTTCAATTTACCGTTGTTACTCAAATCGATGAACTGAAAGCCCAAAGGCATCTCACTCACTGTATTGTTGAATTTACCCGTGAGGAGCAAAGACATCCTCGAAAAAAAGGCTTGTCATCTGTCTTCATTCATCTCACTCTGACTCATGTTAGTGCCCAATTATCTCTCCACAGTTTGTCTTCATTCTACTCCAGAAGATTTAAAGGATGTGAGAGAGACAGAGAGGAAGAGAGAGAGGGTGACGTTGAGTGATGTTAAATAGGAAACAGACAAACAGTAGTGGAAAGGAGTGGTTACAGATTCAATGAGGGAGTAAAGTGAGGAGGACAGAGAAAAGTGGGATAACAAATACTCCAAACTTGTCTTTTTCACTGCACGACTCTCAAAGTACAAGTACTATCTTTATATTAAACTAAAAAAACACTGCATATTCTCAACAAGTCCTCTAAATGAAATGACAAAATATGTTAGTGCATGATAGACCGATATGGAGCGTTTAGAAGTGGTGTAGTGTTAGGTTTAGGAAAAGGTCATGGTTTGGGTAGACATTAATACTTTGTTTAGGGTACGGAAAGTTGTGGTTTGGGTTAAGATCCCTACTCTGTTAAGGTTAGGGGACCTTCGTCGTCATGGTTACAATAATAAACGCGTGGTTAAAGGTATAGGGAACAAACGTGGTCATGCTTAAAACAAAATGACATTAATTGTTGGTATGAAACAGGAAATGAACAGCGGTGTCCCGTGTTAAATTCTGATGTCTTGTTGACCCATCCATCCACCTTTATGTAGACTTTGTTGCTCTGTAACAGCGTCACCTGACTTCCTCCTTTGCTCCCGTCATAATTACTATGACCACTAGGGGGCGTTGTCACATGAACGCAAACACATGTCGCTTTGGGGCTTTTGCTGAAATGACCGATGCTGTTTGAGTCTCCATATTCTGTATGTGGTATGTAGGTCTACATACAGTATAACTGTGTCAGGACCAGATGGCAACCTCCAGGTCTGAGAAGTGAAGCCAATGCTGAAGTGCATTAAACTTGCATTCTTTCTAGTAGCCAGCAGGGGGCGACTCCTCTGGTTGCAAACAGAAGTCTGATTGTATAGAAGTCTATGAGAAAATGAGCCTACTTCTCACTTGATTTATTACCTCAGTAAACATTGTAAACATGAGTTTATGGTCTCAATCGCTAGTTTCAAGTCTTCTTCAATACAGCATAATGTTCATTTAGTAAATTATGGTCCCATTTAGAGTCAAATAGACCATAAAGCAGGGGATGCCTTAGGGCGTGGATACCTTGTGATTGACGGGTCGCTACCACGGCGTTGTCCGGTCTGGGAGTTGTCCGTGTTTTCGTCTTACAACTTTAACCCTTTCACAGTGTGTTTTCAGTTCATGAAAGTTAATTGTAACATTTGGTTGCTTAACGGCCAAAATGCAGAACTCAAGGCTTCAAAACCGTGTTCCACAAACCAATGGGTGACGTAACAGTGACTACGTCCACTTCTTACATAAAGTCTAACGGTCGGGACAATGTTTGGTTTATTGCAACTTAGATTTGATTTTTTGTTTTTTGTTTTTTTTACACAGCACATCACAAGTCCTCAGCTTGTGAAAGACGCATGTCTTTTGTGGTTCTGTTTTTTTTTTAGGATGCAGAAACTAGAAATGCCGGTGTGTACTGCCCAATACTAGTCACATTATCAGATCCATTCAATTTACAGTTAAGTGATTTGTACACCACATCAGCCTTTTGCTGTCTGTAATGGAGGGTTCAGGTGTAGCGGCATGCTAGAGTTACTGTCTACAGCGTATAACAGGAGGAACGTGAGGATGACATTTCCCTGCGGCATGTCTGCCCTCGACGGACACTGTTTCGCTCAGATCAGCAGATCAAGACCTGATCACTTTACATAGGGCGGTATTGTAACTACTGTAACTACACACACACACACACACACACACACACACACACACACACGCTTATAGCTAGGTTCAGGTCAGAGGCAGATATGCCAGAGTCTCCTGCCTATCATAGCTGCATTGATTTCCTTTCTCCTGCGTCAGGCTGTCTTGTCAACAGACTCCTCCGAGCATGGAAGATGAATTATTCACAGGACGGCTCTGCCAGGATCTGTAAATAAATACTTAACTAATATTGGCCCCCACAACCCACAGGTCTCAGCTTACTGTGAGGGCAAAATGAAGAGAGAAAAAGGAAAACTGCCCTAAATACACCTTTTCATTCATCCATGTTTAATAGCTGGTTTATATTTGTGGTGACACTAGTGTTCCCTCACCTCACACTGTACGTACAGCTGGAGTTTGGGTGTCAATTCATTCATTTAATCATAAACTATGGCACTTACCCAGTGGGGTAACCTCAGAGTCTGAAAAGTGAAGCCAATGCAGAAGTGCCTTAAACTTGCATTATTTCTAATAACCAGCAGGGGGCGACTCCTCTGGTTGCAAAAAGAAGTCTGATTGTATAGAAGTCTATGAGAAAATGACCCCACTTCTCGCTTGATTTATTACCTCAGTAAACGTTGTAAACATGAGTTTATGGTCTCAATCGCTAGTTTCAACTCTTCTTCAATACCGCATGATGTTCATTTAGTGAATTATGGTCCCATTTAGAGTCAAACAGTCCATAAAGCAGGGTATGCTTTAGGGCGTGGCTACCTTGTAATTGACAGGTTGCTACCATGACGTTATCCGGTCTGAGAGTTGTCCGTGTTGTCGTCTTAGAACTTTAACCCTTTCACAGTGTGTTTTCAGTTCATGAAAGTTAATTATAACCTTTTTGGTCATCTAAAAATGTCTTATTTAGTGTTCGGTTGTACTTAGCTCCACCCTCTCGTGTCACTTCTGGTTGCAAAAGACTAAGATGGTCTCGAGGCTTCAAAACCATAGTCCACAAACTAATGGGGTGACGTCCACTTCTTATATACAGTCTATGCACTTACCTTTGTAGGTTTTTGCAGTAACTACATTAAGATGTACATTTTTTCTTCTGAAAAAAAGCTGCAAAGGCAATTTTCTTGACTTATTCTGGTTTTTGATTTTATCAACCACACTTTTAGGGTTAAATGTGATTCAGTAATGTTAAAATCTGTAACTAATTTTAGTTTTTTTTTTTTAAAAAGATGCAATTTTATGTCACCATCATTGTTGTGTTTTGTTCATGTATGCTTTAGGAAGTACATCACTGCATTACTTCCAGCACCACCACTGCCTAACCTCAGTTTGAAAAGATCACTCTGTGCTGCACTTGCAGACCTCACACACACATATCGTTAAATGAAGCCCATTGTTTGGATACACCAGGATAAGCAGTTCAGTGTTACCAGTTTACAGCCACCGTCCCATTTAGAGGCAACTCGCTGAAAAAGTGTCAGAGCCCCATGATATCTTTTTCAGGCCAAATAATTTCTCCAGCTTTTCTGTCGATCAATCTCTTTACACTTACATATTTTTTCTGCACTCAAAGTTATGTACCCAAAAGGTCATTTTGGTTTATGATAATTTGCCGTTCAAGTCCTTCACTCCAGTGTACAAGCTAGACTCTTGGACCACTAAAACCTGTCAAATCTGCTACGTAGAGTTTCAAAAACCTTAATTAGTTCATCTTGTCACAGATTTGAAAAGTATTCGAGAGATAGAAATGTAACACACGATACATAAGCAATCATAGGGAATCCCAGCAGCAGTCTCCCTCCTGAGTAGCTGTTAACTGAGTGGAATAAATGTTAGATTGTTTTAATTCAACAAGGGGGCGGTCATGTTATGATTGCTACGCTTCATAGCTTTAATCCCGCGGTATGAAGCAGCAGGTCTTAACCCCGATTTGTGACTGTCTCTTATTTTATGAGCTTTGGATTAAAAAAATCTGCCATGTGGCGTTTGCTACACGTAATGAGGTTTGTAATAAGATCAGCCTGTATGACACTGGGATCACAGCTTTTTTCTCAGTTACCAAGCATCGGGCTTCTGTTAGACTTTGATCTGAGCAGACAGCTCTTTCGCTCTCTGTATGGATTTGGCGGATTGACAGAAGAAAGGGAGTTAGTCTTGTTCTTTCTGTCTGCTCAGTGTGTCTCTCTTAATGTCTCGCTCAGGCACTTTATCATTTAACTGGGGCCACTTTAGAGAAGGGGAGCAAAGATCCTTGGTATTGGTGAACTCGCCATCAGTTTGAACTGTTGTAAGTGTGTGTGCGTGTGTGCATCGGCTTGTGTGTCAGTTGTGTATATTAGTGCCGCAAGTAACAATGATTTTCCATTTGTCTATATAAAATGTCAGATAATAGTGAAAAAAAGGTCCATCACAATTCCCCGAAACCCAGTGACGTGTTTAAATTGCTTGCTTTGTCCGACTGACCGGCCAAACCTAAAGATATTTAATATAAAGTGATACAAAACAGAGAAAAACAGTTAAAATCTCACATTTTAGAAGCTAAAATTGCTTTTTCCCACTGACCTTCCAAAAGATATTTAATTTAAAGTGATACAAAACAGAAAAACTGGTAAAATCTCACATTTTAGGAGCTAGAATTGGCAAGTGTTTGGCATTATTACTTGATAAATGACTTAAAGTTACTGTGAGGAACTTTTAACTGGTTATGAAACAGTCACAATTGATCACTGATGCTTCTATATGATCTACATAAGTGAACAAGACCATCGGCGCGCATATTGGCTATTTCTATATAGTTATTCTTAATGCTTGTCATTGGTGCCACCGGGTCGGATTCAGCGAGACATCAGACGAAATCATGCAGGTTCACCAGAAACTCCTTTCAACTCAGACTCCAGTGCGACCAGCCCACCGTGGACGGACCCAAATCCGGCCTCTTTGCCGCCCTCGCCCTGCGTTCGGAGCTCCGGCGGGAGGTGGAAAGCTCTGCGCCCGGCAGCTGAGGCTCCTCCTCCGGCCAGGAGTAGAACCAACACCGACACCACGCTGCTGGAGGCCCAGGCCATATTACTGAGCCTGCTGAAGGGAAGGGAGGCACGGGAGAACCAGAACCAGGACTGACTGTCAGAGCCTGCTGCAGCAAAATGAGAGGATTTCTGAAGGGAATCTTGTGCTCAGAAACACTACCACTTTTGTCCACAGGGGCCGCCAAAACATCACAAAATGTCAGTTCCTCATAATAGCTTAAAATAGCAAATTTAATAGCAAATTTCAATAGTCCCTCTAAAGGAACAAATATGCTTTTATTTTATCCAATGCAGCAGTGTACACCTGCAGTGTGATGGCACGCATTTTACCTGCTCAACCAAAGGTGTCTGTGTTTACCTTTAAAGTCCATATTCTCTCCAGTGCGTTCAGTGTAAGCACCAGAGGACTGCGGCTGTTGATGTGTTGCTTTCACTGCGTGGCCGGTGTGTTAAACTGTCATTTTGGATGATCCACATGAATACACATGTAAACCCACACACACACACACACACACACACACACAAAGTATTACACAGCCCTCTGCTGGCTCACTTGGTCATGTATAGAGCTGACAGTCGAGGATGACACAGCTGTACGCCGACCTCCTGCAGTGAGTTTATGAAGCTCAGTCAAACCAGAAAGTGGAATCAAAACAAGCCTTCAACTTTTAATGGATTTACTCAGCAGGGGGAGGCTGCATATGTGTTTATATGTGTGTGTCTGTTGTAACTCAAGGAGGCTTTTGCTTATACTCAGCTCAAGAAGAGTGGATGTAACAAAAATCATATTTGTCACTGCAGGGAATAGATTTAGATTTAATAGATAATAGATTTTTGCAGGCCAACCAGGAAGTTCTCATCGCCCTGGTTCCATCACCAAAAAACAAATGGGATTTTTCCATTGGGTTTTGGATTATTGCAGAAATTAAGCTCTGCGGAAAACATTTATGATACTTGCACGTTTTGTTCCGTAAGATAATTTTCACAAATGAACAACATTTTTATGTACACATATGGTCATTTTGTTAATGTTAGCAACAGCATGCATTCACTGTCAGTTTATAGCATCCGTCGTCCGAATATCTATTGATAACATGCCACTGATACGCCAAAATGAACTAAATGGGTATTATTTCTGTAAAAGAAAAAGCAAAACGATGGTGGGGGCGGTAGGTACGTAATGTAATCAGTGTGAGCCCGACCACCACGTAACAACGGTAATACCGGTAACACCGACTACCACGACAAGCCTACTCCCCAGTCCTCGGTAAGATGCCTAATCCTGAACACGGCGCCGGATTCATTTCACAAGTGGAAAGAGCAAAAAGTGTGTCTAAATTTCTGATATCGTGAGATCCCTAGTGTAGGCCTAAATTTATTATTGCGGCACCAGATAGGACGCAGTGAAAAATTGTGGGTGCACCTAAATTATGTGCTGGTGCACCTAAAAGAAAAAAAATTGGTGCAGCAGTGCAACCAATTTAAAAAGTTAGTCTGGAGCCCCGTGCCACCTTTACCCCAAAACAAAAAAGTCAAGGAAAGTCTTCTTTCAGCAAAAGATGGAGATGTGTTGTACGACACATCATCTAAAGAACTGTTCCCTGTCTTTACGTTCTTAACCTGCATTTTTCTCCTTTTTCCTATACGGATAAACACAGACAAGAACACAAACCCCATCAGCTGCAAACAATACTCACAAAAAAAAATTGCTCGAATATCAGTACGTCTAAAAGAATATAATGAAGTGAGCTGTTTTCATTCCAGTCCTCCACGAGGCAGCGAAACAACAGAGAATCTGAAGGGCCACGATATGTTATTTTTGATATGTTTATTGATATCCACTGTGTATATCTGTCTGTTTTTAATGCAGCTCAGCCTGTTTGTCAGCTGTCTACCTGTCAAACTGTCTATTTCTCTGCTGCTCTGTGTTGAGAAGAGCAAGGAGCTGAAAAATAAGAGCGAGCAAACAAAGACTGAAAGAGAGAGAGAGAGAGAGAGAGAGAGAGAGAGAGAGAGAGGGAGAGAGAGAGAGCAGTAATTGCTCCGGGGGATTGTATCCACATTTGGTCACTGCTTGGGAGATTGGTGACATCCACCATATTGATCAGTGCATTTAACACCTACACACACACACCTATGCTGGAGCAGTACAACGTGATCCCATAGCCACACTCCTCATTTCCAACATGGTACGCTCCTATTGTTATTCCTACACTCTTCCTTTTCCCTGCCCTCATCTTCCTCAACCACATCTGTCCATTTCAGTGTCAGTCTTTGTGGCCCCACCTCACTTTTCTTTTCCACTGGATGTGCCGTTTACATTCTTTTTTTTTTCTTTTTTAGAAGCAGCTCAGGGTGACATGAAAAACAATCTGTAAAGCAACTTTTATGCATAAAAGGTGCATTTGGTCAAACTGTATTCAAGCCATCTGTGTTCATACACACAGGATGGTCATTTTGTTAAATGTTAGCAACAGCAGCACATCTGGTTGCTGACACACAGCAGCAGGTGTTAACAAATGATAAAGATCCACCTCCAAACAAAGTAATTATAGTTTTATTAAAATAAAATTACAAAGATTGAAACATTGAACATTGAAAAAAAACAAAAAACAAATAACCCTGCACATTCTTAATCACTCGTACTCATTGTATTAAGAAATATTAGGTATAATTAATATAGACTATATGTGTCTAAGATATGTTACACAGTGTGCATGCTTTTTTGGTCCCTGTCAATAAGATGTTTAACATAAAATACCCAATCAAAGGCTAAGAAAACAAGGTGACATACAGAGCTCGACATGATATGTAACAAACCAAACAAACAAAACAAAAGGGTTGAAATAATATTCTAATCTTCTTCTAATTATAATATTCTTAAATAAATAAAAAATAAAAACAATAATAATAATACAAATATTTTTGTTGAATAATATCAATAATAATAATGATAATAATAAAAATTCAAAAATAATAATTTTGTCAAACTTGTGCTCAACATAAAATAATAATAGATAATGCTAGTTATTTAGTTTTGATATATTACTGACTATATATTTTATAGATAATACTGTACAAATCATATAAGGATATGCAAACTTTAAATTACAAACAAGAAAAAGCAATGATCTCAGTATGTCAAGGACATCTCATTTGTTAAATAATTTTTTTTAATTTTTGCTTTGAAAAGTAAAACTTTATTTAATTTCAGAAATCAGTCGGGATAATTGCCAGTTTGGAGAGAGTTAAAGAGAGGAGGTGGAGGATAACAAAATTGAGAGATAACTGGAGGGATCGTGTTGTTGTGTTCCTGTCCTAAAGCTTGTGATGATTGATGACATATTTGCCCTTTCTTTCTTGTTTGCCCTGTCTGACTTCTCACAGCAGGCGTGTATTAAGAAGCCACTTCAGGACAAAAAAACCCCCAAAAAACTCCTGAAAGAAAAAGCCATTTTCACATGCCTTGGTAAAAAAATGGAATTTTGCTGTGCTCACAGAACTCCCTCACCATTAGGGATTTTAGTTTTTTTTTAGCATGATTGACATCTCATTAAATCGCTTTGAAATAAAAGTAATTAAATTTTTTTTAATTTTCTTGTTTTATAGGTAGTTTGTGAAATTAGGATTATGAGCTGCACATAATTATTTTTCCCATTGATTCATCTGTGGATAATTGTCTCAGTTAATTGATTATAAAATGTCAAACAATAGAGAAAAATGCCCATCATAATTTCTCTTCAAATTGCTAGATCTGTCTATCATTCTTAAACCTCCAAAATATTCAGTTTACTAACAAATTTGGCAAAGAAAAGCATCAAAACCTCAACATTTGAGAAGCGGGAAACGGGGAATGTTTGGTATTTTTTTTGCTTGATAAAAGATTTAAAGGTCTCATATTATGCTCATTTCCAGGTTCATAGATGTATTTTAATGTTGCACTAGAACATGTTTACATGCTGCAATGTTCAAAAAACCCTTTATTCTTCTCATACTGCAGCCTGAGTCTGCCTGCCTCAGAGCCTAATTCAGCCTCTGTCTGAAAACCCCTGATTCACAGCCTGTCTCCTCCCACTCTGCTCTGATTGGTCAGCGTTTTCTGTCAATCAAACGTCCTCAACAACACAACGTCACCCTCCCCGCCCCCCTCGCGGCCTGAGAGCAGGGAGAGAGAAGCAGAGAGTAAAATAAACTACTTTAAAGTTTAGAAACCAGAAACTTCACCCAGCGCACGTTACCGGAGGAATCTGATCAGAAATCGGCGACACATGATGAACATCTGCGGTCCAGATTCCAGGTTTTCCTGACGGTTTCTCTCAGGTAAATAATACTATTTATATCTCTGTTAGTTAGCTCAGTGTTTACCTCATGCATCAACTCTGTAAACCGTAAACATACACTCTGTTTTACGTCTGTCTTTACAGATCCATCTGTGAGAAATGACCGACAGAATCATCCCAGAGGAGAGCAGACAGCTGAGAGCAGATGGCTCTGTTTACATGGAGATACAAAGCTAACCCGGTAGCATGTAGCTAACCCGTTAGCATGTACCTACATGCTAACGGGTTAGCTACATGCTACCGCTATGACACGGTGTGTAAACACAGCGACCATCAGGGTGGAAAATAGAAGATGTGAAACAGTAGTCAGTTCATTATTTCTGCTAAAAGATAAATGTATGGAAGATCAGAGTAATGGTATATTATTTACAGTAGTAGCTGTCTCTGTGTTACCATGACTACAGACCACCGGAGCTTAGCTTACCATAGTTTACCAGAGCTGAAGACTCTCCTGTACCATGTTAACATAACTGCAGGTGAGATGATTACAAATGCTGTGAATAATTAATATTGTCATCTGTCAACTCAAATAAAGTTTGACTGTGAAACAGAAATGTGTTGTGTTGCTTACAAGTCACTATTTACTACCTGTAATCTGCTACATGCATGACATCAAATATGTATAATATATAAATATCATCTGTTTAAACAGTGTAATTACATAAAGCCTTTGTGAAAGAACATGTTATATTTAGATGATGGGAGTACATGAAGCCTGTTCTGCTGGTTCTTGCAGACTAACAGTAGGAGCTACTTTGCTCAAGTTCGGTTGAGGAGGAGAGACAGTGACGCGCTGTGGGGCGGGGTCAGCTACTGAAGGTTCTCTCTGGTTCGACCAGGAAACCCTTATATGGCTAATTTTCAAATGACGTCAGAAGAAAAGAAAAGCTGCGCAGCGTTTTTCGACACCCATTTCCGGACAAACGGAGCAGGAGAAAAAGAGAGAGGATGGTCTTTTATGATACTATGGTGACTTGTAGACACACTGGGGACAGATATTGATGTTTAAAAGACATGGAAAAGTGCATTTTGCATAATAGGTGACCTTTAAACAAACAAATATTAGAATTAATCAATTAATCAACTAATCATTTAAACTGTGGTAGGATCAGACATGTATACAGAGCATGATCAAACTGTCTGCTCCTTATTCTTACATGTAAGTTTCTCCAAATTGTTAATTTGATTGTATTATATTTCATGTTATGCTTTCTCTTTTGTGGATGACGTTTATTTGT
Organism: Sebastes fasciatus; assembly: GCF_043250625.1. Taxonomy (NCBI): domain Eukaryota; kingdom Metazoa; phylum Chordata; class Actinopteri; order Perciformes; family Sebastidae; genus Sebastes; species Sebastes fasciatus. Next base: position 21,558,074 of record NC_133812.1, on the reverse strand, counting down.
ACTTCAGTTTTAATGACTCCGTACACCGCTGTGGTCACAACTGCAGGATTGTATTCTGTCCACATTATTATTATTATTACACCTGATCTTCACCCATTTGGTCGACAGCTTATATGAATGGTGAGAGTCTGTAATGCGAGTAAGTGAGTGAGTGGGGAGTCACCTGACTCTCCGATGCGGCTGAAATCATATTGACTGAACTGTCATTGCGACATACAGACCTCTCATGCGTTTGATATGCAGATGTCAGGATCCCCGCTGACTACATGGCTGTCTCTCCAATCCCTCCCTCCCTCCCTCCTCATGTATTAATGACGTATCGATAAAGAGCTCTCCCATTACACCCGCACCCATCTTTAACCTTGATGCTGATCTGTGTTTGTGTGTGTCTGCCCTCTGTCATAGCTCTTCTATTATTTACCACGCATCTCTGTCTGGGTAGGGCTTGTGTGTGTGAAGCCAGCAATCGCCTTTAGGTAAACAACCACTGCCAATGACATGGGTGACCTTCAGACACAAACACACATACCTTTCTAACCTCATCCGTCCTCTGACCACATCTCATTTCCAATCGATATGTTTTAAGCGAATGCCCATCCGTCCAAAACAAACTTCGCCTGCTCGGTTGGGGTGTTTGTCTTATTCTATGGGGGAGATTCAGGTGTCATTTTCAGGGTTGGTCCATGATGCCCTTTAGGTTGCCTTCAGGCGACAGGGAGAGGGATCCATCATCCCTATCTTTGACACCTCAGCCTGCCCTCTGAAGCCAAAGTAGCTGGTCTAGTGTAGAGAAGACTCAGGAGACAGGTGGTTTACACACATGCGAAAGCTTAACCGTCATTAACATCACATTAGAAATTCATTTCAGAGCTACTTATTGGATTAAACAAATCGTCATGCCAGTACCAAAAAAGCACTTCTATGAGCGTTTTACTAATCTGGCAAAAGCCAAAGAAATACCAGCAGTACTCTACGGAGCATTTTAGCATCTTTCAGGTCATTTTTTTAGGGTTTTATGGCCCTGCAGCTAGAAAAGTGGTACAACTCTGCAGACTATCATAAACTACAGTACATACTGTTGGTTTGGCAAATTGGCACCATTAAACCTGCAGTAGGCAGAATGTTTCTGGCATCATTGGGCAAAAATTCCATAATAATCTTTCAGCATATTGTAATTCAAGTGCTCTGAGAGAAAACTAGACCTCTGCACCTCATCATGGCTCTGTTTTCAGGCTTTAAAAAATCTAGCGTGTGATGGGCAACTTTGGCCAATCACAGGTCATTTCAGAGAGAGAGCGTTCCTATTGGCTGTTCATTCAACGGAGGCAGCTGTCAATCACTCGCAAACTCCGATCAAACTAGTGAGCGCTGATCAAATATGAATATTCTGTCACTGTAATGCCTATTTCTCTCCTAAATGTTTTCAGAAACATCTTGTAGTGTACTGTTTAGCTGGAAAATGAGAAAGTTTGCTCCGGCTGGTGGGCGGTGCTTGGTATTTCCTGAACTGATGTTAATCGATTGACAGCCTTTCTTTAAACACAACCAAACATATTGTATTCTCTTTTGGGCTCACTTCAGCCTCATTTTGAAAATATGGAGATATGTCTTCTTTGGTGTCAAACTAACAACCTTTCTGGAGGCTCATGCTGCTTAAAGCGGACACAAATGCTAATTACAACAGGATACCTTTAGTTCTACCAACATTTTCCTACAAAATAAACATCTTTTTTTTTTAATCATTATTGGAAATCTTAATATAAATCCACAGGAACACAGTTTGACTTTTTATTTTGCAGTTTTATTCATCAGGACAGTTTGCAATAGCGAGCATGGTCACATTTTTAAAAAACAATTACATCTTTGTTTCATCAACCTGATATTATCTGAGATTACTGGTTTGCTTATCAATTTGTTTTTCGCTTCGCGAAGCACCAAAATACAGAAGGGCAATGCATTTACCCCTCACCAAATAGCTTAAAACTGTGTTTTTGTATAAATTCAGCGCTTATAAGGTGGAGGTTCTTCAACACTTTGTTCTTGTGGTGGGTTGGGGTTGCCTCCTTGTTGTCCATACCTAGTTAGAGGAAGGAATTAAGATACAGATTTCTTAGTTTATTTCAATGGTTTTCTTTGGTATAAGGTTGTTTGACGCAGATTTGTAGCTGTATCTGTAATCTGTCTTGTTTGATATTAACAGCATTTAGAAGTCAGAAGTCCTTACCCTTGATTCATCTTCTGCATGTTACGGTTGTATTTGTAATCTAAACAGACAGAGAAGTTGATCTATTTAGCATTCTTCTTTAATATTCAGTACATTATTAAAGAAAACAAAAAACAAAACACCCACCCACCAAATTTGCAATTCACAGAAAGTCCTTGTAAGTTTGTTCATCATAAAGCTACTCTTCGCACAAGACAAGCTCATACAAGACATTGGCCACAGCTTCCTAATATCCATTGTGGTTGCTCACCATAAAAACAAACAAAAACCATAATAACTGTAATAAACCCATCAGATTTAAAAGATCATATCATCAAAATCTCTTGCCATGCTCTCATCTTGTTGTAACTTAAATGCAAAACCTATAAATGAATAAAACAAGCAAAGGCAAAAAGTCACTGCACATGGTACACCTCATAATTTGTTTTCCATGTAACAAGTCAAGTTTTAAAACTAAAATTGCACTGTTTTGGTTAGCAAAACTGTATTTTATGTCTTTTATTTTATTACATTAATTTATGAATACATACTATTTAAAGGTAATATTATACATTTTACTCTGGTGTTTTGTTCTTTTGTTTAAATCAAATGCTGACAGTCACATTGAATTAAAACAAAATAAAGACTCTAAAGGTGGTAGAAAAATAATGAATTCACAAAATAATCACAATTTTTATCTTCCATCTTTTACTTTAAAACCTGCAACTTCACAAGTTTAAAAGTGACTGAGTGGCAACATGGTGTAGTGGTAAAATGCTATATCATACACACAGAAAGAATCATATTTGTGCCAAAGTGCCTTGATTTTATTTATTTTGCAGAATCTAGAATATGAACTGTTTTAATAAAAAAAAAATTAAATGCTGATAACTACGTGATCTAATAAGCTTTGTTTTAGTCATGTTTAACATAGATTAAACATTTTTAAAATTACAAATTACCAACGATGCTAAACAACAACACTTAAAGAATGATCAAAAACCATGCATACTGGGGAAAAAATAGGTACAAAACATTAGTGAACTTGCTTGAACCTATAATGCATTTTAGGGTTGATTGCAGTATAAAACAATACACACATTCTGTGGATGAATTGCTTTTTTTGTTGTAGTACTATATATCAAAAATCTACCTATTTACTGTCAGTGGTCACAAAATGAGACTTTACCTTTCCATGCTTGTTTGGCACCTTTCCACATGGCTTTCATACGTCCAAAACGACACTCCCCGGGTTCAGCCATGAGGACGACCAGCGTCAGCACCAGAAAGATCATAGCAAACTTCATCCTGAGAAACAAAACACATCACGTGTCACTCAAACACATAAATTCCTATACCAGGGCTACATGTCACAGTATATATTCAGTGCCAATGCTCATCACATATCCCAAAGACTACAAGTAAGAACAAAAATATTTTACCTGATTGATAGTCTGAGCCCAAACGACTAGTGAAGAGAGCGAAGTGAGATCTACAGGTGATGTGAATCTCTGTGCCTGACAGTTGTGAAGTACTTGTGGCTTTATAAAGGCAAGGATGACCTTATGCTCACACCGTTTACACATATTTAGCAACATTGCATTAGTCATTGTATTATGCAATGTCAAGTTCTGTTGGACGATGACAAGATATCAGAACTCAGAGATTATCAGAATGTCAAGTCATCTTTTCAACAGAAAGTGATTTGACTATTTCCATCTCGTGGGAAACTTTTTAAACTGCAAGTTTAAATTCTTCCAATAGCTCCAGGATTTCTCTCTGAAAGGAGACACATCATGCTCAATTTCAGGTTCATACTTGTATTGTATTTTTGTGTTTCTACTAGAACGCCATCGCCCATTTAACGTTGTGGTTCCAAAATTGTAATTATTCCGTCATCGTGTATATGTTTCCCTCCTGCCCTGACTTTTCCTAAATACCTGCAAATGCCTGTATTGTGATATTGATCAAATAACATTTAGAAAACCAAATACATGTTTTTTTTGTTTTTTTGTTTTTTCATGACAAAAGCCCCCATTGGTAGCCAGAATTGATGCATTTGCATAATCGCTGTATAAACTCATTGAGATAATGAATCGTACGTAGAAATTAATTTGCATGCCTATATTCACTCACATGCACTTATAATCACACTAAGGTACGTAGGCCCACAGTATTCATGCTATCGTATGTGTAAAATATCAGAAATGTAAGCGAAAATAATCACACTTATTTTCTAACTATAAAAGTTGTGTACTGTGTGTGCACTATACGCATATACTATAATATACTCTCACAGCGAGCGACGCGACGCTCCGTCATCTCTATGTAATTGTCTCAGTCTTCAGTCCAAAAGTCAGAATGTATTGAAAAAAGATAGATATAAAATTTTCAAAAATTCACAACATGATTTTATTGAACGAAATATTCTGCTTCAATCCATTTTTGTTGGTATTTAGCCTTTCAAAAACAGGTACAGGTACAAAATATTGCCTGCGAATATTAAATGTCAAAGGCTTTTATTGTGAAAGGTAAGAACGGTTTGTTTGCCATCTTGGTTTGGACTATGGAGCCTCTGTCTTATTGTTTCAAAGATAGACGCAACTCAAACCGTTCCGCACAACGTGATTGGTTGATGCCTTTATTAAAAAGAAATGATCCTCTTCCCGAAAAAAAGTAGGTCACTTTTTTGTGACGTGCAAATTAATCAAAATGCCCACCAGTGTGTAAAGGCCTTAAATGTGGTGGCACACATACGGATCAAATGCAGGTATACTACATTCCTCTAATTTCTACAATTAAGTGATTTGACTTTTACTAGGCTTCAGCATTAACGAATAGGTTCAGAAGTCCTTAAAGAAAAGTCATATTGTACATTTGAAACATTTGCTTTGCATACTGTAGCTATCTTAGCTGAGCATTTTAGCATCTTTCAGCTAATTTTTTGAGGGTTTTATGACCCTGCGGCTAGAAAAGTGGTACGACTCTGCAGACTACCATAAACTACAGTACACACTGTTGGTTTGGCAAATTGGCACCATTAAACCTGCAGTAGGCAGAATGTTTTTGGCATCATTGGGCAAAAACTCCATAATAACCTTTCAGCATATTGTAATTCAAGTGTTCTGAGAGAAAACTAGACCTCTGCACCTCCTCATGGCTCTGTTTTCAGGCTTTAAAAAATCTAGCCTATGACAGGAGACTTTGGCCAATCACAGGTCATTTCAAAGAGAGAGCGTTCCTATTGGCTATTCATTCAAAGGAGGCAGCTATCAATCACTCGCAAACTCCGATCAAACTAGGGAGCGCTGATCAAATATGAATATTCTGTCACTGTAATGCCTATTTCTCTCCTAAATGTTTTCAGAAACATCTTGTAGTGTACTGTTTAGCTGGAAAATGAGAAAGTTTGCTCCGGCTGGTGGGCGGTGCTTGGTATTTCCTGAACTGATGTTAATCGATTGACAGCCTTTCTTTAAACACAACCAAACATATTGTATTCTCTTTTGGGCTAATTTCAGCCTCATTTTGAAAATATGGAGATATGTCTTCTTTGGTGTCAAACAAACAAACTTTCTGGAGGCTCATGCTGCTTAAAGCGGACACAAATGCTAATTACAACAGGATACCTTTAGTTCTACCAACATTTTCCTACAAAATAAACACCTTTTTTTTAATCATTATTGGAAATCTTAATATAAATCCACAGGAACACGGTTTGACTTTTTATTTTGCAGTTTTATTCATCAGGACAGTTTGCAATAGCAAGCATGGTCAAATTTTTCAAAACCAATTACATTTTTGTTTCATCAACCTGATATTATGTGAGATTACTGATTTGCGTAACAATTTGTTTCTGGCTTTGCGAAGCACCAAACTACAGAATCTAAAGGGCAATACATTTACCCCTAACCATATAGCTTAAAACTGTGTTTTTGTATAAATTCAGCGCTTATAAGGTGGAGGTTCTTCAACACTTTGTTCTGGTGGTGGGTTGGGGTCGCCTCCTTGTTGTCCATACCTAGTTAGAGGAAGGAATTAAGATACAGATTTCTTAGTTTATTTCAATGGTTTTCTTTGGTATAAGGTTGTTTGACGCAGATTTGTAGCTGTATCTGTAATCTGTCTTGTTTGATATTAATAGCATTTAGAAGTCAGAAGTCCTTACCCTTGATTCATCTTCTGCATGTTACGGTTATATTTGTAATCTAAACAGACAGAGAAATTAAATATTCTATTATTATCTTATTTCTAAACATAATATAATAATGTTTAAAATAGTCGGTACATTTAAAATAGAACACTCTTGAGTGTCATTATTGTACTGATAATGTCCACGATGAAAATTACACTACATGAAAACAATATTATGCCGGCATAGTGGATTTATTTAGCATTCTTCTTTAATATTCAGTACATTATTAAAGAAAACAAAAAACCCACCCACCCACCAAATTTTCAATTCACAGAAAGTCCTTGTAAGTTTGTTCATCATAGAGCTACTCTTTGCACAAGACAAGCTCATACAAGACATTGGCCACAGCTTCCTAATATCCATTGTGGTTGGCTCACCATAAAAAAAACAAAAAACTTAATAACTGTAATAAACCCATCAGATTTAAAAGATCATATCATCAAAATCTCTTGCCATGCATATAAATGAATAAAGCAAGCAAAGGCAAAAAGTCACAGCACATGGTACACCTCATTTGTTTTCCATGTAACAAGTCAAGTTTTAAAACAAAAATTGCACTGTTTTGGTTAGCAAAACTGTATTTTATGTCTTTTATTTTATTACATTCATTTATGAAAACATACTATTAAAAGGTAATATTATACATTTTAATCTGGTGTTTTGTTCTTTTTGCATAAATGATATACTGACAGTCACATTGAAATAAAACAAATAAAGACTCTCTAAAGGTGGGAGAAAAATAATGAATTCACAAAAGAATCACAATTTTTATCTTCCATGATTCTGCATCAATGCCTCCCATCTTTTTCTTTAAAACCTGCAACTTCACAAGTTTAAAAGTGACCGAGTGGCAACATGGTATAGTGGAAAGAATCATATTTGTGCCAAAGTACCTTGATTTTATTTATTTTTTGCAGAACCTAGAATATGAACTGTTTTAATGAATAAAAAAAAAAAATTAAATGCTGATCACTATGTGATCTAATAAGCTTTGTTTTAGTCATGTTTAACATAGATTAAACATTTTTAAAATTACAAATTACCAACGATGCTAAACAACAACACTTAAAGAATGATCAAAAACCATGCATACTGGGGAAAAAATAGGTACAAAACATTAGTGAACTTGCTTGAACCTATAATGCATTTTAGGGTTGATTGCAGTATAAAAAAATACATACATTCTGTGGATGAATTGCTTTTTTTGTTCTGGTACTATATATCAAAAATCTACCTATTTACTGTCAGTGGTCACACAATGAAACTTTACCTTTCCATGCTTGTTTGGCACCTCTCCACATGGCTTTTATACGTTTAAAAAAGCAGTCCCCGGGTTCAGCCATGAGGACGACCAGCGTCAGCACCAGAAAGATCATAGCAAACTTCATCCTGAGAAGCAAAACACATCACGTGTCACTCAAACACATAAATTCCTATACCAGGGCTACATGTCACAGTATATATTCAATGCCAATGCTCTTCACATATTCCAAAGTCTTTGCATTAGATAAAGTAAGAACTAAAATATTTTACCTGTTTGAGGTAAAAAAAAGTCTGAGCCCAAACGACTAGTGAAGAGAGCGAAGTGAGATCTACAGGTGATGTGAATCTCTGTGCCCGACAGTTGTGAAGTACTTGTGGCTTTATAAAGGCAGGGATGACCTTATGCTCACAGCGTTTACACATATTTAGCAACATTGCATTAGTCATTGTATTTTGCAATGTCAAGTTCTGTTGGACGATGATAAGATATCAGAATGTCAAGTTATGTTTTTCAACAGAATGTAATTCGACTATTTCCATCTGTTGGGAAACATTTTAAACTGCAAGTTTAAATTCTTCCAATAGCTCCAGGATTTCTCTCTGAAAGGAGACACATCATGCTCAATTTCAGGTTCATACTTGTATTGTATTTTTGTGTTTCTACTAGAACGCCATCGCCCATTTAACGTTGTGGTTCCAAAATTGTAATTATTCCGTCATCGTGTATATGTTTCCCTCCTGCCCTGACTTTTCCTAAATACCTGCAAATGTCTGTATTGTGATATTGATCAAATAACATTTAGAAAACAAATACTTTTTTTTTTTTCATGACAAAAAACCCCTTTAGTCACCAGAATTGATGCATTTGCATAATCGCTGTATATGCTTATAATCACACTAAGGTACGAAGGCCCACAGTATTCATACTATCGTATGTGTAAAATATCAGAAATGAAAGCGAAAATAATCACACTTCTTTTCTAACTATAAAAGTTGTGTCCTGTGTGTGCACTATATGCATATACTATAATTTACTCTCACAGCGAGCGACGCGGCGCTCCGTCATCCCTCTGTAATTGTCTCAGTCTTCAGTCCAAAAGTCAAAATGGATATAAACTTTGCAAAAATTCACAACATGAGTTAATCGAACGAAATATTCTGCTTCAATCCATTTTTGTTGGTATTTAGCCTTTCAAAAACAGGTACAGGTACAAAATATTGCCAGCGAATATTATATGTCTAGGGCTTTTATTGTGAAAGGTAAGAATGGTTTGTTTGCCGTCTTGGTTTGGACTATAGAGCCTCTGTCTTATTGTTTCAAAGATAGACGCAACTCAAACCGTTCCGCACAACGTGATTGGTTGATGCCTTTATTAAAAAGAAATTAACCTCTTCCCGAAAAATAGTACGTCACTTTTTTGTGACGTGCGACTTAATCAAAATGCCTCCCAGTGTGTAAAGGCCTTAAATGTGGCGGCACACATACGGATCAAATGCAGGTACAATACGTTCCTCTAATTTCTACAATTAAGTGATTTGACTTTTACTAGGCTTCAGCATTAACGACTAGGTTCAGAAGTCTTAAAACAATAGTCATATTGTACATATATAAAAATATACATTGAAACATTTGCTTTGCATACTGTAGCTAATTGTTCCTCCTGTACACACTGGAGGACCTATTATGCTTATTTTCAGGTGCATACTTTTATTTAAGGTTTCTACTAGAACATGTTTACATGCTTTAATGTTAAAGAAATGCTTTATTTTCTCATACCTGCCGTGCTGCAGCACTTCTTTTCATCCCTTGTCTGAAACTGCACACATACAAAGTTTATCTGATATTAATATGACGCTTCAGCAATTTGAGTTAGACAAATGACGTGGGTATCATCTTGCAAAGTTCAGGTCTTTTTTTCATGCAGTTCCACAGAATTTGATCAATTTACTGTCGCTCACATTCAGTGATAGTGGCTGGCTACTAGCTACATTACGACAATACATTTGAAAAATAAATTGACATGAGTTTTTGGTCGCAAAAGGAATGACTTATTCCATTTTTGTTGGACTTTGTTGTAACTGTTAACATCTAAAGTTAGCTTTGAGTACACATGATATCACTTAAGTTGCCTCATTAGACCTCTTCTCCAGACACTTCCCTCACCCTCCTGCTGCTTGTGTCTTTCCTTTCATCATTCTCTTTATGCTGTGTTACGGTCAAAGTCGGAGGCCGGAATTTCCCAGTTGAAATTTCCAAGCGTTCCAGGCGCACGACGCCAAAATGTAAACGAAAAACATGGCTGACCGTGACAATCTGATGTTTCTTTGGCAAGTGTACACACAATAGTACTGTCAGCAGTACAGCCTCCTCATAAATGAAACAGATGAGGAAAAAAGACGCATGAGGTAACAGATGACATTATACATTACATTTTACGGACATCAATTTACATGCAGAACAGGTTTTACTATATGATGATATGTCTTACTTTAATTAAATACTGGTAAATATACTTAATGTTGCCTTTTAGTTGATGGTTTACCATTTTCAATGTGCACTTCCGTTGTTGTGTGGCATCAGACAGCTGCTTCTTTTTATGTAAAAATAACACATCTTGGATGGTTGCAGCTCTTCAAATGTGGGAATTAGTAATTTTTCCTTCTCTTACATTATAGTACATTGAATATCTTTGGCTTTCGACAGTAAATTCAACATTTTTCACAGTGTTACTGATGGTTTTAGAGCAATTGGTGAATCTTATAATTGAGAACCTTATTGGCTGATTCACCGATTATGAAAATAATCACTAGTTTTAATCTTTAATCTGCACCCATCCATCTTACTACTTGTGCCCAGTCACTGCTGAGTGGATATTGTTAACTTATATATCATTCATCCTCATACAGTGATTGTACTGAGTGAATGAATCATCAACAATGAATCATTGTGAATGGGAATTATTTCTTTTGCATTAAATATTTTGGTTCATTTTTTTATTAAAAAATTGTTATAGTTTTTGCATACAAATTTTTTATGACCGAAGCATCAACTATACTTTCTTCCTCATTCCCAATGACTCATGCTGCCTTATCAGCGACACAAGTGCAATAAGAATCAAACTAAAAAACATTAGAAGTGTAATTATTTTATAAACTGATCTACCAAAGTTGTAAATAAAATAAACACGTACCTAGGACTAAATAAAAAACAATGTTCTTCACTTTCATTGGCAATCTTGATATAAAATTACAGGAATGTATTCACTTTATTGAAAACACAAAGCAGAGATTAGACTTTTGCATTGCAGCTTTATTAAGCAGGTTTGCATTATTAAGCAATTTTATATTTTTCATAACTAATTGAAGCCGTGCCAAAAAATCACTACAGTACATCTCAAGTGCTTCATTCAAAGTCAAGACTACCAGTTTGTTAACTTATCCGTTGGTTTATTGCTTTGCAAAGCAGAAAGCTATAGCTCAAACATGTCTTCAGAATGAACAGATTTAGCGTCGCCGATATGACTTAACCCCGATTACATTGCATTTGGTCTCCTTGTTGGTTCTGCCATCTGTTTCTGTACATAGCAAGAGAAAGGAATTAAAGATTTTAACAACTGAATAACTTTTACAATCATTTTTCAAGCAGAAATGACAAAAAACACTGATTCCAGCTTCTGAAATGAGTCTGCTTTATTCTCTATTACTCTCTCTCTATAAAATATACACTTTTCCTACATTTATTGCAATGTTTTAGGTTTAAGGCTGTTATTTTTTATTTGTCACATTGATTCCAACAGTAATAGCAGTCAGAAGTGCTTACCCTTGAGCCGTCAGGTGTCTAGGTGCTGAACAGACAAAAAGATGAAAATGCACATCTTGTTATCATAGTCAGTCAATTTCTTAATATTTAAATATGTTTGGAATTATTACATTAATGTTGCAATCTTTACTTAGGGTCAGGTTCAGTGCTTTACAGCAAATACAGCTGAGATGTCAGGACTAAATAAGATATTTAACCTTCGTGAACCTCTTTGTAGTTAGTACAGTTAGTGGTGCTACTCGTGCATGATCTATACCAAATTGTTGGTGATGGACTTAAGTAGCTGGCTATTGGTGTAAATCAAAGGTCTGAAGTCAACACAGAATGTATGTACACTTGTGATTTACCTCTCCATGCCGAGCTGGCCCCTTTCCACAAAGATTCCACAAAGACAACAGACAAAAAGATGAAAATGCACAACTTGTTATCATATTCAGTCAATTTATTAATATTTAAATATGTTTGAAATTATTACATTAATGTTGCAATCTTTACTTAGGGTCAGGTTTAGTGCTTTACAGCAAATAGAGCTGAGATGTCAGAACTAAATAAGATATTTAACCTTCGTGAACCTCTTTGTAGTTAGTACAGTCAGTGGTGATACTCGTGCATGATCTATACCAAATTGTTGGTGATGGACTTAAGTAGCTGGCTATTGGTGTAAATCAAAAGTCTGCAGTCAACACAGAATGTATGTACACTTGTGATTTACCTCTCCATCCTGACCTGGCACCATTATATGCGTTCCTGGCCCCTTTCCACAAAGATTTAAACTTTCTAAAGAAACAGTCCCCGGGATCGGCCATGAGGACGACCAGCGCCAACACAAGAAACATCATAGCAAACCTCATCCTGAAAAACAAAAACACATCCAGAGTCAACTTGATAACATTATAACACGTGAATATTTTGTTCAAAAGTTTTCTTCTGGATAATAAAAAAGAAGTTCTTATCTTCTATTATTTTATGTTAGCTGTCACATGTCTAAAGTGTGAATCCACTCCACATGTCCTAATGACTGCATTAAGTCAAGTAAAATGAAGATGAAATATTAAATTTTTACCTTTCCACAGACTGATTGTCAGAGTTCAAAAGATTGTTGTCAAAAACAGCAAAGTTGGCAGTTGTGGGAACTACAGCTGATGTTCGCTTTTGTACTGTCATTCTGAGTGGGTGGGACAGATGTCAGTTTGTCAGTATTAGTGTGGCACTTAGCAGTACTGTATTATTTATTGTGCTTTTTTCTAGGCCTTTCAATGGATTAAAATATTTAATCGCATGATTGTCCATGATTAATCAAATTAATGACACATTTTGTATCTGTTCAAAATGTACTTTAAAGGGAGATTTGTCAAGTATTTAATACTCTTATGAACATGGGAGAGGGCAAATATGCTTGCTTTATGTGAAATATACATTTATATTGAACATCACAAAACAATGACAAATATTGTCCAGAAAACCCTCACAGGTACTGCATTTAGCATAAAAAATATGCTCAAATCATAACAAGGCAAACTCAAGCCAAATTTGCATTTATCACAGTCGCTGTAACATCAAACATCATAGAACTACTTTGAGAGGGCACACACACTGAGGTGGCGCATATCTTTGAAAAAGAACGAGTTCATCTTTGTATGTAAACTATTAATTAAAAATCAACAGTGTTTTGGGGAATCAATACAGTATCACAAAACATAATATCACCCTAGTATTCAATGAAATAATGTTTCTCTTTGTATTTTACAACATCAAGTTTGTGCAGAGATGACAAAGTGTTGACCTAATCTCAACTTCCAATGTTACTTCTACAAATTAAAGTTTTTAAAATTGTGAGAAATGATCGCTGTAGACTCAAAATAGTTGAATCTGTCAGGATACAACATCCTAAAACAGAGCAAAATGTTAAATGAATTTGATCAACAATGTCGCCTAAACGAAGGCTTGAAAATTAATGTATTTTTTCTACTGTTTTGGGATTTGACGATTACAAAAAAAGGGGAACAAAAAGTGCATATGGGGTTGTATATGTCAAGGTTCAATCCATAGCAGAAACTCTGCAATATCTTTGGTATTGTTATTTCTTCAATTTACTATCCCACCATAACATCTATTACGACATTTGCCACCCTAAACCGATATATTTGTATAACCATGTCAGTACATACAGCATATTGCACACCTACGTTAAATTGTTAAATCAAACCGCAACTAATGACAAAGTAAAATCACCATTTAATGAAATAAGCAGTACGGTCAGACATATTGTTTCATTTAATATCTGTCGTACTTAAGTGGCTTAACGTGTCCATAACTGTAAACTTCATGGCTAAATGTCACCAATGGGAGTTGAGCCTCATAACTGTGAAGACGTGTTTTGACTACAGGTGTGATGTTTCCAGAAAATGAAGAAATGTTTCTTTTTTTTTGTCAACAAAATGTTGTGAAACCACTATAACTAAGGCATTTGAGAAAACCATTTAAGGGAAATGTCAACATCCTCATAATTGTGTTAAAAATAATTTTACATAACAAGCCAGCTGGAGCTGTGCAGATCTTATCAGATGTCAAGTCACTGTGGTTGTGCAAGAACATTTATCAGCAATCAACACATTGATGTCGATGAACATGTTGACACGCAACATCCAAAAGTCAGCAAAAGACTACCGTGGGAACTTCGCATACGTGCTCAATCGCACCTGCAGTATAGTTCATTTGGATCGAGCCAAAGAAAGGCTACGGCCAATCCAAGAGAAAGAAAATCCAAAAGTTTAATTTGGTGGCAGACATCAGCACATCCTGCTACAAGTCTAGCTAGTCTACAGTTAACTGCGTTCTCACCAGTTCACTTTAAAAAATGAGGCCTGTAGTTTCAGCCGGCCTTTTTGTATTGACATGCATTTAAATTAAATTTTTTTCCTCACCTGCCAAAATGAACTGAAGGTTTCCATGCTCATACTTTGTTGTTGTGAAATCATCAGGTCATCAACAGCCAATCAGTGTGCATGTAGAAGAGGAGAAAATGGTTTAACTTAATAACTATTGTTATTTAAAGTAATCAAAATATCGGTTGTCGGTCTCCTTGATTACTAATAATCGGTATTGGTATCGGTCCTGAAAAAAACGGTTGATCCCTAATTTGGTTTATTGATTGCTGTCGGGATGTAAAGAGAATTTCAACAAATATAACAAAAAAAGTGCTTCTGCCTACCTTTGCTTTAAGTATTATTACAGGAAGAGCAAACATAGACTCTCATATAATTTGGGAGTGATAGATAATGGATCTAATCTCTACCTCAAAACCAAAGTTGGTTCACTCAGGGCTTCACTTCATCACTTCCTTACAGCTTATACAATTTTTAAAAAAGTAAAACCATTTTCATCATAATTCAATTTTTAAATAAGAAAAATATTTGATGTTTTTCAATGTAAATTTATGCAGACATTCTACTGAATTAATTCAAAAGCATATGTATTTTAAAGAAATGGTTGCTGCAGTTGATATATTCTGAAACAAGCATATCTTTTCATTTAAAACATAGCTTCAGGGTGTCCCACTCTGCCCAGCGTCACCAGGCTGCCCCGTGTAGTAATCAACTTAACGTTTGTCGAGCTGCTCCTGCTGCACTTCCTGCTCTTGCTGATCTTCCATGTTGCGTTTTCCTTCGAGACACCTGGTGGACGGAGAGAAGATTCAGCAGCAGAACACAATATTGTGAGAAGCTGAAGTAGTAATAGCAGTGTTTGTTTTAGTATTATGATATATGAGAAAAACAGAAATGAAGTAATATCACATTCACTCTCACAATTACTTAAAGTTAACGCCATAGTGACACGTTAATGTAAATTTGTTTTAACGCCACTAATTTCTTTTACGCATTAACACAACTTGAGATTTTGAGGTTGAAAATGATTTATTCAAATAATAATAATTTATTTTATTATTTAACATAACAAGCCAGCTGGAGCTGTGCAGATCTTATCAGATGTCAAGTCACTGTGATTGTGCAAGAATATTTATCAGCAATCAACACATTGATGTCGATGAACATGTTGACAGTTGACGCCCAAAAGTCAGCAAGAGACACCCGTGGGAACTTCGCATAAGTGCTCAATCGCACCTGCAATATAGTTCATTTTGATCTAGCCAAAGAAAGGCTACGGCAAATCCAAGAGAGAGAAAATCCAAAAGTTTAATTTGGTGGCAGACATCAGCACACCATGCTACAAGTCTAGCTAGTCTACAGTTAACTGCGTTCTCACCAGTTCACTTTAAAAAATGAGGCCTGTAGTTTCAGCCGGCCTTTTTGTATTGACATGCATTTAAATTAAATTTTGTTCCTCACCTGCCAAAATGAACTGAAGGTTTCCATGCTCATACTTTGTTGTTGTGAAGTCATCAGGTCATCAACAGCCAATCAGTGTGCATGTAGAAGAGGAGAAAATGGTTTAACTTAATAACTATTGTTATTTAAAGTAAAGCATTATTTATTTAATTGTCTTCTTTCAGTAGACTCTTTAACAATACTTTTTGCTGGATTGTATAAGTTTTACCAATTTTATGTTTCTGCTTTCACTCCAGTTCATTTAACTTTACATCGTACAAAATAGATTTTTTTTTAAAGCCTGAAAACAGAGCCATGAGGAGGTGCAGAAGTCTAAATGCTGAAGAGTTCAGACTCGATTGTGAGTTAAGGGTGGATGAAATATTCAGTTCTTACCTTTCCATGGATGGAGAGCGAGAGTCAAAAGGCAAAGACAGCAAAGTGATCGGTGTGAGATCTAAAGATGATGTGAATCTTTGAGCCAAGTGGGTCAGATGTTATGTTATGTTATGTTATTTGTGTCACAATAGCTACAGCAGATCTAATCTCAACCTAAAACTGTGTCACCGGACTGTAAAATGTTTGAGGCCCAAAACGCAGCAGATGTGTTTGTGCTTGTGCACTAACAACTCAAACTTTCTGGTCTCTACAAAGCGTTGTAAAAATTCCCATTTGTGAAGGCATTTTAGAGAAAATGCATATTGTCATTGGGACTTAGATATTGACATAGAGAGCTACAGTATAATCACACTTATACTATGCAGTACTGTCTCTTGCGCCTCAGTTAATGCATGCATTCTTGAGAAATGTCCTTGTTTGTAGACCATAAGCCTTCTCATGCTGTGTCATCCTGAGTTACACATGAGTTTAGTTCTTTTCAGATCATAGAGCAGTAGATTGTGAAATATACCTCTGCACAGTTTTCAAGATAACGTCATTGTTTACTGTTGAAAAATGTTTAATGTATAGGTTAAAACAATTAAGTATTTCAGTAGTACATTGTATACAAAATGGGGATTGGTGGCAAAGTGTTTTGCACTGTTGACTCTCAGCAAGGACGTCCTGAGTTTGAAACCCACCAGAGCTCAATGTTCACATGGGTTTCCTCTGGGTGCTACAGTTTTCTCACAGGTATTTTCCTGCCGTTGCCCTTGATCAAATGCTTCCAAATGCTCCTGAATAGGGTAGGTCAAATGCAGAGGACAAAGTATAAACTATTCCCTACGTATAACTTAACTAAAAATATCTAAACAGCAGGGACCAAATACTTGTGTTTGCCTTTGGACCCTCATTGTGTTGGTGTAATGTCACAACACCACTTTGGTCTGGCCATATTGGACGTCTTTGTGTCTGCACATGTTTGCTGTAGCTTCATATCCAGTTGCTTATGTCTAAAAATTGTACCGTTTCTTCTTTGTGGTTTTGTTTTGTTGACTCACAAAATGTATTGCCTAGAAACTATGGGTGGGATTTATGATTTTGAAATTGATTTTCTGATGCCAGAATCAATATATTTGCTTCATTTGAATCTATGCGGAGGTAGAAGGAAGTTACCGCTTTTATTGTTGTAGTCTGAGTAACGTGACGTCATATCTGTTCAGTATCCGTCAACCAAAAAAAACTGCAGCTGACCGCTGTGAGCTGAAACGAGAAAGTAGAAAACGGCGTAGGGTCCACGTGTATACGACCTGTACCCTCACATTTTAAATCCAAAGTGGTAAACACTACATATACACTAAAATATGGAAACACTTTGTGTTTCACACATTGGCAGGAAAAGCAGAGCTAGAGTTGGCTGCATAAAGCTGCATGCTAACTATGTCATGGGCAGGAAACATTGTTTTATTGTGGTAACGTACGGTCAAGCCAGCCGTCACTCGCATCACCGATGTCAAATCGGCCGAAAAAGTGTATGATTAAACTTTTTTCCATGGTTTAGTGTTAAAAAAGTTAATAAAAATTGCAATAAATCACAATATTGAATCGCAACCCTTGTAGAATAGCAAAATTGCAATACATATACTATCCTGATAGTATCGAATCGGCTTAAACGTTGTCGCTCTTTGACTAGTGAAGCCATATGCATCATAATGTTTATACCAGCTTTGGTGATTGAGATTGATCGGTTACATGTGAAATCCTTTTTCAAGTCAAGGAAAATATGTATCCCATAGAACCCATTTTCATTCACATATCTTGAGACCATGCCAGTTTTTCGCGCAAGTTTGGACAAATATTTAGTTATTATGACATGGTTGGTACCAATGGATTCCTTGGGTTTTCTAGTTTAGCTCAAGCTTTGAGCATTATTTAACCTCCTTCCTCCTTCGACAAGTTAGTATAACACACTTAGGTTTTCCAGTTTCATATGATGCCATTATCTTCATTCTAGCTTTTAAAACTGAGCCCACTACAACCTCCGAAAGATGGAGACGGAATTTAACTTCAACAGCCCTAAATTTTATATAACATTTTCTGTATTTTAGCATTCCTAATCACCATGTAGTAAAGTATCAAAATACTACAAAATGTCAACTACCTTATCCAGATATGTGACAAATTAAAGATAAAAACCATCTACTCCAAAATGATGATTTCCTTTTAATAAGACAAGGGGGAAATGTTTTGGTGTATTGCAATGCAGATTTATTTCAAATTACTGACATTTCTTTCAAAACCAATTAGGTCAATGTGAAAATGTTTTCAAGCAATGGTTAGCGAAATCAATTAATCAATACATTGTTATGTTGAACAGCAAGAAGCATTTCTTTTCATGTAAAACATGAATTCTTTCAGATCAGAGACTCAGGCAAAAGCTCTCTCTCGGTCAAACGCACGTTGGTCCAGCTCTTTCTGATCTGCCATGTCGCGTTGTTTCGCTCCGTAAAATCTGGTAGGTGGAGAGACAATTGGGAGAGTTCAGCTCAAGAATATAACAACTAACTTAAAAAAAGCGGTTATATTATATCAAGTTGTTGTTTGTATCAAGCACAAGTCCTTACCCATGATATGCATGGTAGAGGTGGTGGAAAAAACCCTCCCCGGGTTCAGCCATGAGGACGACCATCGACAACACAAGAAAGAGCATGATGAACCTCATCCTGAAAAACAAGAATTAAACACACCACAAATGTTTAGATTGCTCGTGTCGTAGCAAAAAGTAAAATAATAGAGGCACTATTAATATTCGGCATAAATGAAGGAAGAAGAGATACTTACTTCTTTCCGCTGACTGACGGTGAAAGTCAAAAAGCTGTTTTCAAAGAGGACTAATGGAGCAGTGTGAGATCTACAGGTGGTGTAAGTCTCTGTGGGTTGGTAGATACCCGTCTCTTTTTATAGAGAGGGATAGCTTCCTTTTCTCATTCTTTGTGCAGTGTTTTGCAATACAGGAAAGGAAAACCGACACCATGCTCACTCCTCTAATCACTTCTTTGCATTCATTTTTTTTAATTTAGTTTAACACAGTGTCAAAAAGACTAAATTATCCTAAATAGAAATTAGAAAATAAAAATGGCTTATGTTTTCTCATTATATGTTCACATCTTTAAAGAATTTGGAGAATATTGTATTTTGTCTTTAAGTCATAAATAATATTTTTGGATTTCGAAATTAAACTAGTTTGTGAATGTGCTCTTCAGCTAATTGTGTCTTCTCTGTGATGGCTAGGCTGCTATAAATCACCACATGTATCACATATATTTATCATCTCCAGCCTTATACATGTTCTCTTTACTCTAAATTATAAAAAATATTGAAAAATAATTAATTTTAATTTCTATTTTCTTCTTTTTTTGCCAGAGCATTTGGTTTAGGGATCGACAGATTATCGGCCTAGCCGATATTATCGGCCGATATTCAGCATTTTGTCGATTATCGGTATCGGCATTTTTTTTAACCCATAACCGATAAAATGAATTAATTTATAAATGCGCTACTTTGGCTCTGATCAGCCTCCTCTCTGTGTCAGCCTGCTGTCAGTACTCTCCACTGTGCTGTCTGGCTCAATGTCCCGCCCACAGCATTATCTGATTGGTAACACGCCATGAGCAATAGCCATTCAACACTGAGGGTTACCGTGCCTCAAAAACAGACAGACAGACGGAGCTGCTCCGGTGAGCGGAGATGTGCACTCTCGGTAAGACCGAAGATATTGTTGTTTAAGTTCCAATAAACATCCCAATCCTTTATGCTGATGTTGCAGAAACACCACGATCTTATGATCAATTTATATGCTGACGAGCATGTCCAGTTTACCAGTTGCACAGTGGAACTGAAACGTATTTTAGCTGCTAATTTGCGAACGTAACATTACTCGCCCGTATGAGTCGTATTTTTACATGAACGTGTTTACATGAACAACGTGAGCTAATGTGGAGCGTCGTAGAGCTTGAATGCGATAGCGAACGTCAATACGTTCATTTGTTGATCCATAATTTAGCCGGCTGTCTAGAAAAACAATTTATCGGCTGGTCCTCTCAGTCTCAACCAGAACTAACGTTACTAACTAACGTTACTGAGTCTGTCCTGAAGCAGCTCTGACTTTTGACAGTTGTGTTATAATATAAGTCATATGTAATGTAAGATATGATGGCAAGTTAAGGGCTTTATAAATAAATAGAAAGCAGTACCGGTCACATCTTGCTGTTAGAGAGGCCCAGTTTAATGGAATGGAATGGAACTGCATATAAGTGCTATGTTAACCCATACGGACACTGCACAGAGTTGAATAGTCACTTCTATTGCTATTTTACATATTCAGTTCTAGTAATCATTGGTCATGAAGTATTGTAGTTTATGTGAGGAACAGAAGCCGTCTCACTGGAGAACAGGCTGAGCAACTCTGCTTTCTGCACCACAGTCTGCTGCACAAATTTAAGTTTTGCTAGTTTTATTTATTTTTAGACTTTTCAAAACTTCAGAGAGATATAATTTATTTATTTATTAAAATGTTCAGTTAACTTTATAAGAAGCTGGGAGCTCCCTGCACTTTTTGTTTTAAGATAATGTTGAAAAGTTCTCTTTTAATTAAACATATGCTTTAATGCATTTCAATTAAGTTTTGTGTTATTCCCATTTTTAACACCAAGATTTAAATTTTTATTGCAAATGTATATCGGTTCAAAATATCGGTTGTCGGTCTCCTTGATTACTAATAATCGGTATTGGTATCGGTCCTGAAAAAAACGGTTGATCCCTAATTTGGTTTATTGATTGCTGTCGGGATGTAAAGAGAATTTCAACAAATATAACAAAAAAGTGCTTCTGCCTACCTTTGCTTTAAGTATTATTACAGGAAGAGCAAACATAGACTCATATAATTTGGGAGTGATAGATAATGGATATAATCTCTACCTCAAAATCAAAGTTGGTTCACTCAGGGCTTCACTTCATCACTTCCTTACAGCTTAT
Organism: Sebastes fasciatus; assembly: GCF_043250625.1. Taxonomy (NCBI): domain Eukaryota; kingdom Metazoa; phylum Chordata; class Actinopteri; order Perciformes; family Sebastidae; genus Sebastes; species Sebastes fasciatus. Next base: position 21,536,856 of record NC_133812.1, on the reverse strand, counting down.
ACAATTTTTAAAAAAGTAAAACCATTTTCATCATAATTCAATTTTTAAATAAGAAAAATATTTGATGTTTTTCAATGTAAATTTATGCAGACATTCTACCGAATTAATTCAAAAGCATATGTATTTTAAAGAAATGGTTGCTGCAGTTGATATATTCTGAAACAAGCATATCTTTTCATTTAAAACATAGCTTCAGGGTGTCCCACTCTGCCCAGCGTCACCAGGCTGCCCCGTGTAGTAATCAACTTAACGTTTGTCGAGCTGCTCCTGCTGCACTTCCTGCTCTTGCTGATCTTCCATGTTGCGTTTTCCTTCGAGACACCTGGTGGACGGAGAGAAGATTCAGCAGCAGAACACAATATTGTGAGAAGCTGAAGTAGTAATAGCAGTGTTTGTTTTAGTATTATGATATATGAGAAAAACAGAAATGAAGTAATATCACATTCACTCTCACAATTACTTAAATGTTACTCCAACATTAATATTTATATGGGCTGTCAAAGTTAACGCCATAATGACACGTTAATGTCAATTTCTTTTAACGCCACTAATTTCTTTTACGCATTAACACAACTTGAGATTTTGAGGTTGTAGCGGGCTCCGTTTTAAAGCTAGAGTGAAAATTATTTATTCAAATAATAATAATTTATTTTATTTAACATAACAAGCCAGCTGGAGCTGTGCAGATCTTATCAGATGTCAAGTCACTGTGATTGTGCAAGAACATTTATCAGCAATCAACACATTGATGTCGATGAACATGTTGACAGTTGACGCCCAAAAGTCAGCAAGAGACACCCGTGGGAACTTCGCATAAGTGCTCAATCGCACCTGCAATATAGTTCATTTTGATCTAGCCAAAGAAAGGCTACGGCAAATCCAAGAGAGAGAAAATCCAAAAGTTTAATTTGGTGGCAGACATCAGCACACCATGCTACAAGTCTAGCTAGTCTACAGTTAACTGCATTCTCACCAGTTCACTTTAAAAAATGAGGCCTGTAGTTTCAGCCGGCCTTTTTGTATTGACATGCATTTAAATTAAATTTTGTTCCTCACCTGCCAAAATGAACTGAAGGTTTCCATGCTCATACTTTGTTGTTGTGAAGTCATCAGGTCATCAACAGCCAATCAGTGTGCATGTAGAAGAGGAGAAAATGGTTTAACTTAATAACTATTGTTATTTAAAGTAAAGCATTATTTATTTAATTGTCTTCTTTCAGTAGACTCTTTAACAATACTTTTTGCTGGATTGTATAAGTTTTACCAATTTTATGTTTCTGCTTTCACTCCAATTCATTTAACTTTACATCGTAAAAAAATAGATTTTTTTTAAAGCCTGAAAACAGAGCCATGAGGAGGTGCAGAAGTCTAAATGCTGAGGAGTTCAGTCTCTTGATTGCGAGTTAAGGTTGGACGAAATATTCAGTTCTTACCTTTCCATGGATGGAGAGCGAGAGTCAAAAGGCAAAGACAGCAAAGTGATCGGTGTGAGATCTAAAGATGATGTGAATCTTTAAGCCAAGTGGGTCAGATGTTATGTTGTGTTATTCGTGTCACAATAGCTTCAGTAGATCTAATCTCAACCTGAAACCGTGTCACTGGACTGTAAAATGTTTGAGGCCCAAAACGCAGCAGATGTGTTTGTGCTTGTGCACTAACAACTCACACTTTCTGTTGTACCTGTAACAGAATTGTTGCAGTGGTTTGCTTGCATGCTGAAAATGGAATTGAGGGTTACACACAAAATAGAATTTGAAGTTTTATATCACTCAGGCTTTTCTCTGGTTGTTGTGTGTGCAAGTTCTGAGTAAGTAAGGAGGATAAAGCATGCTGGATTTATTGTTCCACCCCTTGTGAATTGTCTGGACTCATTGATTTCTACATATATGCAAATGTTAGTTAATTGATGTCACTGTGTTTCGTTTCGAATAAGGGAAAAGGCAAATAATAATTCTACTGGTTTGATACAAAACTAATCTGCTTTTAGTAGAGCTTTGGTCATTATTATATTACAGCTGCTGGAGCTGACAAATGCTACAAATACTTGTTGTCTGAGGAGCCTATTCTTGAGATGCATGACCTACGACCTACTACGTTGTTTATACTAGTTACTAATGTTGTGAAGAATATAGAAGTACATATCGATGCTGAATATTTGAAACGGTTTCAATACTCACTTTCCACAGTATTGATACACGGATACTAGCTCTGCTTGCTGCTCTCTCTATTTCTCTGCTCTCCCTATTTATCTTTTAACAAAACTCTAAAATTTGATGCCCTCAATGTGGTGACATTATTTCCCTGTGGTATTGAAAAAGTTATCAAATATCAATATTTTTCAAGGTATTGTATCGATAGAAATTCCAGTATCGTGACAACACTAGTTCACGGTGTAGTTTCATACAAATGCAGTTAAAAGTTATATACATGGTGATAAAAACATTAAAACAAAGCAATGAACAAGAAACACCTGCACACATGGCCTCAGCCACTGCAACAGCATTACACACAATGAAAATAGCCCTGTACTCTTTTAGCTCTATGCACTTTTTGTTTCCAAAGAAAGAGATGGAACAAGCCCAACAGCCAACAACAGCTGTCAGTGTGTCAGTGTGATGACTTGACTATGACTTGCTCCAAACTGCATGTGATTATCATAAAGTGGGCATGTGTTTAAAGGGGAGACTCGTGGGTACCCATAGAACCCATTTTCATTCACATATCTTGAGACCATGCCAGTTTTTCGTGCAAGTTTGGACAAGTATTTAGTTAGTATGACATGGTTGGTACCAATGGATTCCTTGGGTTTTCTAGTTTAGCACAAGTTTGGAGCATTATTTAGCCTCCTTCCTCCTTCGCCAGGTTAGTATAACACACTTAGGCTTTCCAGTTTCATGATGCCAGTATAACTGAGCCCACTACAACCTCCGAAAGATGAAGATGAAATTTAACTTCAACAGCCCTAGATTTTATATAACATTTTCTGTATTTTAGCATTCCTAATCACCATGTAGTAAAGCATCAAAATACTACAAAATGTCAACTACCTTATCCAGATATGTGACAAATTAAAGATAAAACCCATCTTCCCCAAAATGATGATTTCCTTTAAATAAGACAAGGGAGAAATGCTTTGGTGTATTGCAATGCAGATTTATTTCAAATTACTGACATTTCTTTCAAAACCAATTAGGTCAATGTGAAAATGTTTTCAAGCAATGGTTAGCACAATCAATTAATCAATACATTGTTATGTTGAACAGCAAGAAGCATTTCTTTTCATGTAAAACATGAAATTCTTTCAGATCAGAGACTCAGGCAAAAGCTCTCTCTCGGTCAAACGCACGTTGGTCCAGCTCTTGCTGATCTGCCATGTCGCGTTGTTTCTGGCCGAAAATTCTGGTGGGTGGAGAGACAATTGGGAGAGTTCAGCTTAAGAATATAACAACTAACATAAAAAAAGCAGTTATATTATATCAAGTTGTTGTTTGTATCAAGTATCAAGCACAAGTCCTTACCGATGGAACGCCCCGATAATGTGGTGGAAAAAAGCCTCCCCGGGTTCAGCCATGAGGACGACCATTGACAACACAAGAAAGAGCGTGATGAACCTCATCCTGAAAAACAAGAATCAAACACACCACAAATGTTTAGATTGCTTGTGTCGTGGATATAGCAAAAAGTAAAATAATGTAGACACTATTAATATTCGGCATACGTAAGTGAAGGAAGATGAGATACTTACTTCTTTCCGCTGACTGACGGTGAAAGTCAAAAAGCTGTTTTCAAAGAGGACTAATGGAGCAGTGTGAGATCTACAGGTGGTGTAAGTCTCTGTGGGTTGGTAGATACCCGTCTCTTTTTATAGAGAGGGATAGCTTCCTTTTCTCATTCTTTGTGCAGTGTTTTGCAATACAGGAAGGGAAAACAGACACCATGCTCACTCCTTGCATCACTTCTTTGCATTCAGTTTTTTTATACTTTAGTTCAACCCAGAGTGTGAAAAACAGTAAATCATCCTAAATATGGAGAAAATTGCTTATGTTTTCTCATTATATGTTCACGTCTTTAAAGAATTTGGAGAATATTGTATTTTGTCTTTAAGTCATAAATACTATTTTTGGATTTTCAACTAGTTTGTGAAGGTACTCTTCAGCTAATTTTGTCTTCTCTGTGATGGCTAGGCTGCTATAAATCACCACATTTATCACATATATTTATTATCTCCAGCTTTATACATGTTCTCTTTACTCTAAATTATAAAAAATATTGAATTAAATATATTTAAAAATATTAATTTTAATTTCTATTTTCTTCTTTTTTTTTTGCCAGAGCATTTGGTTTATTGATTGCTGTCGTGATGTAAAGAGAATTTCAACAAATATAACAAAAAAGTGCTTCTGCCTACCCTTGCTTTAAGTATTATTACAGGAAGAGCAAACATAGACTCTCATATAATTTGGGAATTATAGATAATGGATCTAATCTCTACCTCAAAACCAAAGTTGGTTCACTCTGGGCTTCACTCCATCACTTCCTTACAGCTGATAACATTTTTAATAAAGTAAAACCATGTTCATTATAATTCAATTTTTAAATAAGAAACATATTTGACGTTTTTCAATGCAAATTTATTCAGACATTCTACCGAATGAATTTTAAAAAAGCGTATGTATTTTCAAGAAATGGTTGCAGCAGTTGATATATTCTGAAACAAGCATATCTTTTCATATAAAACATAGCTTCAGGGTGTCCCACTCTGCCCAGCGTCACCAGGCTGCCCAGCGTCACCAGGCTGCCCCGTGGAATCAACTGAACGTTTGTCGAGCTGCTCCTGCTGATCGTCCATTTTGCGATCTCCGAAAAGGCTGGTGGACGGAGAGAAGATTCAGCAGCAGAACATAATATTGTGAGAAGTTGAAGTAGTAATAGTAGTGTTTGTTTTAGTATTATGATATATGAGAAATACAGAAATGTATCACAATTACTTAAATGCTACTTTAACATTAATATTTATATGGGCTGTCAAAGTTAACGCCATAATGACACGTTAACGTAAATTTGTTTTAACGCCACTAATTTCTTTTACTTATTAACACAACTTATGATTTTTAGGTTGTAGCTGCCTCCGTTTTAAAGCTAGAGTGGAGATACTGGTATCGTATGAAACTAGAAAAACCTAAGGACTCCATTGGTACCAACCACTAAATAATGCAAAATGTTGGCGACAAAAAACTGCCATGGCCATTATTAAAGGAGTCCCTTGACTTGAAAATGGGTTCTATGGGTACCCACGAGTCTCCCCTTTACAGACATGCCCACTTTATGATAATCACATGCAGTTTGGGGCAAGTCATAGTCAAGTCAGCACACTGACACACTGACAGCTGTTGTTGCCTGTTGGGCTTCAGTTTGCCATGTTATGATTTGAGCATATTTTTTATGCTAAATGCAGTACCTGTGAGGGTTTCTGGACAATATCTGTCATTAATTTGTGTTGTTAATTGATTTACAATAATAAATTTATACATACATTTGCATAAAGCAAGCATATTTGCCCGCTCCCATGTTGATAAGCGTATTAAACACTTGACAAATCTCCCTTTAAGGAACATTTTGAACAGGAAAAAAATGTGCGATTAATCATAATTAACTATGGACAATCATGCGATTAATCGTGATTAAATAATTTACTCAATTGACAGCCCTAATATTTATTATAAAAATAGTAGTATAGAAGATGTAAAAATGATAACAGTGGTAGAAGCATAGGTCCTTACGTATTGATGATGTGGTGCGCTAAATAAAACAGACGAGAAAAACATGATTACATTAAATCAGACCTAGAAACAATGATGAACAAAAAACATAACAATAACATCACTAATACTGCACACTCAGCCACTGAAATCCTAAAACAAGACTTTGACAAGACTATAGATATGCTATCTTCTGGAGCCAGAGATATTGTGGACAATAGTTAGTTAGTTAATAATTAGTGCTGACTGATGAATCGTATTTTCATCGTCATCGGGACACAAACATGCGCGATGAACACATCGCATAAGACTGAAGTCTGAAACGCGATGATCATTTTATTTGAGGATGGTTACCAAAACTTGTTATTAAACGGACCCCAGGGTCAAAGTAAAGTAACGTTAGTATATATTATCAAGCTGCATCCTCTTCCTGCTCTGTGTCTGGGCTGTGAAGCTCTCCACATACACAATCGGAGTGAAGTCAGCGAATAGCTGGAGACAGTGAAGTGAACCAGGTGAAGTCGAGTTGACAACTACGCTCGTTATTGTAAGTAAGTGTAATAAAACCGTAAACCTAAAGTATAAAGCCAACACTTTATGCAACTGTTCAACAAGCATAAATATTATGTTAACATGTAGAAAAGCGATATTTCAATCTGCTCTGTCCGCAGTCTCTCATCCACCGCCGCTATGTTAACACAAGGACAGCGCGTAGCTCGGCTAATAACGAATAGTTACATAGTGTTTTTGTTAAGTTGCCTCTTAGTGAACAAGGTTGGAGGCCGTCTTGGTGCAGACTACGGAGCCTCTATGTTATTATCATAAATTACAGTGCAACGTAACCCTCGACTACGCAAGCTAAAACAAAAGCTCTCTGTATGTAGTCTAACTGTTTAGCTTAGTTTGCCACATATCTTAAAATTCTTGTAAACTGATCTGCTGGCTTAGAGTTTAAGTAGTTGGCTAAAGCTTGAAGTCCCACATGCAAACACTTAATTTGGTAAAACTGCTTTTAGTTTTTTCGAAAGTATCGGAGTACCAATCTTATACCACTGTATTATTAATGAGCTTTATGCCTCACTGTCTGGAAGTGACTGGGAGGATTCTTTTATGTGTAAGGCAACATCAGGCTTGACTTAAACTGTTTTTAACTCTGTTTCCTAACTTTATAAAACAAAATGAAATGTATTTCTGTTATTTTTGTCGCTTTCACACCATCACTGGGAAGTTTCTTTACAATGCATTCAACAAAGTAATCTGCTTCTTTGAATTGTGCTTTCTTTTTGATTGGCTGAAATTGATTAAGTTGGTTGTGTTATATTTTGCAGTGCTACTAGCACCTCTTGAAACATTGACATTGCAGATTTGGCAAATAACCATTGAACTTTAGCGTAGGATCACCTCCAAACAGCTGCCATGTTTGTTGCTACTGGATTCTGTTTTACTCTCGACATCATTTAAAATGAGGGCGTGCCCTCAATGATTCCTCAAGATTTAAATAAAGGCTGAATGAATGGATATGTTGTGTCAAAATATTTTCTATTAGAAGGTCAGTTGATTCCATGACTGTACCTATGTGACCCAAAAAAGCCTCTCCGGGTTCAGCCATGAGGACGACCATGGACAACACAAGAAAGAGCGCGATGCACTTCATCCTGAAAAACAAGAACCAAACACACCACAGAGGGCACAGATAATAACTTTTAAAAATGCAGTTGTTTTTTTACCACTGTTATTAAACCTAAGTAAGGGCAGACAAGGCCCTGTTCTCTCATCGCTTCCTCATGTTCGGTTTAGCCCAAGTGAATGAGTGATCAGACTATAGTATTAGACAATAGCTGATTAAATAAGACGTCAGTTGCTAGTTTTTAATTGTGAGGATTTGCGGCTTTCTCTGTTTTATATCACGGTAACGCAAATATAAATTCTTTGGTCTAGTGGTCGGACAAAACAAGCAGTTCGAAGAGGTCATCTTGGGAAAATCTTGTTTGTTTTTCACTATATTTTTAAATTCTGTAGGCTGTTGGGTTAATTAATCAAATGATAATGAAAATGAAAGTTAGTTGCAGCCACAGATTAAACCCTGGAAAAGATGTGCTAAACTCAAGCAAAATATCTTATGGTATTAACATCACAACATTTCTTCAACAGTGTTCTCTTTATTTAGGATTTTAAATGCTGATTTATATTTCTTGCTATATAAACATTTTTCATTGCTTTCTGGTCTAAGTGCAATTGTGTATATTTCATTTTCTCCTTCCCTGAGTTTGTGTGTTTTGCTGTAGGACTGCTCCTTGCTTCTGTTCACTGTGGAGGGAAAATGAGTCAGTCAAAATGGTCCAGGTAGACATAACAAATATTTTAAGTTGTGTAAACATGCCATATAGTGCAATCCAGTAAGTAGTAAAATAAATAAATAGTCAGTTTCTTGTTATAACAGTGAGTAAAGGTTATTTTAAGATTATATCCTTTTTTGTGACATCTTTTTTGGTGACCAGGCTACTATAAATGTAAGCACCCTTAGCAATTTCTCCAACTTTAATGGAGTGCTTTTAACTCTGAATTGTAAAGGTGGATTAATATAGGTCCATTGTTTGATTTTTGGTTTACCATCATCTGACACAAGTTACTTATGTAAAGTAAATCCCTTCATGTTATTCCTGCAGTGTGTGTTGGTTTTGGTATTGTTACAGGATTCAAAAAGACAACTTGATGTCAGCTCGCTAGCAGCGTTGAGTTCCATATGGCAAGATCTATTGAGCATTTCTCAGAAAACTGACGCTTGTAACTGAAACTCCCCCCTTCTTGTATCTGTGGAGTTTTAAGATAACATTCTTAACATCGTATGCTTCTAATACTACCATTGCTGCTCTTAAAACTGACACTTCTACTCTTATCCCAGTTTTAAAATCCAGCTAAGACCACCATGAAGTGAAGCTTGTATGAGCAGTTCAGACTGCTTGTATACTGGTTTGAGCTGGAACAGTTTGGTCAACCTGGTGAGGAGCTCGTGTAGCTGCCTGGTTGTTACCATAACGTCGTAAACTAATAACTGGAAGGTTGATCACCAATTAAAAAGGACCCAAAACATGAGTGCATACTTGGGTAGCCTTGGCCTTACTGATATATATATATAAACAGAACAATCAGTTTGTGATGTAATAGCAATTGCAGAGAACATAATGGTTCTGTGTGATATGTCGGAGAGGAGGCATGTATATTGAAAACAATAGTGGGCCAAGAATGGATTCTTGGGGAATGCCACAATTAATATGAGCTACAGAAGAGGCTTTGTTGGAGAATTACAAACAAAACACTATGTTTCTAGATTTGCCAGGACTCTGTAGAACACTGTAAGCAACTGTATAAAAAGCAGTTCTCCCATCTATCAAAATGGACAATGAATGGTTACCTTTGCCAGCTGTATAAAGTAGGTCATTAGCACTCTTAATAAAGGCTAAAATGTGACTGAAAACTGTAATAAATTACAATTATTTTTCATATTTCTCATTTAATGCTAGTCTTAACTTGAAAATTAAATTAACAACTCAATTGTATGAACCTTCTATAACAAGAAAGAATTATTATATATATATATCATTATAAAATCAGTGTCAAATATTCTCACTACTTTCACTGTGATTCAGTGTTACAGCAATAAAAACAAACAATATGCAGAGAGATTAATGCTTTCTAAAAGCATGATTGATACCTAACTATTCAGTCTTTGTTTGCTAATTCAAGCTGCTTCTATTTTCTTCCTGTTTTTCTTGGTTATGAAATTCAGTGGGCATGAAGAAGAAGATGACTCATGATGATTATGTCGACTTCTTGTCTGTAAAGTGAATATTGCTCAAGGCCAGATCAAATAATCATTGTTGCCAGATAAACCTGCACGGGGTCCCCAGGGGCAAAAATAAAGTCTTTACTCTTTATTTGCATTAACCCCGCATTATTCTATTACCAGTTTTAATATGTTGGAGTGATTATATGGAAGCACATGAACCCTTATAGTGCTGATCTGGCTGTGGAGTGGCAAGAAGGGAAGTCTGTCACATGCAGCCATTTTGGCATATTGTTTTGGTGCTTTGAGGCACGGGAGCATAGTTCGTAGACGTGGTGCAGAACCAATTTGTCTGGTTCAGTTTTGTTTCTCATCATGTTTATTTTTGGTGGAGCCTCTTGAGTCTGTTATGAGTAAAAATTCGCTATTTGTGGTTCAAACGATATAACAGTAAAGAAACAGAAAATGAATGCTGTATAAACTCAACGGCTTCTCACTGCCAACTCGTCAAATACCGCAGCTTGTACAGTGGCCCTACGCATCAAACTGTGATGCTCTAGGTACCCCTCCAGCATCAGTTTTGGATGCATCAGGGACAGCGTGTCAGTTTCTGCTTGTTACACGTATAGTGTCTTTTCAAAATAAACTTCCAACGCAGGTTTACTTAGTTTTTAGGTTTACTTACACAACAAAACTCCTTGGTTAGGTGTAGACAACAAACATACTTGGTTAGGCTTAGGAAAAGCTTGTGGTTTGGGTTAACATAGGTATGTTTGTAGTTTGTTTTGTAAAATGACCACCCTCCCCAAACGGACTTTCTGGCTCTTTATACATTAGTTGCTTTGACCGTCAAATAACGAAGCGAATGGGTTTACATTGGTGTTAGTTGAAAGACTGGTGAGTCTCATAAAAGGAGCCTCGGTGTGTCGGTATCAGATACCGAGGTGACCAAGCGGTGGTACTTGACGAGTTGGGAGTGAGAATAGGTTGATAATCTCTTTATTTACATCGACAAAACTTACATTTTTTGGGTGGAAAACAGATTGTCTGCCAAGTCATTGAAGAATACCATAGACATTGTTGGCGTTTAGCCTACTTATGTTTCCTTTGGTTTGATTATCCTACAGCCATCGTTTCTGTCACGTCACCTTGGAATTCAACATGAGGAGGTATAGTATTAGAGGGTGTTTGGTCTAGTGTGGATCATATTTTAATCCTCCATGATTGTCAGAATACTACTTTCATAAAGACTGTATGATAAACTGAAAGAAGTAATGGTTCCTCTCAAATGTTAGTGTGAGCCTTCGAGGCCTGTTGCTGCACATCTAGAACTTTTTTTTTTTTTCGTGAGGTGCTGTGTGTGTGTGCCCATGTATGGTCATGTGGTGTGTTTGATCCGAATGGGGCAATGACAATGCAAAGTCCTCACCGTATCAGTGTTAACAGCTTGATTATTATCTTATCACTTCCCCATGCTCTGTTTCCTCTTGTGTTGGCACTTAGAGGAACTAACAATGAGAAAGACAGAGAGAGACGAGAGAAATATGGCAATGTTTGTTACTGAGTTCTTTCTGGCCTCTTTCATATAAACGTATGCCATTTTACAGCATCCCCGTACTTTAAGTGATACTCAATGGGTTTTCAGTTCATTTTGCTTCTCATGCTGTGATGTTTTTGTCCTGCACTTCATAGAGATCACTTGTCAATCAAACAGGGGCCAAAAGGTCTCCTGCGGGAGCCGGTGTTAATTTTGACAACTATTTTAGATCAGTTATAGTTATAGTTTAAGACACATTTTAATCATTTTTTATCCTTCATAGTTTTAGTCTAGTTTTAGTCAATGACAACTCAAATCATTTTCATCCAGTTTTAGGTGCCTTCAGTCAACTTTTAGTCAAATTGTTTCCTCTATTTATTGTTTTAGCTTTTGTCTTAGTCCTGTGTCAAATGTCCTTTTTCTTCATCAGATTATATTGAACATTTCAGTCAATCTGTTCTAGCCAAAACCAATAGTTTTGTCATTTTAGCCAAATTAATTTCACATACGATTTTATCTTATAATTATCCGATGAAAAACACAGGTTGAATGATTAAGAATGCAGCTTTGCAGACCGTTACTCCGAGTCCTCCTGACTGCGCTCATTAGTGATGCGCTGTTCAGTCGCACCCTACGGTCCGTTATGAGAGTCGATACGCACCGCCAACATGCAAGCATATGCGTTAATCACCTACCCAAACCCGACCCACAAACCGCCAACTTTATGCATTATCGTAGCACAAGTCAGGACTGAGACAAGAAGGAAAGAGACGGACTGAGAGCCGCTGCTCTCATCATCGTCTCATCTTAGTCATGGAAAAAAAGGTTGTTGACGAACATATTTCGTCATAGTTTTAGGTAACGAAATGAACACTGTTTGGAGCTGGCTGGTACTCTTCAAGCGACATTGTGGATTTTCCTGGGAAAGAGCTTTTGGACATTTAATGTTAAAAACAGCAAATGTAACAACCTTTCATGAAATGCTCATGTAACAAACCCCCTTGTATCTATTAATATCTCTCTTTATAGTCTACTTTCATCAAAGTTTCCATGTCCCACTTTTGATCACTGGGGCTCCAATTAAAAGTTTGTACCATAAAACATCAATCTCATCCATTTGCAGATTCCACCAAATACACGTGAAATGACTGGCCTGCACAGTGGAAAAATTAATAGCATGCAGCACAAAAAAACGAAGGATCCTGCACAGTGCAGTTGCATCAGACATTAAGTAGGCTCAGCCATGATGAAAACCAATCAGCAAGCCCTAATTGAACTAAAGAGCATTTGTGTAAGGTGAAACCTTTTTGGTGATTTGGTGATATTGATTTAGTTTAATGGAGACATTTTCAAGTAAAAACCTCTCTACGTGACCACACAAGGATCAAATCCTGTGTGTGTAAGAGCAGAAGTGTAGCTGCACGTCCATCCAACCTGACCTCTGTGGATTTCTTAAGAAATTAACAGCTCTCTAAACTGGCTCCATTCGTGTGACAGTAGAGGTAGTGAGAAGTCTGAAGTCTTTACGTGATGTGGATTGCCAAGAAAACCAGCGTCTCTAGATGATCCCGACAAACGAACAGACAATAAGGGGCCACGAGCTGAGGGGTTTGTGTTTGATCCTGGTGTAAGCCCCGCTCTGCTGTCTCAGAGAATTCAGTCAAGTCTTACAGTAGCATTCAAATCTCAAAAGGACGCAAATTCACAGCATCAGCGAAAGTAGACTCAGTCAACCATCTTCAGTTCGATCCCTATTGTTTCATTCCTTCCTGCTTTAATACTTATGTCTGCCTTGTTATAATACCCAGAATTGTCTACTATGGGTGGATTTTGCTGTTTGAGATGTAGTTTAGTTCATGTTTCACCAGCTTTTTGATGTGATGACACTTGAACAAGCCGTACTGAACTGCACTTCACTATTATGTAGCTGGAAAAATTAGAGGAGCGGGCCAATTATTGACATTATTGGCCGCCAATCACAGGTGCAGTTTTTGAATAATGTAACTAAAAGCCTAATATAAGTTGGTGGGTGGGTAATAACCTTTTAATATTACAATTTTAAGTTTTAAAAGTGAGTTACGGGTATAAAAGTGTAAAAAACATAAAGACAGTATTAACAAAAAAGAAAAACATGCATTATTCAGCATTTTCAATTTAGCATTTACATGAGGAAAAAAAACATCAAAACCACAGCTTGGCACAATGACAAAGCTATTGTGCAATGGATTGCTCAACCTATTTTATATTTTAACTTTTAGGTATGAAGACTGAACAAAATACATGAAGTATAGGCTACTTTATAAGGAGCTGCATTGACTAACCAATTAATCTGATGGTCTTTGAGATATTTTAATTAGTCAGAAATTCCTAAAACTCTTCATAAACTGACTCACCTCCTCTCTAGTCTTACTCTTCAGTGTTCATTTTCTACACTGGCTCCACAACTTGCGACTGACAAACCCGAGCTGCTCGCGGGACTTGGCTACTCTGAACCAGAGACACCAGAAAGCAGCCATGTGAATATCTAATGGGCTTTTCAGAATAATCTGCTGCTGTCATAAATTGTCATGCATCATGAGCAGTTACAACTTAATGAAGTTAGAGAAGAAAATCCTGCTCCAGTGCGAGTGATATCAATTCACTAAATCCCTGCATCTAATTTTTAAAACCACTTACAATTTCAAGGATAAAATAGAGCAGCGGCTGATGACTGACATCAGGATATTGGGTGATAATTGTGATTAATTATTGGGTCAAACTATCAGTTTAGAGGAAACATTGATTCACCTCCTGTAGAACTGAAAAGTAGTTGTAAAAGTTTTCTTCCTTCATGGTCCATGCTGGCTGTGATCAGCTTCGATTCATGTTTATGATTAGAAGTGATTCCAAGAACCCAATTTTCATCCAAACATCCATAGCAAGAAAACTCACACCACTTTTGCAGCTTAATCCACTTCTACACATATTCTGTTTGTTTTTGATGTTGTAAATATACAATATGGCTAAAAATGGGTGCCCTGGTGGCAAAGAGGTAAAATTCCTGCTCCCAACCAGGGTTATTATAGTAAACTAAAACCAAAAATAAGAAGTTAAAAATATTTTCAGTAAACTGAAACTATCTAAAAACTAAGTCCTTTAAGAAAAAATAAAACTACATATCCTCGTTAAAAACTAATATAAATAAAATAAAAATTAACGCAAATTCATTTCAGTTTTAATTGTCTTTTTTAGCTAAAATATATCACTACCAAACAAAGGAGACGGCATGAATTTCTGTGAACACTTGTCATATTGAACCACAGAAATTGAACGGACTTGACCTTCCAGAAGATGGCGCTGTGACACACATCATTGCTTCACATCAGACTCTAAAGTAGAGAAGATTTTAAGGCCTTTCCTTTACAGTTCTCCAACCATGTATTATGTATGTATATATAGCTACATACTTCTGAGACATTATACCTGTCCTGGCCCAAACAAAAACTAAAACTAAAACTAAAACTAAACCTTGGTAAAAAACTGAATCTAAACTAAAACAAGCAAACACGCTCCAAAAACTAAACTTAAATGAAATCTAAAAGTCAAACCTAAAATAAAAACAAATTGAAAATTCAAAACTAGTATAACGTTGCTCCCAACAGCAAAAAACCTGAGGTAGCTGATGGTGCAGAAATGCTTCATATATTTTTAAATACACTGCTAATGTCTCAATTATCATGCACGACCCTGTTGAGTTTGGGAACTTTATAATTTAAGCCATTGAGTTGATGCTACGTCGTCCATTTAGGGGGGGTTTGTGGGAGTTTACTAACACTATATGACTATATATGACTCATCTCTGGGTATGAAGACTTATTTCCTCCCATTCAGCTGCAGTAGGACTTTCATGTTAGCTGCTTGGCTGTAGTCTTTGTGGTTGGCTTGGTGTGAATGTCATACATAAATCAGGATATATGTTGGCTGGTGTCCAACCTGGAAACCCAACATGTACAGTAGACAAAAAAATGACATCCGTGAGATATTATGTATGCCGGAGGGGACCGCCTGCCCCTTTCTCTGTCACCCAAAGACAGTTTTTCAAAGTTATTGCTGTTATTATCCCCAACTATTCCATAACAATGTAGTATTCATTATACACACATACACACCCTCCCATGCTCTCGTCCTTTCATTACAGATGGAGCTGCCACTCTCTGGCTGCTGTCTGCTGGGTTTTAGGGGTTGTGATGCCACTCACTGGCTATTGAATAATGACCCTGAGAGACCCAGCTTTAGCCTAATCCCTACTTGAAAGCTATCCTTCCTCTAATTCAGTGGTCTCAAACTCAATTTACCTGGGGGCCGCTGGAGGCAGAGTCTGGGTGAGGCTGGGCCGTATCAGGTATTCCACAAAAAAAGCTTTGTTAAAAAAAAAAAAAAAATCTTCTCAAACGTCATTATTAACAGTTCTTTAACTTGAATGTGTTCTTCTGAACATGAATGGTTCTTCTGAACATGAACTGTCCTGAACATGAATGGAACATTGAAGAACATGAACGGTTCTTCTGGACATGAACTGTCCTGAACATGAATGGAACATTGAAGAACATGAACTTTTCTTCTGAACATGGCCTCTATTGCGTCTCCCACTTTTCCTGAAATTGTCTGTGCTCGTCACCAACCTTTCTCTTCACTGCAGGCTTTGAAAAAGACATGATTGGGGCTGTGTGACAAGATATATATTCATTCCACTTGGTGTCACTCTGCAATAAAGTTGTGCCTACTGTGTTTGTGTTGCTCTGCAATTACACCACCAAACCGCTAGTTGGCGGCGGCGTCTCTATGAGTTTCCTTCTTCTTCTTCTTCTTGTACTACAAACAGAAACTGAGCGGAGTTGGAGCTAATAACTGTTGAACCACAGAACTTTTACTGACATTACTGCAACGCCGAAAAGAGAAAATATATCTGAGTGGATTTGTGTGAACAAACATTGAAAAGATGGAGGCAGAGAGAAGTAGAACTTGGTCCTGTGGTTGTCCGGGGTCCTGGCCGCTCAGCATCGCTGAGAGACTGGACCAATCACAGCTGTTGCGGTCTGCGTCGCCGCGACGTGTAGTTACATTTCTGGAGAGGTGCACGTCAGGCTACGGCGTCGATTCAACGCAGAAGTACAAATCAAGCTTTAATCAAGCTTATGCGATGTTACACGGGCGCCGCCATAGTTGTTGTGAAATGTTTCTCTGCTTGCATCAAGCCCGGCCGATTGCCCGCCCCCAGGAGCCATATACCCCACTGTGATTGGTAGGTTCGTTCAGCTCGGGCTCGCGTAACAAAGGGACCTTCCACACACAACGCGGCAAAGTGTCATTCACATAAAACTCGCGGGCCGCACTAACATTAAACTTTCATATCAAGGGGGGGGCCACAAAATATCGTCTTGCGGACCGCAATTGGCCCGCGGGCCGCGAGTTTGAGACCCCTGCTCTAATTCAATCACTCTTTAAGCCCTCGCTGGAGACAGACGAGTGCCGCATAACACACACACACACACACACACACACACACACACACACACACACACACCTGGATTAATGCAACCAGACTTGAGTGGCTGTTTCAATAACATACTAGAACTGAATAATGACACAAGCTTCAAGGAAATCAGGACATAACATTTAAAACCGGGGTTTTACTGCTTACAGTGGCATTGATTTGAGGACAATTTCTCTTTCCGGATGGCATTTATCCACTTCTACAGTTTTTACTTTTAAAAATTCAGAGTCCTGCAGTTTAATGTATCCTCGTATGAGTTATTTCTAATTTTTCTTCTGTTTCCCCTACCAATGTCCAGCAACACGTGACGCACTTGGCAATTTCCACTCGTTACATGCATACAGTCTTTTCAAAATAACCTTCCGTCTTCACAACTTGGTTAGGTTTAGGCAACTAAACTAATTAGGTTTAGGAAAAGATTGTAGTTTGGGTTAAAATAACTCCGGAAGTGGTGTAATTTAAGTACGGAACTTGCGTGACAAATAAATCAACGTTGACTTTTGGTTTCAAACGGGGTATGAACACCGTTCTCCTGGGTGAAAGTTTGGTGTTTTTTGTTTATTTTTTGTTTTTTGTTTATACTTCCTGGTTTACGATTACATCACTCACCACTGCCATTAAAAAAGTAGAGCATGGATTTAATTGGTGGAGGTATTTTGCTTGGGGGGAAGGTTATTACAGTAGTGTTATAAAGTTTATTAATATTGAACATGACGCGTTTCCAAATTGCACAGAATTCAACAAAGCACTACATTGGATCCCCAGCAATACACCCGCTAAGTGTCAAGTTGATGGGATGAGCAGTTCTCCAGATTTGCGAAGGACATCCCCACAGACAGCGATTCCTTGCTTTAAAATTGCATGAATTCTAGATCATGTTTTCAAATCAAATACAATATATATGTTATGGTTTGAATGCATACATTATAAAATATATAAAAGGTTGGATATTGAAACAGATTGCATACTGCAGTGTTGTATTTGTTATAAATAGTTGTGCTATTATAACGTTATTGACCTAACGGAGAGAGAGTCCATATGGCAGGAAATTGTGAGTGTTTTTCAAAGTAAAGCAGCAGATGTGGTGCTCTAAATCAACTGTGATTGGAGCGACAAGCATCAGCATTTATGGGATATACAGTATATCCGCATTTCATCAGCATGTTCTGAGGAAGCTATCAACAGACCTGCAACAATTTATTTAATGTTAAATTTAAACAAGATTACATTTTCCTACATAAATAGTTGTTTTTCTGTTCGCAAACATGAACACGGACATTGAAAGAGAATTTGAGTGACCTTTAATATTTTTTTCCACAGTAGCCCATTAGACCCCAGTTGAGTTCCATGTACCGTAATAACATTTCAATAAGAAACACGGGAGATTGGAGCATTTACAGGAACAATATTTAACTATATTCAGGAGGCTGCCTTTCAAATAAATCAACTTGTAAGAAACTCTGTGGCAATAAAACCATCTCAGAAATAAACAGAAACCAACAGACACATGTCACTGAGATATGGAAGAAACATACCAGGACAAACTATATAAATGTATTCGTGTCTGCAGCAGTTGTACAGGCCTGGTGGGCTGCCAAGCCAACATCAACAGCTATTTAGATCCAACAGAAAACATTTTTGATGCGTTGTCTGAACGCATGTTACTTTCAAACAGCCAACAACAGCTGTCAGTGTGTCAGTGTGCTGACTTGACTATGACTTGCTCCAAACTGCATGTGATTATCATAAAGTGGGCATGTGTTTCAAGGGGAGACTCGTGGGTACCCATAGAACCCATTTTCATTCACATATCTTGAGACCATGCCAGTTTTTCGTGCAAGTTTGGACAAGTATTTAGTTAGTATGACATGGTTGGTACCAATGGATTCCTTGGGTTTCTAGTTAAGCACAAGTTTGGAGCATTATTTAGCCTCCTTCCTCCTTCGACAGGTTAGTATAACACCCTTAGGTTTTCCAGTTTCATATGATGCCAGTATAACTGAGCCCACTACAACCCCCGAAAGATGAAGATGAAATGTAACTTTGACAGCCCTAGATTTTATATAACATTTTCTGTATTTTAGCATTCCTAATCACCATGTAGTAAAGCATCAAAATACTACAAAATGTCAACTACCTTATCCAGATATGTGACAAATTAAAGATAAAACCCATCTACCCCAAAATGATGATTTCCTTTAAATAAGACAAGGGAGAAATGCTTTGGTGTATTGCAATGCAGATTTATTCCAAATGACTGACATTTCTTTCAAAACCAATTAGGTCAATGTGAAAATGTTTTCAAGCAATGGTTAGCACAATCAATTAATCAATACATTGTTATGTTGAACAGCAAGAAGCATTTCTTTTCATGTAAAACATGAAATTCTTTCAGATCAGAGACTCAGGCAAAAGCTCTCTCTCGGTCAAACGCACGTTGGTCCAGCTCTTGCTGATCTGCCATGTCGCGTTGTTTCTGGCCGAAAATTCTGGTGGGTGGAGAGACAATTGGGAGAGTTCAGCTTAAGAATATAACAACTAAGGTAAAAAAAACAGTTATATTATATCAGGTTGTTGTTTGTATCAAGTATCAAGCACAAGTCCTTACCGATGGATCGCCACGATAATGTGGTGGAAAAAAGCCTCCCCGGGTTCAGCCATGAGGACGACCATTGACAACACAAGAAAGAACGTGATGAACCTCATCCTGAAAAACAAGAATTAAACACACCACAAATGTTTAGACTGCTTGTGTCGTGGATATAGCAAAAAGTAAAATAATGTAGACACTATTAATATTCGGCATACGTAAGTGAAGGAAGATGAGATACTTACTTCTTTCCGCTGACTGACGGTGAAAGTCAAAAAGCTGTTTTCAAAGAGGACTAATGGAGCAGTGTGAGATCTACAGGTGGTGTAAGTCTCTGTGGGTTGGCAGATACCCGTCTCTTTTTAAAGAGAGGGATAGCTTCCTTTTCTCATTCTTTGTGCAGTGTTTTGCAATACAGGAAGGGAAAACAGACACCATGCTCACTCCTTTCATCACTTCTTTGCATTCAGTTTTTTTTATACTTTAGTTCAACCCAGAGTGTCAAAAACAGTAAATCATCCTAAATATGGAGAAAATTGCTTATGTTTTCTCATTATATGTTCACGTCTTTAAAGAATTTGGAGAATATTGTATTTCGTCTTTAAGTCATAAATACTATTTTTGGATTTTCAACTAGTTTGTGAAGGTACTCTTCAGCTAATTTTGTCTTCTCTGTGATGGCTAGGCTGCTATAAATCACCACATTTATCACATATATTTATTATCTCCAGCTTTATACATGTTCTCTTTACTCTAAATTATAAAAAAATATTGAATTAAATATATTTAAAATAATTAATTTGAATTTCTGTTTTCTTCTTTTTTTTTTGCCAGAGCATTTGGTTTATTGATTGCTGTCGGGATGTAAAGAGAATTTCAACAAATGTAACAAAAAAGTGCTTCTGCCTACCTTTGCTTTAAGTATTATTACAGGAAGAGCAAACATAGACTCTCATATAATTTGGGAATTATAGATAATGGATCTAATCTCTACCTCAAAACCAAAGTTGGTTCACTCTGGGCTTCACTCCATCACTTCCTTACAGCTGATAACATTTTTAATAAAGTAAAACCATGTTCATTATAATTCAATTTTTAAATAAGAAACATATTTGACGTTTTTCAATGCAAATTTATTCAGACATTCTACCGAATGAATTTTAAAAAAGCGTATGTATTTTCAAGAAATGGTTGCAGCAGTTGATATATTCTGAAACAAGCATATCTTTTCATATAAAACATAGCTTCAGGGTGTCCCACTCAGGGTGTCCCAGCGTCACCAGGCTGCCCCGTGTAATCAACTGAACGTTTGTCGAGCTGCTCCTGCTGATCGTCCATTTTGCGATCTCCGAAAAGGCTGGTGGACGGAGAGAAGATTCAGCAGCAGAACATAATATTGTGAGAAGTTGAAGTAGTAATAGTAGTGTTTGTTTTAGTATTATGATATATGAGAAATACAGAAATGTATCACAATTACTTAAATGCTACTTTAACATTAATATTTATATGGGCTGTCAAAGTTAACGCCATAATGACACGTTAATGTAAATTTGTTTTAACGCCACTAATTTCTTTTACGCATTAACACAACTTATGATTTTTAGGTTGTAGCTGCCTCCGTTTTAAAGCTAGAGTGGAGATACTGGTATCGTATGAAACTAGAAAAACCTAAGGACTCCATTGGTACCAACCACTAAATAATGCAAAATGTTGGCGACAAAAAACTGCCATGGCCATTATTAAAGGAGTCCCTTGACTTGAAAATGGGTTCTATGGGTACCCACGAGTCTCCCCTTTACAGACATGCCCACTTTATGATAATCACATGCAGTTTGGGGCAAGTCATAGTCAAGTCAGCACACTGACACACTGACAGCTGTTGTTGCCTGTTGGGCTTCAGTTTGCCATGTTATGATTTGAGCATATTTTTTATGCTAAATGCAGTACCTGTGAGGGTTTCTGGACAATATCTGTCATTAATTTGTGTTGTTAATTGATTTACAATAATAAATTTATACATACATTTGCATAAAGCAAGCATATTTGCCCGCTCCCATGTTGATAAGCGTATTAAACACTTGACAAATCTCCCTTTAAGGAACATTTTGAACAGGAAAAAAATGTGCGATTAATCATAATTAACTATGGACAATCATGCGATTAATCGTGATTAAATAATTTACTCAATTGACAGCCCTAATATTTATTATAAAAATAGTAGTATAGAAGATGTAAAAATAATGATAACAGTGGTAGAAGCATAGGTCCTTACCTTTTGACAAAGTGGCGGACTAAATAAAACAGACGAGAAAAACATGATTACATTAAATCAGACCTAGAAACAATGATGAACAAAAAACATTAGAACAATAACATCACTAATACTGCACACTCAGCCACTGAAATCCTAAAACAAGACTTTGACAAGACTATAGATATGCTATCTTCTGGAGCCAGAGATATTGTGTACAATAGTTAGTTAGTTAATAATTAGTGCTGACTGATGAATTGTATTTTCATCGTCATCGGGACACAAACATGCGCGATGAACACATCGCATAAGACTGAAGTCTGAAACGCGATGATCATTTTATTTGAGGATGGTTACCAAAACTTGTTATTAAACGGACCCCAGGGTCAAAGTAAAGTAACGTTAGTATATATTATCAAGCTGCATCCTCTTCCTGCTCTGTGTCTGGGCTGTGAAGCTCTCCACATACACAATCGGAGTGAAGTCAGCGAATAGCTGGAGACAGTGAAGTGAACCAGGTGAAGTCGAGTTGACAACTACGCTCGTTATTGTAAGTAAGTGTAATAAAACCGTAAACCTAAAGTATAAAGCCAACACTTTATGCAACTGTTCAACAAGCATAAATATTATGTTAACATGTAGAAAAGCGATATTTCAATCTGCTCTGTCCGCAGTCTCTCATCCACCGCCGCTATGTTAACACAAGGACAGCGCGTAGCTCGGCTAATAACGAATAGTTACATAGTGTTTTTGTTAAGTTGCCTCTTAGTGAACAAGGTTGGAGGCCGTCTTGGTGCAGACTACGGAGCCTCTATGTTATTATCATAAATTACAGTGCAACGTAACCCTCGACTACGCAAGCTAAAACAAAAGCTCTCTGTATGTAGTCTAACTGTTTAGCTTAGTTTGCCACATATCTTAAAATTCTTGTAAACTGATCTGCTGGCTTAGAGTTTAAGTAGTTGGCTAAAGCTTGAAGTCCCACATGCAAACACTTAATTTGGTAAAACTGCTTTTAGTTTTTTCGAAAGTATCGGAGTACCAATCTTATACCACTGTATTATTAATAAGCTTTATGCCTCACTGTCTGGAAGTGACTGGGAGGATTCTTTTATGTGTAAGGCAACATCAGGCTTGACTTAAACTGTTTTTAACTCTGTTTCCTAACTTTATAAAACAAAATGAAATGTATTTCTGTTATTTTTGTCGCTTTCACACCATCACTGGGAAGTTTCTTTACAATGCATTCAACAAAGTAATCTGCTTCTTTGAATTGTGCTTTCTTTTTGATTGGCTGAAATTGATTAAGTTGGTTGTGTTATATTTTGCAGTGCTACTAGCACCTCTTGAAACATTGACATTGCAGATTTGGCAAATAACCATTGAACTTTAGCGTAGGATCACCTCCAAACAGCTGCCATGTTTGTTGCTACTGGATTCTGTTTTACTCTCGACATCATTTAAAATGAGGGCGTGCCCTCAATGATTCCTCAAGATTTAAATAAAGGCTGAATGAATGGATATGTTGTGTCAAAATATTTTCTATTAGAAGGTCAGTTGATTCCATGACTGTATTTAAAGTACCCCAAAAAGCCTCCCCGGGTTCAGCCATGAGGACGACCATGGACAACACAAGAAAGAGCGCGATGCACTTCATCCTGAAAAACAAGAACCAAACACACCACAGAGGGCACAGATAATAACTTTTAAAAATGCAGTTGTTTTTTTACCACTGTTATCATCAAAGCTTTAAGACACAATACATACGGCAACAGTTTTAACAGATGTCTAACAACTGTCTTGCTCAAATTCTTAGTAAATGAGGATTAAATATTTAGTGCTTACCTTTTCTTGAGTCAAAAGTCAACAGGATGCTGTGAAAGAGAGCAGTGTGGAGTAAATATCTGTGTTGGTACAGTACAGTACATCCACGTCTCCTTTTATAGCAATGGATGTTTTCCTTTACTCATGGTTTGCCCAGTATTTAGCAATATAGGTTTGTAAACCAGACGCAGTCTCATTGAGGTTTAAAATGCTGATCTGTAATCTTACCAACAAAACGGAAATCATTCCACACTGGGCCTCTTTTTTTCATATTTTTTGGGGGGCGTTTTATTTTAGTTCATCACAGTTTATCTCCAGCTTCAGTAGATTTCTCTTTACTCTAAATCAGAGGTTTTAAACTGTGGAAGAGATGAGGCAAAGCTACAGCATGAGTTGAAAGGAACAGGTGCACGCCGGTGTTCTAAAAACAATGGGAAGTTAGTTATTGTAGTTTGACCCGCTTCTGCTCATCATCTGCTGCCACTTCTTTGCTTACAATATTGTAAAATATTGTAAATATTGAAATGTTGCTCTTAATAGAAAATTCACAGAGAGCATCTGTCTTTCTGAGTTTTATTGCAATAAATATAGTGATGCACCGATACCGGAACGGATATCGCACTGATACTGACTCAAATAGCTGGATCGGATATCGGTGACAATGGGGCTGATCTATTAAATTCAATTCTATGTTCATATACATTATATACTGGGGTTTTAATTCCTGTTTACGTTTTGACCAATTTGTTGAATTGTAATTCCTGTTTATATTGAAGATTTTTTTATCAAGTTGTTAGAGTATTATTTATTATTTTGATAATAAATAACAATTCAGTAAATTTACAAATTTATTTTATGTATTAAATAAACATTTTGTTTTACAAAGTTGAGAAGGGATGTTTAAGTCAAGCCTGAAAGCCTTACACATAAAAAAGAAAAGATTCCGTTCACTTCCACACAGTGAGGCATACAGCTTAATAATTAAACTCTCTCAATCGTACTCGGGCAGCTTGGCGGAGGTCTGCGCTCTCCGAGTGCCATTCTAGTTTTAGAATGTATCATCAATCACAATAATATTTATGTTTGTAGTACAGAGTAATGAATTCAGTACGAACACACTGTGAGAGGTGTAGACATTCATTACGTTTTGTGTACACATTATTTTTAAAGTCATGTATCCATATGTTACACTCATTTGAGATTAACAATTGACCTTTTTCACGACATTCACTTTGGGTTGACATAGTAGAAAAAGCCCACGTGTAAGTAATAACTTTAGTAATTGTAATAATGAATGCTCTAATTCCCTGTGCGACACAAGTTACAGTAGAGGACAAATGGCAGACTACTATTTGTTACATCACAATTCATAATTATACCCCCACGACGACATAGTCGGGGGTATATAGCTCTCCGCGTGTCGGTCTGTCCGTCCGTTTGCGTGTCCCACTTTTGTTTACGGAGTAGAACTCAGAAACTGTTTAACTTAGGAACTTCAAACTTGGTATGATGGTTGACAGTGGGGTCTAGTTGTGCCTTTTTGGGGGTTAGAAGTCCAGGGTGCCCATTAGTTGATTAGTTAATGCCCATTAATTCCATTAGTTCCAAAAGGGCAAAACCTTTGGCCCTACTTTAGTAGGGGTCAAGCAGTGAGCGGGGGTATGTGAGCCATGCTCACTTTTGCCTTTTTAATCTAGAAAGTAAACATTAAACAGTTTTTGAGGTACACCTTTAAATATTTCAATGATTAACACATGTAGGCTACTTTGCCTGTAATTAAGGTGCCAGAGTGCATAAAAAAGCTTGATCAAAATCAAGCTTGTTAATCAAAAAAGAATCGCAGGGGAGGATCCCACCGGACTCTTCTCAGAGGTCCAGGCTAATTGGGGCAATGTTTATATCACGTTTACTTGTATCACCCTGCTGGTCTGTAATCACGTCCACATCTTGGCAGCGCCACAGAAAATAGCTGTGTTCCATTTCCTGGGCTGCAGCTCAGGTGGGCTACATTTCCACTGACCTGCTAAATATATTAACTGTCAATGACTTCACCTTTGTTGTTTCCAGATCAGTGAAAGTTCAGCCTACCTGGACTTCTGCTCAGGAAATGGAATACAGCCTATGACTATGTATAGATAGGGATGATGTGCTTATAATTGTGTAATCAGTCTGATCAATACACTCACGTGACTGCGCTGCCTATCATGTTTGCTTTGGGTCCGCTTACAGAAATCAAATTCCCACTCACGCATTTATGTCTGCCACCGGGTCTGATGACTCTACCGTGAAGGGCTCCATGGACATGAAATACAAAAAAGCCACGAGAACAACCATGGACAACACAAGAGAGACCACAGTGCACTTCATCGTTAAAAAATCAAAAGTGGTCAAATTTAATTGCAGTTGCAGTTACTTTGTCTTGTTCACAAATAGATTAGGTTGAAATATGTAGGTCTTACCTCTCCACTGACTCAGAGTCAAAGACAAGAGGTTTACTATCAAACAAAGCAGTGGGATATTCACAGATTATGTAGATACCTGTGTTTACTGGTAGCCTGATACACTTTACATTATGGATTCATTAAGTAATTGTGTAATATTTAGCAATATTGCAGGAAACGGCTGGGTGGGGGTCTCATTGCAACTCAACCACTAAACCTAAGTAAGGGCAGACAAGGCCCTGTTCTCTCATCGTTTCCTCATGTTCGGTTTAGCCCAAGTGAATGAGTGATCAGACTATAGTATTAGACAATAGCTGATTAAATAAGACGTCAGTTGCTAGTTTTTAATTGTGAGGATTTGCGGCTTTCTCTGTTTTATATCACGGTAACGCAAATATAAATTCTTTGGTCTAGTGGTCGGACAAAACAAGCAGTTCGAAGAGGTCATCTTGGGAAAATTTTGTTTGTTTTTCACTATATTTTTAAATTCTGTAGGCTGTTAACTAATCAAATGATAATGAAAATGAATGTTAGTTGCAGCCACAGATTAAACCCTGGAAAAGATGTGCTAAACTCAAGCAAAATATCTTATGGTATTAACATCACAACATTTCTTCAACAGTGTTCTCTTTATTTAGGATTTTAAATGCTGATTTATATTTCTTGCTATATAAACATTTTTCATTGCTTTCTGGTCTAAGTGCAATTGTGTATATTTCATTTTCTCCTTCCCTGAGTTTGTGTGTTTTGCTGTAGGACTGCTCCTTGCTTCTGTTCACTGTGGAGGGAAAATGAGTCAGTCAAAATGGTCCAGGTAGACATAACAAATATTTTAAGTTGTGTAAACATGCCATATAGTGCAATCCAGTAAGTAGTAAAATAAATAAATAGTCAGTTTCTTGTTATAACAATCGGTAAAGGTTATTTTAAGATTATATCCTTTTTTGTGACATCTTTTTTGGTGACCAGGCTACTATAAATGTAAGCACACTTAGCAATTTCTCCAACTTTAATGGAGTGCTCTTAACTCTGAATTGTAAAGGTGGATTAATATAGGTCCATTGTTTGATTTTTGGTTTACCATCATCTGACACAAGTTACTTATGTAAAGTAAACCCCTTGGTATTGTTACAGGATTCAAAAAGACAACTTGACGTCAGCTCGCTAGCAGCGTTGAGTTCCGTATGGCAAAATCTATTGAGCATTTCTCAGAAAACTGACGCTTGTAACTGAAACTCCCCCCCTTCTTTTATCAGAATATGCAGAATGAGGAACTTGTATCTGTGGATTTTTAAGATAACATTCTTAACATCGTATGCTTCCAATACTACCATTGTTGCTCTTAAAACTGACACTTCTACTCTTATCCCAGTTTTAAAAAATCCAGTTAAGACCAGCAAGAAGTGAAGCTTGTATGAGCAGTTCAGACTGCTTGTATACTGGTTTGAGCTGGAACAGTTTGGTCAACCTGGTGAGGAGCTCATGTAGCTGCCTGGTTGTTACCATAACATCGTAAACTAATAACTGGAAGGTTGATCACCAATTAAAAAGGACCCAAAACATGAGTGCATACTTGGGTAGCCTTGGTCTTACTGATATATATATATAAACAGAACAATCAGTTTGTGATGTAATAGCAATTGCAGAGAACATAATGGTTCTGTGTGATATGTCGGAGAGGAGGCATGTATATTGAAAACAATAGTGGGCCAAGAATGGATCCTTGGGGAATGCCACAATTAATATGAGCTACAGAAGAGGCTCTGTTGGAGAATTACAAACAAAACACTATGTTTCTAGATTTGCCAGGACTCTGTAGAACACTGTAAGCAACTGTATAAAAAGCAGTTCTCCCATCTATCAAAATGGACAATGAATGGTTACCTTTGCCAGCTGTATAAAGTAGGTCATTGGCACTCTTAATAAGGGCTAAAACGTGACTGAAAACTGTAATAAATTACAATTATTTTTCATATTTCTCATTTAATGCTAGTCTTAACTTGAGTTTTTAAATTCAAAATTAAATAAACAACTCAATTGTATGAGCCTTCTATAACAAGAAGGAATTATTATATATATATCATTATAAAATCAGCGTCAAATATTCTCACTACTTTCACTGTGATTCAGTGTTACAGCAATAAAAACAAACAATATGCAGAGAGATTAATGCTTTCTAAAAGCATGATTGATACCTAACTATTCAGTCTTTGTTTGCTAAGTCAAGCTGCTTCTATTTACTTCCTATTTTTCTTGGTTATGAAATTCAGTGGGCATGAAGAAGAAGATGACTCATGATGATTATGTCGACTTCTTGTCTGTAAAGTGAATATTGCTCAAGGCCAGATCAAATAATCATCGTTGCCAGATAAACCTGCGAGGTTTCCCCAGGGGCAAAAATAAAGTCTTTACTCTTTATTTGCATTAACCCCGCATTATTCTATTACCAGTTTTAATATGTTGGAGTGATTATATGGAAGCACATGAACCCTTATAGTGCTGATCTGGCTGTGGAGTGGCAAGAAGGGAAGTCTGTCACATGCAGCCATTTTGGCATATTGTTTTGGTGCTTTGAGGCACGGGAGCATAGTTCGTAGACGTGGTGCAGAACCAATTTGTCTGGTTCAGTTTTGTTTCTCATCATGTTTATTTTTGGTGGAGCCTCTTGAGTCTGTTATGAGTAAAAATTCGCTATTTGTGGTTCAAACGATATAACAGTAAAGAAACAGAAAATGAATGCTGTATAAACTCAACGGCTTCTCACTGCCAACTCGTCAAATACCGCAGCTTGTACAGTGGCCCTACGCATCAAACTGTGATGCTCTAGGTACCCCTCCAGCATCAGTTTTGGATGCATCAGGGACAGCGTGTCAGTTTCTGCTTGTTACACGTATAGTGTCTTTTCAAAATAAACTTCCAACACAGGTTTACTTAGTTTTTAGGTTTACTTACACAACAAAACTCCTTGGTTAGGTGTAGACAACAAACATACTTGGTTAGGCTTAGGAAAAGCTTGTGGTTTGGGTTAACATAGGTATGTTTGTAGTTTGTTTTGTAAAATGACCACCCTCCCCAAACGGACTTTCTGGCTCTTTATACATTAGTTGCTTTGACCGTCAAATAACGAAGCGAATGGGTTTACATTGGTGTTAGTTGAAAGACTGGTGAGTCTCATAAAAGGAGCCTCGGTGTGTCGGTATCAGATACCGAGGTGACCAAGCGGTGGTACTTGACGAGTTGGGAGTGAGAATAGGTTGATAATCTCTTTATTTACATCGACAAAACTTAAATTTTTTGGGTGGAAAACAGATTGTCTGCCAAGTCATTGAAGAATACCATAGACATTGTTGGCGTTTAGCCTACTTATGTTTCCTTTGGTTTGATTCTCCTATAGCCATCGTTTCTGTCACGTCACCTTAGAATTCAACATGAGGAGGTATAGTATTAGAGGGTGTTTGGTCTAGTGTGGATCATATTTTAATCCTCCATGATTGTCAAAATACTACTTTCATAAAGACTGTATGATAAACTGAAAGAAGTAATGGTTCTTCTCAAATGTTAGTGTGAGCCTTCGAGGCCTGTTGCTGCACATCTAGAACTTTTTGTTGTTGTTGCTGTGTATGTGTGCCCATGTATGGTCATGTGGTGTGTTTGATCCGAATGGGGCAATGACAATGCAAAGTCCTCACCGTATCAGTGTTAACAGCTGGATTATTATCTTATCACTTCCCCATGCTCTGTTTCCTCTTGTGTTGGCACTTAGAGGAACTAACGATGAGAAAGACAGACAAGAGAAATATGGCAATGTTTGTTACCGAGTTCTTTCTGGCCTCTTTCATTTAAACTTATGCCATTTTAGAGCATCCCCGTACTTTAAGTGATACTCCATGGGTTTTCAGTTCATCTTTGCTTCTCATTGCTGTGATGTTTTTGTCTTGCACTTCATAGAGATCACTTGTCAATCAAACAGGGGCCAAAAGGTCTCCTGCGGGAGCCGGTGTTAATTTTGGCAACTATTTGAGATCAGTTATAGTTATAGTTTAAGACACATTTTAATCATTTTTTATCCTTCATAGTTTTAGTCTAGTTTTAGTCAACTATAACTCAAAACATTTCCGTCCAGTTTTAGTTGCCTTCAGTCAACTTTTAGTCAAATTGTTTCCTCTATTTATTTTTTTAGCTTTTGTCTTAGTCTTGTGTCAAATATCCTTTTTCTTCATCAGATTATATTGAACATTTCAGTCAATCTGTTCTAGCCAAAACCAATAGTTTTGTCATTTAAGCCAAATTAATTTCACATACGATTTTATCTTATAATTATCCGATGAAAAACACAGGTTGAATGATTAAGAATGCAGCTTTGCAGACTGTTACTCCAAGTCCTCCTGACTGCGCTTATTAGTGATGCGCGGTTCAGTCGCACTCACCGGTCCGTTATGAGAGTCGATACGCACTGCCAACATACAAGCATATGCGTTAATTGACTACCCAAACCTGAACCGCAAACCGCCAACTTTATGCATTATCGTAGCACAAGTCAGGACTGAGACAAGAAGGAAAGAGACGGACTGAGAGACGTTGCTCTCATCATCGTCTAATCTTAGTAATGGAAAAAAAGGTTGTTGACGAACATATTTCGTCATAGTTTTAGGTAACGAAATGAACACTGTTTGGAGCTGGCTGGTACTCTTCAAGCGTCATTGTGGATTTTTCCTGGGAAAGAGCTTTTTGATATTTAATGTTAAAAACAGCAAATATAACAACCTTTCAGGAAATGCTCATGTAACAAACCCCCTTGTATCTATTAATATCGCTCTTTATAGTCTACTTTCATCAAAGTTTCCATGTCACACTTTTGATCACCGGGGCTCCAATCAAAAGTTTGTACCATAAAACATCAGGCTCATCCATTTGCAGATTCCACCAAATGCACGTGAAATGACTGGCCTGCACAGTGGAAAAATTAATAGCATGCAGCACAAAAAAACGAAGGATCCTGCACAGTGCAGTTGCATCAGACATTAAGTAGGCTCAGCCATGATGAAAACCAATCAGCAAGCCCTAATTGAACTAAAGAGCATTTGTGTAAGGTGAAACCTTTTTGGTGACCATATTTGCAGTATCTGAACTAACCAAATACAGCATATTGATTTAGTTTAATGGAGACATTTTCAAGTAAAAACCTCTCTACGTGACCACACAAGAATCAAATCCTGTGTGTGTAAGAGCAGAAGTGTAGCTGCACGTCCATCCAACCTGACCTCTGTGGATTTCTTAACAAAGTAACAGCTCTCTAAACTGGCTCCATTCGTGTGACAGTAGAGGTAGTGAGATGTCTGAGGTCTTTACGTGATGTGGATTGCCAAGAAAACCAGCGTCTCTGGAGGATCCCAACAAACCAACAGACAATAAGGGGCCACGAGCTGAGGGGTTTCTGTCTGATCCTGGTGTAAGCCCCGCTCTGCTGTCTCAGAGAATTCAGTCAAGTTTTACAGTAGCACTCAAATCTCAGAAGGACGCAAATTCACAGCATCAGCGAAAGTAGACTCAGCCAACCGTCTTCAGTTCGATCCCTATTGTTTCATTCCTTCCTGCTTTAATACTTCTGTCTGCCTCGTTTACCCAGAATTGTCTACTATGGGTGGATTTTGCTGTTTGAGATCTAGTTTAGTTCATGTTTCACAAGCTGGAAAAATTAGAGGAGCGGGCCAATTATTGACATTATTGGCCGCCAATCACAGGTGCAGTTTTTGAATAATGTAACTAAAAGCCTAATATAAGTTGGTGGGTGGGTAATAACCTTTTAATATTACAATTTTAAGTTTTAAAAGTGAGTTACGGCTATAAAAGTGTAAAAAACATAAAGACAGTAGTAACAAAAAAGAAAAAACGTGCATTATTCAGCGTTTTCAATTTAGCATTTACATGAGGAATAAAAACATCAAAACCACAGCTTGGCACAATGACAAAGCTGTTGTGCAATGGATTGCTCAACCTATTTTATTTAACTTTTAGGTATGAAGACTGAACAAAAGAGATGAAGTATAGGCTACTTTACAAGGAGCTGCATTGACTAACCAATTAATCTGATGGTCTTTGAGATATTTTAATTAGTCAGAAATTCCTAAAACTCTTCATAAACTGACTCACCTCCTCTCTAGTCTTACTCTTCAGTGTTCATTTTCTACACTGGCTCCACAACTTGCGACTGACAAACCCGAGCTGCTCGCGGGACTTGGCTACTCTGAACCAGAGACACCAGAAAGCAGCCATGTGAATATCTAATGGGCTTTTCAGAATAATCTGCTGCTGTCATAAATTGTCATGCATCATGAGCAGTTACAACTTAATGAAGTTAGAGAAGAAAATCCTGCTCCAGTGCGAGTGATATCAATTCACTAAATCCCTGCATCTAATTTTTAAAACCACTTACAATTTCAAGGATAGAATAGAGCAGCGGCTGATGACTGACATCAGGATATTCGGTGATAAATGTGATCAATTATTGGGTCAAACTATAAGTTTAGAGGTAACATTGATTCACCTCCTATAGAACTGAAAAGTAGTTGTAAAAGTGTTCTTCCTTCATGGTCCATGCTGGCTGTGATCAGCTTGGATTCATGTTTATGATTAGAAGTGATTCCAAGAACCCAATTTTCATCCAAACATCCATAGCAAGAAAACTCACACCACTTTTGCAGCTTAATCCACTTCTACACATATTCTGTTTGTTTTTGATGTTGTAAATATACAATATGGCTAAAAATGGGTGCCCTGGTGGCAAAGAGGTAAAATTCCCACTCCCAACCAGGGTTATTATAGTAAACTAAAACCAAAAATAAGAAGTGAAAAATATTTTCAGTAAACTGAAACTATCTAAAAACTAAGTCCTTTAAGAAAAAAATAAAACTACATATCCTCGTTAAAAACTAATATAAATAAAATAAAAATTAACGTAAATTCATTTCAGTTTTAATTGTCTTTTTTTAGCTAAAATATATCACTACCAAACAAAGGAGACGGCATGAATTTCTGTGAACACTTGTCATATTGAACCACAGAAATTGAACGGACTTGACCTTCCAGAAGATGGCGCTGTGACGCACATCATTGCTTCACATCAGACTCTAAAGTAGAGAAGATGTTAAGGCCTTTCCTATACAGTTCTCCAACCATGTATTATGTATGTATATATAGCTACATACTTCTGAGATATTATACCTGTCCTGGCCCAAACAAAAACTAAAACTAAAACTAAAACTAAAACTAAAACTAAACCTTGGTAAAAAACTGAATCTAAACTAAAACAAGCAAACACGCTCCAAAAACTAAACTTAAATGAAATCTAAAAGTCAAACCTAAAATAAAAACGAATTGAAAATTAAAAACTAGTATAACGTTGCTCCCAACAGCAAAAAACCTGAGGTAGCTGATGGTGCAGAAATGCTTCATATATTTTTAAATACACTGCTAACGTCTCAATTATCATGCACGACCCTGTTGAGTTTGGGAACTTTATAATTTAAGCCATTGAGTTGATGCTACGTCGTCCATTTAGGGGGGTTTTGTGGGAGTTTACAAACACTATATGACTATATATGACTCATCTCTGGGTATGAAGACTTATTTCCTCCCAT
Organism: Sebastes fasciatus; assembly: GCF_043250625.1. Classification (NCBI taxonomy): domain Eukaryota; kingdom Metazoa; phylum Chordata; class Actinopteri; order Perciformes; family Sebastidae; genus Sebastes; species Sebastes fasciatus. The sequence goes on along the minus strand of NC_133812.1, from coordinate 21,503,500 downwards.
TCAGCTGCAGTAGGACTTTCATGTTAGCTGCTTGGCTGTAGTCTTTGTGGTTGGCTTGGTGTGAATGTCATACATAAATCAGGATATATGTTGGCTGGTGTCCAACCTGGAAACCCAACATGTACAGTAGACAAAAAAATTACATCCGTGAGATATTATGTATGCCGGAGGGGACCGCCTGCCCCTTTCTCTGTCACCCAAAGACAGTTTTTCAAAGTTATTGCTGTTATTATCCCCAACTATTCCATAGCAATGTAGTATTCATTACACACACACACACTCCCATGCTCTCGTCCTTTCATTACAGATGGAGCTGCCACTCTCTGGCTGCTGTCTGCTGGGTTTTAGGGGTTGTGATGCCACTCACTGGTTATTGAATAATGACCCTGAGAGACCCAACTTTAGCCTAATCCCTACTTGAAAGCTATCCTTCCTCTAATTCAGTGGTCTCAAACTCAATTTACCTGGGGGCCGCTGGAGGCAGAGTCTGGGTGAGGCTGGGCCGTATCAGGTATTCCACAAAAAAATCTTTGTTAAAAAAAAAAAATCTTCTCAAACGTCATTATTAACAGTTCTTTAACTTGAATGTGTTCTTCTGAACATTAAACTTTCATATCAAGGGGGGGGCCACAAAATATCGTCTTGCGGGCCGCAATTGGCCCGCGGGCCGCGAGTTTGAGACCCCTGCTCTAATTCAATCACTCTTTAAGCCCTCGCTGGAGACAGACGAGTGCCGCATAACACACACACACACACACACACACACACACACACCTGGATTAATGCAACCAGACTTGAGTGGCTGTTTCAATGACATACTGGAACTGAATAATGACACAAGCTTCAAGGAAATCAGGACATAACATTTAAAACCGGGGTTTTACTGCTTACAGTGGCATTGATTTGAGGACAATTTCTCTTTCCGGATGGCATTTATCCACTTCTACAGTTTTTACTTTTAAAAATTCAGAGTCCTGCAGTTTAATGTATCCTCGTATGAGTTATTTCTAATTTTTCTTCCGTTTCCCCTACCAATGTCCAGCAACACGTGACGCACTTGGCAATTTCCACTCGTTACATGCATACAGTCTTTTCAAAATAACCTTCCGTCTTCACAACTTGGTTAGGTTTAGGCAACTAAACTAATTAGGTTTAGGAAAAGATTGTAGTTTGGGTTAAAATAACTCCGGAAGTGGTGTAATTTAAATACGGAACTTGCGTGACAAATAAATCAACGTTGACTTTTGGTTTCAAACGGGGTATGAACACCGTTCTCCTGGGTGAAAGTTTGGTGTTTTTTGTTTATTTTTTGTTTTTTGTTTATACTTCCTGGTTTACGATTACGTCACTCACCACTGCCATTAAAAAAGTAGAGCATGGATTTAATTGGTGGAGGTATTTTGCTTGGGGGGAAGGTTATTACAGTAGTGTTATAAAGTTTATTAATATTGAACATGACGCGTTTCCAAATTGCACAGAATTTGACAAAGCACTACATTGGATCCCCAGCAATACACCCGCTAAGTGTGAAGTTGATGGGATGAGCAGTTCTCCAGATTTGCGAAGGACATCCCCACAGACAGCGATTCCTTGCTTTAAAATTACATGAATTCTAGATCATGTTTTCAAATCAAATACAATGTATATGTTATGGTTTGAATGTGTAAGGGATTTACAAATGGAACAGGTTTGGTTATTAGCTAATTTAATTAATAAATAATAATAGAATTATTATTATTAATAAGAATTATTAATCAACATTAATAATGAACGGGGCACCACCCTGGAATCAGGGACCAACAACCAAAACGTTAATCCAGTCTCATAAGGGGATTGTTCACTCCAAATGCCAGTATTTAAACACTACCTTACATTTAGGGGATGAACGGTGAAGGGTGAATCCGAGCACTAACTCTCATAACCAGCCGTTATTACAATATGAATGCACAATAAACACAGACAACTGCTATTTAAAATAAGACCATTTATTTAAATATAGTGATCTCAATCAACAATAAACACTCTAACAACATCAATCTAAATCAACAGTTATTACAGCAGTAATTACTAATTAACAACACTTTTAATAAACAAATGGATGTTCTACAATGCAGCTCTAAGCACTAAACTAGAATTAAACAAAAACACAAAAGCAAAAGAAAATGTGTGTGCGGGAGAGAGAGAGATGTGTGTGTAAGAGAGAGAGATGTGTGTGTGAATGCAAATGTGTATGTGTTTAGGTGTGAAGGAGGAGTGTCTATGTGTGTGTGGTGTGGGAGGAGCAAAGGACGCCCTAAGTGGACGTCACCACGTAAGTGGTTACGTCACGCAAGGGGGGGGGGGTTTGCTCGAACGTACAGATCACGCACAAACGGGGGTGTGACTCCCACGTGACCTGTAAGGTAATGGGGTGAGCCTATGTGAGGAGGCGTGTCTATGTGTGTGTGCGGTGTGGGAGGAGCAAAGGACACCCGCGGTGGACGTGGTGACGTCACGCGAGGGAGGGGTTGCTCGAACGTTACAGATCACGCCCAAACGGATGTGAAAGTCCCGCGTGATCAGTAAGGTGGGAACGTGAGGAGGCGTATCTACGTGTGTGGGAGGAGCAAGGGAAACCCCGAGGCGGCGCCACCACGTAAGTGGTTACGTCACGAGGGAGGAGTTGCTCTGGTGGCGGTAGCGCCACGGAAATTACCGACTGCGTACGAACAGGACGGGGATCCCGCGTGTCGGCAAAGTGTTTGTTTGTATATGGTAGAAGTGGAGGGAAAGAAAGGCGAGGAGCGCCTTAAAACAGTATCACAGTCAAAACAGTAAACACCGCAGCAGCAGGAATCCTAACTGCCGCGCGAGAGATGTAATAGCTGGGTTATTATCACTCAGATGCTCGGCAGGCAAACTCACGTTTGCCAGCCGTGCACTGGTCTTTTAATAATAAACTACAGCTACAGATCTTCACGTTTAGCAGAAGCTAACACAAGGAGCACACAGTAATCAGACAATCAGCAATAGTAAACAAAGCAACATAAACAAGCAAAGCAGAGCAAAGCAAGTAAAATAAACAAAGCAAACAGACGGACTCGGCGGTCCGTACGTTTAGTATAAATCAACAATAGTTATTAACTTATTGGAATATACAATTTCACTAGTCTCTGCCCAGACACAAGCCTCTTACTTGAATCGCTTCTTCGGAGCGATAGAGGAGTATATCGTCGTTAATTGGTCCGGCGGCGTCGCGCTGGCTCGGACAATAACGGGCCGTTATGGAGCTCGTCAGCTGATGAACGGCAGGCTGGACCTCCGTGTGGCAGCGGAGGGGAAAGCAGCCAGAAATGAAGGAAAAGGCGGTGCGCTCGTTTCCTTTGATGAAGAACGGTTGTCCTCGGCTTCCTTGGTGAAGCCGGGCTGTAGTCTTCCTTCTGCAGGGATGTGATTCAAAGTCTGATGGACACAACACTATCTTAACTCGTCCAGCGAGGTCAGAAAATGTGGCTCGGTCTTCAGGTGAACGCCGCAGCGTTGGGTACCTCCTGGAGCAACGTGAGTCGCAGTGGAAAGGGATGAGATTCAGGTGAGCGTGCCTTTTATCTCCTGTGAGAATAGTGGCCGTTTCACCGGAAAGACCCCACATTTCCTGTTAGCCTCATCCAATGGGAGTTCTCGTTTTGGATTCAACATGAAATCTCGCATGTAGGTGAGAGATTTTCAGAGCTTGGCCGTTGGGTCCCCTGCTGTGATCAGGCTTCTGGTTTCCCATGTAGGCCAAGGCTCTTTGTCTCGTGAGGTTCCTACAAATGCATACATTATAAAATATATAAAAGGTTGGATATTGAAACAGATTGCATACTGCAGTGTTGTATTTTTTATAAATAGTTGTGCTATTATAACGTTATTGACCTAACGGAGAGAGAGTCCATATGGCAGGAAATTGTGAGTGTTTTTCAAAGTAAAGCAGCAGATGTGGTGCTCTAAATCAACTGTGATTGGAGCGACAAGCATCAGCATTTATGGGATATACAGTATATCCGCATTTCATCAGCATGTTCTGAGGAAGCTATCAACAGACCTGCAACAATTTATTTAATGTTAAATTTAAACAAGATTACATTTTCCTACATAAATAGTTGTTTTTCTGTTCGCAAACATGAACACGGACATTGAAAGAGAATTTGAGTGACCTTTAATATTTTTTTCCACAGTAGCCCATTAGACCCCAGTTGAGTTCCATATACCGTAATAACATTTCAATAAGAAACACAGGAGATTGGAGCATTTACAGGAACAATATTTAACTATATTCAGGAGGCTGCCTTTCAAATAAATCAACTTGTAAGAAACTCTGTGGCAATAAAACCATCTCAGAAATAAACAGAAACCAACAGACACATGTCACTGAGATATGGAAGAAACATACCAGGACAAACTATATAAATGTATTCGTGTCTGCAGCAGTTGTACAGGCCTGGTGGGCTGCCAAGCCAACATCAACAGCTACTTAGATCCAACAGAAAACATTTTTGATGCGTTGTCTGAACGCATGTTACTTTCAAACAGCCAACAACAGCTGTCAGTGTGTCAGTGTGCTGACTTGACTATGACTTGCTCCAAACTGCATGTGATTATCATAAAGTGGGCATGTGTTTCAAGGGGAGACTCGTGGGTACCCATAGAACCCATTTTCATTCACATATCTTGAGACCATGCCAGTGTTTCGTGCAAGTTTGGACAAGTATTTAGTTAGTATGACATGGTTGGTACCAATGGATTCCTTGGGTTTCTAGTTAAGCACAAGTTTGGAGCATTATTTAGCCTCCTTCCTCCTTCGACAGGTTAGTATAACACCCTTAGGTTTTCCAGTTTCATATGATGCCAGTATAACTGAGCCCACTACAACCCCCGAAAGATGAAGATGAAATGTAACTTTGACAGCCCTAGATTTTATATAACATTTTCTGTATTTTAGCATTCCTAATCACCATGTAGTAAAGCATCAAAATACTACAAAATGTCAACTACCTTATCCAGATATGTGACAAATTAAAGATAAAACCCATCTACCCCAAAATGATGATTTCCTTTAAATAAGACAAGGGAGAAATGCTTTGGTGTATTGCAATGCAGATTTATTCCAAATGACTGACATTTCTTTCAAAACCAATTAGGTCAATGTGAAAATGTTTTCAAGCAATGGTTAGCACAATCAATTAATCAATACATTGTTATGTTGAACAGCAAGAAGCATTTCTTTTCATGTAAAACATGAAATTCTTTCAGATCAGAGACTCAGTTAAAAGCTCTCTCTCGGTCAAACGCACGTTGGTCCAGCTCTTGCTGATCTGCCATGTCGCGTTGTTTCTGGCCGAAAATTCTGGTGGGTGGAGAGACAATTGGGAGAGTTCAGCTTAAGAATATAACAACTAAGGTAAAAAAAACAGTTATATTATATCAGGTTGTTGTTTGTATCAAGTATCAAGCACAAGTCCTTACCGATGGATCGCCACGATAATGTGGTGGAAAAAAGCCTCCCCGGGTTCAGCCATGAGGACGACCATTGACAACACAAGAAAGAACGTGATGAACCTCATCCTGAAAAACAAGAATTAAACACACCACAAATGTTTAGACTGCTTGTGTCGTGGATATAGCAAAAAGTAAAATAATGTAGACACTATTAATATTCGGCATACGTAAGTGAAGGAAGATGAGATACTTACTTCTTTCCGCTGACTGACGGTGAAAGTCAAAAAGCTGTTTTCAAAGAGGACTAATGGAGCAGTGTGAGATCTACAGGTGGTGTAAGTCTCTGTGGGTTGGCAGATACCCGTCTCTTTTTAAAGAGAGGGATAGCTTGATTTTGTCATTCTTTGTGCAGTGTTTTGCAATACAGGAAGGGAAAACAGACACCATGCTCACTCCTTTCATCACTTCTTTGCATTCAGTTTTTTTTATACTTTAGTTCAACCCAGAGTGTCAAAAACAGTAAATCATCCTAAATATGGAGAAAATTGCTTATGTTTTCTCATTATATGTTCACGTCTTTAAAGAATTTGGAGAATATTGTATTTCGTCTTTAAGTCATAAATACTATTTTTGGATTTTCAACTAGTTTGTGAAGGTACTCTTCAGCTAATTTTGTCTTCTCTGTGATGGCTAGGCTGCTATAAATCACCACATTTATCACATATATTTATTATCTCCAGCTTTATACATGTTCTCTTTACTCTAAATTATAAAAAAATATTGAATTAAATATATTTAAAATAATTAATTTGAATTTCTGTTTTCTTCTTTTTTTTTTGCCAGAGCATTTGGTTTATTGATTGCTGTCGGGATGTAAAGAGAATTTCAACAAATGTAACAAAAAAGTGCTTCTGCCTACCTTTGCTTTAAGTATTATTACAGGAAGAGCAAACATAGACTCTCATATAATTTGGGAATTATAGATAATGTATCTAATCTCTACCTCAAAACCAAAGTTGGTTCACTCTGGGCTTCACTCCATCACTTCCTTACAGCTGATAACATTTTTAATAAAGTAAAACCATGTTCATTATAATTCAATTTTTAAATAAGAAACATATTTGACGTTTTTCAATGCAAATTTATTCAGACATTCTACCGAATGAATTTTAAAAAAGCGTATGTATTTTCAAGAAATGGTTGCAGCAGTTGATATATTCTGAAACAAGCATATCTTTTCATATAAAACATAGCTTCAGGGTGTCCCACTCAGGGTGTCCCAGCGTCACCAGGCTGCCCCGTGTAATCAACTGAACGTTTGTCGAGCTGCTCCTGCTGATCGTCCATTTTGCGATCTCCGAAAAGGCTGGTGGACGGAGAGAAGATTCAGCAGCAGAACATAATATTGTGAGAAGTTGAAGTAGTAATAGTAGTGTTTGTTTTAGTATTATGATATATGAGAAATACAGAAATGTATCACAATTACTTAAATGCTACTTTAACATTAATATTTATATGGGCTGTCAAAGTTAACGCCATAATGACACGTTAATGTAAATTTGTTTTAACGCCACTAATTTCTTTTACGCATTAACACAACTTATGATTTTTAGGTTGTAGCTGCCTCCGTTTTAAAGCTAGAGTGGAGATACTGGTATCGTATGAAACTAGAAAAACCTAAGGACTCCATTGGTACCAACCACTAAATAATGCAAAATGTTGGCGACAAAAAACTGCCATGGCCATTATTAAAGGAGTCCCTTGACTTGAAAATGGGTTCTATGGGTACCCACGAGTCTCCCCTTTACAGACATGCCCACTTTATGATAATCACATGCAGTTTGGGGCAAGTCATAGTCAAGTCAGCACACTGACACACTGACAGCTGTTGTTGCCTGTTGGGCTTCAGTTTGCCATGTTATGATTTGAGCATATTTTTTATGCTAAATGCAGTACCTGTGAGGGTTTCTGGACAATATCTGTCATTAATTTGTGTTGTTAATTGATTTACAATAATAAATTTATACATACATTTGCATAAAGCAAGCATATTTGCCCGCTCCCATGTTGATAAGCGTATTAAACACTTGACAAATCTCCCTTTAAGGAACATTTTGAACAGGAAAAAAATGTGCGATTAATCATAATTAACTATGGACAATCATGCGATTAATCGTGATTAAATAATTTACTCAATTGACAGCCCTAATATTTATTATAAAAATAGTAGTATAGAAGATGTAAAAATAATGATAACAGTGGTAGAAGCATAGGTCCTTACCTTTTGACAAAGTGGCGGACTAAATAAAACAGACGAGAAAAACATGATTACATTAAATCAGACCTAGAAACAATGATGAACAAAAAACATTAGAACAATAACATCACTAATACTGCACACTCAGCCACTGAAATCCTAAAACAAGACTTTGACAAGACTATAGATATGCTATCTTCTGGAGCCAGAGATATTGTGTACAATAGTTAGTTAGTTAATAATTAGTGCTGACTGATGAATTGTATTTTCATCGTCATCGGGACACAAACATGCGCGATGAACACATCGCATAAGACTGAAGTCTGAAACGCGATGATCATTTTATTTGAGGATGGTTACCAAAACTTGTTATTAAACGGACCCCAGGGTCAAAGTAAAGTAACGTTAGTATATATTATCAAGCTGCATCCTCTTCCTGCTCTGTGTCTGGGCTGTGAAGCTCTCCACATACACAATCGGAGTGAAGTCAGCGAATAGCTGGAGACAGTGAAGTGAACCAGGTGAAGTCGAGTTGACAACTACGCTCGTTATTGTAAGTAAGTGTAATAAAACCGTAAACCTAAAGTATAAAGCCAACACTTTATGCAACTGTTCAACAAGCATAAATATTATGTTAACATGTAGAAAAGCGATATTTCAATCTGCTCTGTCCGCAGTCTCTCATCCACCGCCGCTATGTTAACACAAGGACAGCGCGTAGCTCGGCTAATAACGAATAGTTACATAGTGTTTTTGTTAAGTTGCCTCTTAGTGAACAAGGTTGGAGGCCGTCTTGGTGCAGACTACGGAGCCTCTATGTTATTATCATAAATTACAGTGCAACGTAACCCTCGACTACGCAAGCTAAAACAAAAGCTCTCTGTATGTAGTCTAACTGTTTAGCTTAGTTTGCCACATATCTTAAAATTCTTGTAAACTGATCTGCTGGCTTAGAGTTTAAGTAGTTGGCTAAAGCTTGAAGTCCCACATGCAAACACTTAATTTGGTAAAACTGCTTTTAGTTTTTTCGAAAGTATCGGAGTACCAATCTTATACCACTGTATTATTAATAAGCTTTATGCCTCACTGTCTGGAAGTGACTGGGAGGATTCTTTTATGTGTAAGGCAACATCAGGCTTGACTTAAACTGTTTTTAACTCTGTTTCCTAACTTTATAAAACAAAATGAAATGTATTTCTGTTATTTTTGTCGCTTTCACACCATCACTGGGAAGTTTCTTTACAATGCATTCAACAAAGTAATCTGCTTCTTTGAATTGTGCTTTCTTTTTGATTGGCTGAAATTGATTAAGTTGGTTGTGTTATATTTTGCAGTGCTACTAGCACCTCTTGAAACATTGACATTGCAGATTTGGCAAATAACCATTGAACTTTAGCGTAGGATCACCTCCAAACAGCTGCCATGTTTGTTGCTACTGGATTCTGTTTTACTCTCGACATCATTTAAAATGAGGGCGTGCCCTCAATGATTCCTCAAGATTTAAATAAAGGCTGAATGAATGGATATGTTGTGTCAAAATATTTTCTATTAGAAGGTCAGTTGATTCCATGACTGTATTTAAAGTACCCCAAAAAGCCTCCCCGGGTTCAGCCATGAGGACGACCATGGACAACACAAGAAAGAGCGCGATGCACTTCATCCTGAAAAACAAGAACCAAACACACCACAGAGGGCACAGATAATAACTTTTAAAAATGCAGTTGTTTTTTTACCACTGTTATCATCAAAGCTTTAAGACACAATACATACGGCAACAGTTTTAACAGATGTCTAACAACTGTCTTGCTCAAATTCTTAGTAAATGAGGATTAAATATTTAGTGCTTACCTTTTCTTGAGTCAAAAGTCAACAGGATGCTGTGAAAGAGAGCAGTGTGGAGTAAATATCTGTGTTGGTACAGTACAGTACATCCACGTCTCCTTTTATAGCAATGGATGTTTTCCTTTACTCATGGTTTGCCCAGTATTTAGCAATATAGGTTTGTAAACCAGACGCAGTCTCATTGAGGTTTAAAATGCTGATCTGTAATCTTACCAACAAAACGGAAATCATTCCACACTGGGCCTCTTTTTTTCATATTTTTTGGGGGGCGTTTTATTTTAGTTCATCACAGTTTATCTCCAGCTTCAGTAGATTTCTCTTTACTCTAAATCAGAGGTTTTAAACTGTGGAAGAGATGAGGCAAAGCTACAGCATGAGTTGAAAGGAACAGGTGCACGCCGGTGTTCTAAAAACAATGGGAAGTTAGTTATTGTAGTTTGACCCGCTTCTGCTCATCATCTGCTGCCACTTCTTTGCTTACAATATTGTAAAATATTGTAAATATTGAAATGTTGCTCTTAATAGAAAATTCACAGAGAGCATCTGTCTTTCTGAGTTTTATTGCAATAAATATAGTGATGCACCGATACCGGAACGGATATCGCACTGATACTGACTCAAATAGCTGGATCGGATATCGGTGACAATGGGGCTGATCTATTAAATTCAATTCTATGTTCATATACATTATATACTGGGGTTTTAATTCCTGTTTACGTTTTGACCAATTTGTTGAATTGTAATTCCTGTTTATATTGAAGATTTTTTTATCAAGTTGTTAGAGTATTATTTATTATTTTGATAATAAATAACAATTCAGTAAATTTACAAATTTATTTTATGTATTAAATAAACATTTTGTTTTACAAAGTTGAGAAGGGATGTTTAAGTCAAGCCTGAAAGCCTTACACATAAAAAAGAAAAGATTCCGTTCACTTCCACACAGTGAGGCATACAGCTTAATAATTAAACTCTCTCAATCGTACTCGGGCAGCTTGGCGGAGGTCTGCGCTCTCCGAGTGCCATTCTAGTTTTAGAATGTATCATCAATCACAATAATATTTATGTTTGTAGTACAGAGTAATGAATTCAGTACGAACACACTGTGAGAGGTGTAGACATTCATTACGTTTTGTGTACACATTATTTTTAAAGTCATGTATCCATATGTTACACTCATTTGAGATTAACAATTGACCTTTTTCACGACATTCACTTTGGGTTGACATAGTAGAAAAAGCCCACGTGTAAGTAATAACTTTAGTAATTGTAATAATGAATGCTCTAATTCCCTGTGCGACACAAGTTACAGTAGAGGACAAATGGCAGACTACTATTTGTTACATCACAATTCATAATTATACCCCCACGACGACATAGTCGGGGGTATATAGCTCTCCGCGTGTCGGTCTGTCCGTCCGTTTGCGTGTCCCACTTTTGTTTACGGAGTAGAACTCAGAAACTGTTTAACTTAGGAACTTCAAACTTGGTATGATGGTTGACAGTGGGGTCTAGTTGTGCCTTTTTGGGGGTTAGAAGTCCAGGGTGCCCATTAGTTGATTAGTTAATGCCCATTAATTCCATTAGTTCCAAAAGGGCAAAACCTTTGGCCCTACTTTAGTAGGGGTCAAGCAGTGAGCGGGGGTATGTGAGCCATGCTCACTTTTGCCTTTTTAATCTAGAAAGTAAACATTAAACAGTTTTTGAGGTACACCTTTAAATATTTCAATGATTAACACATGTAGGCTACTTTGCCTGTAATTAAGGTGCCAGAGTGCATAAAAAAGCTTGATCAAAATCAAGCTTGTTAATCAAAAAAGAATCGCAGGGGAGGATCCCACCGGACTCTTCTCAGAGGTCCAGGCTAATTGGGGCAATGTTTATATCACGTTTACTTGTATCACCCTGCTGGTCTGTAATCACGTCCACATCTTGGCAGCGCCACAGAAAATAGCTGTGTTCCATTTCCTGGGCTGCAGCTCAGGTGGGCTACATTTCCACTGACCTGCTAAATATATTAACTGTCAATGACTTCACCTTTGTTGTTTCCAGATCAGTGAAAGTTCAGCCTACCTGGACTTCTGCTCAGGAAATGGAATACAGCCTATGACTATGTATAGATAGGGATGATGTGCTTATAATTGTGTAATCAGTCTGATCAATACACTCACGTGACTGCGCTGCCTATCATGTTTGCTTTGGGTCCGCTTACAGAAATCAAATTCCCACTCACGCATTTATGTCTGCCACCGGGTCTGATGACTCTACCGTGAAGGGCTCCATGGACATGAAATACAAAAAAGCCACGAGAACAACCATGGACAACACAAGAGAGACCACAGTGCACTTCATCGTTAAAAAATCAAAAGTGGTCAAATTTAATTGCAGTTGCAGTTACTTTGTCTTGTTCACAAATAGATTAGGTTGAAATATGTAGGTCTTACCTCTCCACTGACTCAGAGTCAAAGACAAGAGGTTTACTATCAAACAAAGCAGTGGGATATTCACAGATTATGTAGATACCTGTGTTTACTGGTAGCCTGATACACTTTACATTATGGATTCATTAAGTAATTGTGTAATATTTAGCAATATTGCAGGAAACGGCTGGGTGGGGGTCTCATTGCAACTCAACCACTAAACCTAAGTAAGGGCAGACAAGGCCCTGTTCTCTCATCGTTTCCTCATGTTCGGTTTAGCCCAAGTGAATGAGTGATCAGACTATAGTATTAGACAATAGCTGATTAAATAAGACGTCAGTTGCTAGTTTTTAATTGTGAGGATTTGCGGCTTTCTCTGTTTTATATCACGGTAACGCAAATATAAATTCTTTGGTCTAGTGGTCGGACAAAACAAGCAGTTCGAAGAGGTCATCTTGGGAAAATTTTGTTTGTTTTTCACTATATTTTTAAATTCTGTAGGCTGTTAACTAATCAAATGATAATGAAAATGAATGTTAGTTGCAGCCACAGATTAAACCCTGGAAAAGATGTGCTAAACTCAAGCAAAATATCTTATGGTATTAACATCACAACATTTCTTCAACAGTGTTCTCTTTATTTAGGATTTTAAATGCTGATTTATATTTCTTGCTATATAAACATTTTTCATTGCTTTCTGGTCTAAGTGCAATTGTGTATATTTCATTTTCTCCTTCCCTGAGTTTGTGTGTTTTGCTGTAGGACTGCTCCTTGCTTCTGTTCACTGTGGAGGGAAAATGAGTCAGTCAAAATGGTCCAGGTAGACATAACAAATATTTTAAGTTGTGTAAACATGCCATATAGTGCAATCCAGTAAGTAGTAAAATAAATAAATAGTCAGTTTCTTGTTATAACAATCGGTAAAGGTTATTTTAAGATTATATCCTTTTTTGTGACATCTTTTTTGGTGACCAGGCTACTATAAATGTAAGCACACTTAGCAATTTCTCCAACTTTAATGGAGTGCTCTTAACTCTGAATTGTAAAGGTGGATTAATATAGGTCCATTGTTTGATTTTTGGTTTACCATCATCTGACACAAGTTACTTATGTAAAGTAAACCCCTTGGTATTGTTACAGGATTCAAAAAGACAACTTGACGTCAGCTCGCTAGCAGCGTTGAGTTCCGTATGGCAAAATCTATTGAGCATTTCTCAGAAAACTGACGCTTGTAACTGAAACTCCCCCCCTTCTTTTATCAGAATATGCAGAATGAGGAACTTGTATCTGTGGATTTTTAAGATAACATTCTTAACATCGTATGCTTCCAATACTACCATTGTTGCTCTTAAAACTGACACTTCTACTCTTATCCCAGTTTAAAAAAATCCAGTTAAGACCAGCAAGAAGTGAAGCTTGTATGAGCAGTTCAGACTGCTTGTATACTGGTTTGAGCTGGAACAGTTTGGTCAACCTGGTGAGGAGCTCATGTAGCTGCCTGGTTGTTACCATAACATCGTAAACTAATAACTGGAAGGTTGATCACCAATTAAAAAGGACCCAAAACATGAGTGCATACTTGGGTAGCCTTGGTCTTACTGATATATATATATAAACAGAACAATCAGTTTGTGATGTAATAGCAATTGCAGAGAACATAATGGTTCTGTGTGATATGTCGGAGAGGAGGCATGTATATTGAAAACAATAGTGGGCCAAGAATGGATCCTTGGGGAATGCCACAATTAATATGAGCTACAGAAGAGGCTCTGTTGGAGAATTACAAACAAAACACTATGTTTCTAGATTTGCCAGGACTCTGTAGAACACTGTAAGCAACTGTATAAAAAGCAGTTCTCCCATCTATCAAAATGGACAATGAATGGTTACCTTTGCCAGCTGTATAAAGTAGGTCATTGGCACTCTTAATAAGGGCTAAAACGTGACTGAAAACTGTAATAAATTACAATTATTTTTCATATTTCTCATTTAATGCTAGTCTTAACTTGAGTTTTTAAATTCAAAATTAAATAAACAACTCAATTGTATGAGCCTTCTATAACAAGAAGGAATTATTATATATATATCATTATAAAATCAGCGTCAAATATTCTCACTACTTTCACTGTGATTCAGTGTTACAGCAATAAAAACAAACAATATGCAGAGAGATTAATGCTTTCTAAAAGCATGATTGATACCTAACTATTCAGTCTTTGTTTGCTAAGTCAAGCTGCTTCTATTTACTTCCTATTTTTCTTGGTTATGAAATTCAGTGGGCATGAAGAAGAAGATGACTCATGATGATTATGTCGACTTCTTGTCTGTAAAGTGAATATTGCTCAAGGCCAGATCAAATAATCATCGTTGCCAGATAAACCTGCGAGGTTTCCCCAGGGGCAAAAATAAAGTCTTTACTCTTTATTTGCATTAACCCCGCATTATTCTATTACCAGTTTTAATATGTTGGAGTGATTATATGGAAGCACATGAACCCTTATAGTGCTGATCTGGCTGTGGAGTGGCAAGAAGGGAAGTCTGTCACATGCAGCCATTTTGGCATATTGTTTTGGTGCTTTGAGGCACGGGAGCATAGTTCGTAGACGTGGTGCAGAACCAATTTGTCTGGTTCAGTTTTGTTTCTCATCATGTTTATTTTTGGTGGAGCCTCTTGAGTCTGTTATGAGTAAAAATTCGCTATTTGTGGTTCAAACGATATAACAGTAAAGAAACAGAAAATGAATGCTGTATAAACTCAACGGCTTCTCACTGCCAACTCGTCAAATACCGCAGCTTGTACAGTGGCCCTACGCATCAAACTGTGATGCTCTAGGTACCCCTCCAGCATCAGTTTTGGATGCATCAGGGACAGCGTGTCAGTTTCTGCTTGTTACACGTATAGTGTCTTTTCAAAATAAACTTCCAACACAGGTTTACTTAGTTTTTAGGTTTACTTACACAACAAAACTCCTTGGTTAGGTGTAGACAACAAACATACTTGGTTAGGCTTAGGAAAAGCTTGTGGTTTGGGTTAACATAGGTATGTTTGTAGTTTGTTTTGTAAAATGACCACCCTCCCCAAACGGACTTTCTGGCTCTTTATACATTAGTTGCTTTGACCGTCAAATAACGAAGCGAATGGGTTTACATTGGTGTTAGTTGAAAGACTGGTGAGTCTCATAAAAGGAGCCTCGGTGTGTCGGTATCAGATACCGAGGTGACCAAGCGGTGGTACTTGACGAGTTGGGAGTGAGAATAGGTTGATAATCTCTTTATTTACATCGACAAAACTTAAATTTTTTGGGTGGAAAACAGATTGTCTGCCAAGTCATTGAAGAATACCATAGACATTGTTGGCGTTTAGCCTACTTATGTTTCCTTTGGTTTGATTCTCCTATAGCCATCGTTTCTGTCACGTCACCTTAGAATTCAACATGAGGAGGTATAGTATTAGAGGGTGTTTGGTCTAGTGTGGATCATATTTTAATCCTCCATGATTGTCAAAATACTACTTTCATAAAGACTGTATGATAAACTGAAAGAAGTAATGGTTCTTCTCAAATGTTAGTGTGAGCCTTCGAGGCCTGTTGCTGCACATCTAGAACTTTTTGTTGTTGTTGCTGTGTATGTGTGCCCATGTATGGTCATGTGGTGTGTTTGATCCGAATGGGGCAATGACAATGCAAAGTCCTCACCGTATCAGTGTTAACAGCTGGATTATTATCTTATCACTTCCCCATGCTCTGTTTCCTCTTGTGTTGGCACTTAGAGGAACTAACGATGAGAAAGACAGACAAGAGAAATATGGCAATGTTTGTTACCGAGTTCTTTCTGGCCTCTTTCATTTAAACTTATGCCATTTTAGAGCATCCCCGTACTTTAAGTGATACTCCATGGGTTTTCAGTTCATCTTTGCTTCTCATTGCTGTGATGTTTTTGTCTTGCACTTCATAGAGATCACTTGTCAATCAAACAGGGGCCAAAAGGTCTCCTGCGGGAGCCGGTGTTAATTTTGGCAACTATTTGAGATCAGTTATAGTTATAGTTTAAGACACATTTTAATCATTTTTTATCCTTCATAGTTTTAGTCTAGTTTTAGTCAACTATAACTCAAAACATTTCCGTCCAGTTTTAGTTGCCTTCAGTCAACTTTTAGTCAAATTGTTTCCTCTATTTATTTTTTTAGCTTTTGTCTTAGTCTTGTGTCAAATGTCCTTTTTCTTCATCAGATTATATTGAACATTTCAGTCAATCTGTTCTAGCCAAAACCAATAGTTTTGTCATTTAAGCCAAATTAATTTCACATACGATTTTATCTTATAATTATCCGATGAAAAACACAGGTTGAATGATTAAGAATGCAGCTTTGCAGACTGTTACTCCAAGTCCTCCTGACTGCGCTTATTAGTGATGCGCGGTTCAGTCGCACTCACCGGTCCGTTATGAGAGTCGATACGCACCGCCAACATACAAGCATATGCGTTAATTGCCTACCCAAACCTGAACCGCAAACCGCCAACTTTATGCATTATCGTAGCACAAGTCAGGACTGAGACAAGAAGGAAAGAGACGGACTGAGAGACGTTGCTCTCATCATCGTCTAATCTTAGTAATGGAAAAAAAGGTTGTTGACGAACATATTTCATCATAGTTTTAGGTAACGAAATGAACACTGTTTGGAGCTGGCTGGTACTCTTCAAGCGTCATTGTGGATTTTTCCTGGGAAAGAGCTTTTTGATATTTAATGTTAAAAACAGCAAATATAACAACCTTTCAGGAAATGCTCATGTAACAAACCCCCTTGTATCTATTAATATCGCTCTTTATAGTCTACTTTCATCAAAGTTTCCATGTCACACTTTTGATCACCGGGGCTCCAATCAAAAGTTTGTACCATAAAACATCAGGCTCATCCATTTGCAGATTCCACCAAATGCACGTGAAATGACTGGCCTGCACAGTGGAAAAATTAATAGCATGCAGCACAAAAAAACGAAGGATCCTGCACAGTGCAGTTGCATCAGACATTAAGTAGGCTCAGCCATGATGAAAACCAATCAGCAAGCCCTAATTGAACTAAAGAGCATTTGTGTAAGGTGAAACCTTTTTGGTGACCATATTTGCAGTATCTGAACTAACCAAATACAGCATATTGATTTAGTTTAATGGAGACATTTTCAAGTAAAAACCTCTCTACGTGACCACACAAGAATCAAATCCTGTGTGTGTAAGAGCAGAAGTGTAGCTGCACGTCCATCCAACCTGACCTCTGTGGATTTCTTAACAAAGTAACAGCTCTCTAAACTGGCTCCATTCGTGTGACAGTAGAGGTAGTGAGATGTCTGAGGTCTTTACGTGATGTGGATTGCCAAGAAAACCAGCGTCTCTGGAGGATCCCAACAAACCAACAGACAATAAGGGGCCACGAGCTGAGGGGTTTCTGTCTGATCCTGGTGTAAGCCCCGCTCTGCTGTCTCAGAGAATTCAGTCAAGTTTTACAGTAGCACTCAAATCTCAGAAGGACGCAAATTCACAGCATCAGCGAAAGTAGACTCAGCCAACCGTCTTCAGTTCGATCCCTATTGTTTCATTCCTTCCTGCTTTAATACTTCTGTCTGCCTCGTTTACCCAGAATTGTCTACTATGGGTGGATTTTGCTGTTTGAGATCTAGTTTAGTTCATGTTTCACAAGCTGGAAAAATTAGAGGAGCGGGCCAATTATTGACATTATTGGCCGCCAATCACAGGTGCAGTTTTTGAATAATGTAACTAAAAGCCTAATATAAGTTGGTGGGTGGGTAATAACCTTTTAATATTACAATTTTAAGTTTTAAAAGTGAGTTACGGCTATAAAAGTGTAAAAAACATAAAGACAGTAGTAACAAAAAAGAAAAAACGTGCATTATTCAGCGTTTTCAATTTAGCATTTACATGAGGAATAAAAACATCAAAACCACAGCTTGGCACAATGACAAAGCTGTTGTGCAATGGATTGCTCAACCTATTTTATTTAACTTTTAGGTATGAAGACTGAACAAAAGAGATGAAGTATAGGCTACTTTACAAGGAGCTGCATTGACTAACCAATTAATCTGATGGTCTTTGAGATATTTTAATTAGTCAGAAATTCCTAAAACTCTTCATAAACTGACTCACCTCCTCTCTAGTCTTACTCTTCAGTGTTCATTTTCTACACTGGCTCCACAACTTGCGACTGACAAACCCGAGCTGCTCGCGGGACTTGGCTACTCTGAACCAGAGACACCAGAAAGCAGCCATGTGAATATCTAATGGGCTTTTCAGAATAATCTGCTGCTGTCATAAATTGTCATGCATCATGAGCAGTTACAACTTAATGAAGTTAGAGAAGAAAATCCTGCTCCAGTGCGAGTGATATCAATTCACTAAATCCCTGCATCTAATTTTTAAAACCACTTACAATTTCAAGGATAGAATAGAGCAGCGGCTGATGACTGACATCAGGATATTGGGTGATAATTGTGATTAATTATTGGGTCAAACTATCAGTTTAGAGGAAACATTGATTCACCTCCTGTAGAACTGAAAAGTAGTTGTAAAAGTTTTCTTCCTTCATGGTCCATGCTGGCTGTGATCAGCTTCGATTCATGTTTATGATTAGAAGTGATTCCAAGAACCCAATTTTCATCCAAACATCCATAGCAAGAAAACTCACACCACTTTTGCAGCTTAATCCACTTCTACACATATTCTGTTTGTTTTTGATGTTGTAAATATACAATATGGCTAAAAATGGGTGCCCTGGTGGCAAAGAGGTAAAATTCCTGCTCCCAACCAGGGTTATTATAGTAAACTAAAAGCAAAAATAAGAAGTTAAAAATATTTTCAGTAAACTGAAACTATCTAAAAACTAAGTCCTTTAAGAAAAAATAAAACTACATATCCTCGTTAAAAACTAATATAAATAAAATAAAAATTAACGCAAATTCATTTCAGTTTTAATTGTCTTTTTTAGCTAAAATATATCACTACCAAACAAAGGAGACGGCATGAATTTCTGTGAACACTTGTCATATTGAACCACAGAAATTGAACGGACTTGACCTTCCAGAAGATGGCGCTGTGACACACATCATTGCTTCACATCAGACTCTAAAGTAGAGAAGATTTTAAGGCCTTTCCTATACAGTTCTCCAACCATGTATTATGTATGTATATATAGCTACATACTTCTGAGACATTATACCTGTCCTGGCCCAAACAAAAACTAAAACTAAAACTAAAACTAAACTGAATCTAAACTAAAACAAGCAAACACTCTCCAAAAACTAAACTTAAATGAAACCTAAAAGTCAAACCTAAAATAAAAACGAATTGAAAATTCAAAACTAGTATAACGTTGCTAACAACAGCAAAAACCTGAGGTAGCTTGTGGTGCAGAAATGCTTCATATATTTCTAAATACACTGCTAATGTCTCAATTATCATGCACGACCCTGTTGAGTTTGGGAACTTTATAATTTAAGCCATTGAGTTGATGCTACGTCGTCCATTTAGGGCGGTTTTGTGGGAGTTTACAAACACTATATAACTATATATGACTCATCTCTGGGTATGAAGACTTATTTCCTCCCATTCAGCTGCAGTAGGACTTTCATGTTAGCTGCTTGGCTGTAGTCTTTGTGGTTGGCTTGGTGTGAATGTCATATATAAATCAGGATACATGTTGGCTGGTGTCCAACCTGGAAACCCAACATGTACAGTAGACAAAAAAATGACATCCGTGAGATATTATGTATGCCGGAGGGGACCGCCTGCCCCTTTCTCTGTCACCCAAAGACAGTTTTTCAAAGTTATTGCTGTTATTATCCCCAACTATTCCATAACAATGTAGTATTCATTATACACACATACACACTCCCATGCTCTCGTCCTTTCATTACAGATGAAGCTGCCACTCTCTGGCTGCTGTCTACTGGGTTTTAGGGGTTGTGATGCCACTCACTGGCTATTGAATAATGACCCTGAGAGACCCAGCTTTATCCTAATCCCTACTTGAAAGCTATCCTTCCTCTAATTCAATCCCTCTTTAAACCCCCGCTGGAGACAGACGAGTACCGCATAACACACAAACACACACACACACACACACACACACACACACACACACACCTGGATTAATGCAACCAGACTTGAGTGGCTGTTTCAATAACATACTGGAACTGAATAATGACACACGCTTCAAGGAAATCAGGACATAACATTTAAAACCGGGGTTTTACTGCTTACAGTGGCATTGATTTGAGGACAATTTCTCTTTCCGGATGGCATTTATCCACTTCTACAGTTTTTACTTTTAAAAATTCTGAGTCATGCAGTTTAATGTATCCTCATACAACAGTTTGTATGAGTTATTCCTCATTTTTCGTCCGTTTCCCCTACCAATGTCCAGCAACACGTGACGCACTTGCCAATTTCCACTCGTTACATGCATACAGTCTTTTCAAAATAACCTTCCGTCTTCACAACTTGGTTAGGTTTAGGCAACGAAACTAATTAGGTTTAGGAAAAGATTACGTCATTTACCACTGCCATTAAAAAAGCAGAGCATGGATTTAATTGGTGGAGGTATTTTGCTGGCGGGAAGGTTATTACAGTAGTGTTATAAAATGTATTAATATTGAACATGACGCGTTTCCAAATTGCACAGAATTTGACAAAGCACTCCACAGGATCCCCAGCAATACACCCGCTAAGTGTCAAGTTGATGGGATGAGCAGTTCTCCAGATTTGCAAAGGACATCCCCACAAACAGCGATTCCTTGCTTTATAATTAGATGAATTATAGATCATGTCTTCAAACCAAATACAATGTATATGTTATGGTTTGAATGCATACATTATAAAATATATAAAAGGTTGGATATTGAAACAGATTGCATACTGCAGTGTTGTATTTGTTATAAATAGTTGTGCTATTATAACGTTATTGACCTAACGGAGAGAGAGTCCATATGGCAGGATATAGTGAGTGTTTTTCAAAGTAAAGCAGCAGATGTGGTGCTCTAAATCAACTGTGATTGGAGCGACAAGCATCCGCATTTATGGGATATACAGTATATCCGCATTTCATCAGCATGTTCTGAGGAAGCTATCAACAGACCTGCAACAATTTATTTAATGTTAAATTTAAACAAGATTACATTTTCCTACATAAATAGTTGTTTTTCTGTTCGCAAACATGAACACGGACATTGAAAGAGAATTTGAGTGACCTTTAATATTTTTTTCCACAGTAGCCCATTAGACCCCAGTTGAGTTCCATGTACCGTAATGACGTTTCAATAAGAAACACGGGAGATTGGAGCATTTACAGGAACAATATTTAACTATATTCAGGAGGCTGCCTTTCAAATAAATCAACTTGTAAGAAACTCTGTGGCAATAAAACCATCTCAGGAATAAACAGAAACCAACAGACACATGTCACTGAGATATGGAAGAAACATGCCAGGACAAACTATATAAATGTATTCGTGTCTGCAGCAGTTGTACAGGCCTGGTGGGCTGCCAAGCCAACATCAACAGCTACTTAGATCCAACAGAAAACATTTTTGATGCGTTGTCTGAACACATGTTACTTTCAAATGTGTTTCCACTCTTTGCATTGTCACTTGCTGCAGCATGGAAGAAATGAGCGAGACATGGATTTTTGTTTGTTCCAAACGGGGTGAATGAAAGGAACATCCAAGTGTCGGTGTTGTCACTGAGAGAAGAGCAGGTACAAATACAGGAGACATGTTTTTAAAATGTCTGACATCCATATTGCAGACAATTTCAAAACCGATGTCAAACATAGGGAAAAGTTAACATTATATTTTTCTGGGCCACCTGTTCAAGCTGCTACAAAGAAGAACGTGTGCATTTTAGGGCCGTCAGTCAATTAAAATAGTAAATCGCGGTTAATCGCAAATGAATCACACGTTTTTTATCTGTTCAAAATGTACTTTAAAGGGAGATTTGTCAAGTATTTAAAACTCTTATCAACATGGGAGTGGGCAAATATGCTTGCTTTATGCAAATGTATGTATATATTTATTATTAGAAATCAATTAACAACACAAAACAATGACAGATATTGTCCAGAAACCCTCACAGGTACTGCATTTAACATAAAAAATATGCTCAAATCATAACATGGCAAACTGCAGCCCAACAGGCAACAACAGCTGTCAGTGTGCTGACTTGACTATGACTTGCCCCAAACTACATGCAACGTTTCATGATGTAGGATTGGAGTGTTATTTAACCTCCTTCACGACAAGCTAGTATGCCATGGTTGGTATCAATGGATTCCTTAGGTTTTGGAGTTTCATATAATACCAGTATCTTCACTCTAGCTTGAAAAATGAGCCTGCTGTAACCTAAAAATCGCAAGTTGCGTTAATGTGTTATTATGAAATTAGCGACGTTAAAACAAAGTTGCGTTAACGTGTTGTTATCGTGGTAATTTTGACCGCCCTAATACATTTAGAAATACATTTTAAATGTTAGTTTAATGAGAGTGTTGTAGTGATCTGGTTAACTTTGATACACGTGTACACAGTAGAGGGTCAACATGTGTACAGTGTATAGGCTCCCTCTAGAGGAAAGTATGGTCGTTAAAGTAACTTATATACAAGACAAAAAACAAACATACAAAATTAATTATTTGTTCCAAATAGCAAAGTCAGGTGCAAAACTGCTTCAAGAACTGTTTATTACACTTCAAAATATCAGACTTTGCCTTGTTATTTGAGCAGCAGCCTCTTTGAATCGTAGCTCAAAGCTTAAAATCCTTCTGTGAACATTTACATCTTTGTGTCATAGATTTAATGAGGAAAATCAATACGGGATAAAGGCTTTTATGTGATCTTACTGAAACGAGTAGGTGTCTTTGATTTTTGAGCATAATACTAGATTTTAACAAACCATACAACTGCTCTGGAAACACATCTTTGGTCCTGATATCGTAAAATGACCGCTACAGCTACAACTGCAGCCTCAGTTCCCATGTATACTTCATTTTTTAGGTTTTTATGGTTTCTTTCCAAAAATCAAAATGTTTGCATGGTTTGTTTTTTTCTTTCTTTCTTTCACAAGTTCAGAAGATTTAACAGAAAACTCTTTTCGGTGACGGCATCAGTGTCAAAGTCAGAGAATCCTTTCTTGGAAATACAGAGAGCTGAAATGTGGAGGGAGGCACGAGGAATGGATTCTCAACGCCGCCTAGAAAACCCACTGCCTGCTCCTCAGGCTTATGATATACAGCTCCAACACACACACACACTGATGCTCTACCTCATCATTGCCACAGAGCATGGAAGATGAAAAACCCATGAGTGTACGCATTTTGATTCTTAAATCAACAGTGTTTTGATTTTGGTTTTGCTACAGCAGAGCGTGAAGCAGCTTATTATCTGCTTCATTACTGGCAGGAGGACAGGGACACGCCTGTGTGATGAGCGTGTGTGTGTCTGTGTGTGTGTGTGTGTGTGTGTTTTCCCCTCTATGTGTGTGAGCCAAACAGCTAACCAAGCCCATCCCATTGTTTTATGAGAAACTCGCACAGTTTTCCATCCCTCAGAGGGGGGCGAGGGAACATCTTACATCAAATAAACCAAACGATAGATTGCATTGAAAATCCTTTTTCTGGCATCCACAGACACATAAGCTGTTACTGGATAAAACACATTATTAAGTTACTGATGTTACTGAACTATATTTCATTATTAGGAGTGCATCAAGAGTAATGCACCTTGTTGGGTGACAAAGCATACCTCACCTTTTTAAAGAATAGTTCCATATTTTCTTGCATATTTTCATGCATATTCTTGTTCTTGCCAAAGGTTTCTTGACCAAGGGTTAGATGAGAAGATTGATTCCACTCTCATGTCTTTAAGGTGAATACTATGTGAGACTTAGCTTAGCTTAGCATAAAGACTGGAAACAGGGGGAACAGCTAGCCTGGCTCTATTTAAAGGTATCAAAATCCACCTACCAGCACCTCTGAAGCTCACATATTAACATGTTATATATCTTGTTTCTTTAATCTGTACAAAACCCAAAGTGTAAAAATGAGTTGTTGATATTGGTATTGGTAAGATAAACTAATTGAACCACCAGATTACACCAAATCAGGCCAATGAAAACAATGTGCATCCATACAACTATTGTTTTTTGTGATCTCATCCACATTTAAATGCCTGAACAATAGAAACCTGCTAAATTCTTCCTTCTCTTATGCTTATTAAAACACAAAATGTGCTTCATAGCCAACATCTGCTAATTGAAACACATTCCCACTCCCAACTTGTCTAATATCGACACTTCAAACTGCTCCAGGTGCCCCTCTAGCGTCAGTTGCCGCTCATTACATGCATACAGTCTCTTTTCAAAATACACTTCCAACATAGGTTTACTTAGTTTTTAGGTTTACTTACGCGACAAAACTACTTCATTAGGTTTTGGCAACAGAAGTATGTGGTTAGGTTTAGGAAAAGGGGGTTAAAATATGTATGTTTATTATGAAAAATAACTACACTCGTTACGTTACTGGCGTTGGTAAAGTCCGGAAGTTACGTAACAAAACTCACTTAAATAAGTTCAACGTTGACGTGGTTTATTTTAATGTAACAATGACTATATGTTAGGGCTGCACAATTAATCAAATATTAATTGCAATCACAATTTTGGCTTCCCACAATTAAATCAACATGATCACCTGCGATATTGGCGTTTAAAATGTGCGTTCTGCTCATAGAAAACTCTGCTGCATATCAAATCAAGCACTTCCTAAACTAACAGCCAGCCACCAGCCGGTGATCGAGATGTTTTGGCTTATCTTTTGGGTATGGATATTATCTATACAACCAATGATTAAATTGAGAGCATAAAATTGTTTATCTAGCTCTTAATGTTGCTAATTTTGCTCTCGAAGGTCACCAGATTAAAGCTTTAAAATGTTGCTAACAAAGGGGTAGGGTGAATATTCCTGTATTTTTTCATATTGCAATATATATTTATCATAA
Organism: Sebastes fasciatus; assembly: GCF_043250625.1. NCBI lineage: Eukaryota > Metazoa > Chordata > Actinopteri > Perciformes > Sebastidae > Sebastes > Sebastes fasciatus. The sequence goes on along the minus strand of NC_133812.1, from coordinate 21,478,472 downwards.
AAAAAACATTGCAATATAATTTTTTTCCGACATCGTGCAGCCCTAATTTGTATATTAGCAGGAATGTAGCACAGCATGGAAGTAAAGGAGTGCTCTGTTTATTTTAATTTCAAAGTGCAATATAAATGTTGTCGCTAAAATCAATGAATAATCATGATAAATAATTGTGATTTAAATATTGATCAAAATAATCGGGATTATCATTTTGGCCATAATCGTGCAGCCTTACTATATGTAATGTCCTTGCCAAATAAATGAATAAATAAAAATAAAGGTTGTCATCTTAACTTTACTGTTATATACAGTAGGATGCTTATGTCATAATTTTCCACACACCTGATAGCGAGGCTGTCATTTACACTCTGAAAAGCATTTTTCTACAGATTTTTTTGCTGAGAAAAACATGAGCTTAGTGTAAGCAAAATACCAAAACGGTGGTACCAGTTTGGTCCATTCAGACAAATGCAATGCACATTGAAAATGTCACAAGAGCAGGAGAGGGGAATTGTAATCCTTTGTCTCTCATTCGTTCCGATTTTAGAGTTGATCCGCAGTTGACCTGGAGCGACGTATCTGTGTGTGGATGGGCTGTAACATATCAAGTCCCTGTCAGTGTCTGACTGTCTGTGTTACTGTGCATGGATGTGTGTTTTGTCTGTGAACCATCTGCACTTGTGTGTGTTTGTGTGTGTGTGTGTGAGAGAGACAAATGAAGGACTGCGCTAAGAGGTTTCCTGTCTGAACTTGAGCGCTCTGAGGTCTGCTCTGGCAGATAGGACTGCTGCCTTTGTTCACATTACAACCCTAATTAGGCAGAGCATTGTGTGTGAGAAATACGAGAGCATTTCTCAGCGTGTGTGTGTTGTTTGTGTGTGACTGGGATGTAGACAGCTGAATGTTTCCACCAGCACGCTCCGCTTGTCTCCTTGTTTCACTTCAGACCAGACGAGTGAACGGCTGGCTGCAGGCCAGATTGGAAAACACAAGCACATACACACATTTTTGTACTTCTATGTGAAGACTCTCACTGACGTAATTCTGTTTGGTGTTGGCTTCTCCTCTTAACCTTAAAGTTAACCTGAACTGAATACTTACATTAACCACAAAACTAAAGTCTTAACCCTAAAACAGAAGAAGTGCGGACCGGGCCAAAACTTTCTCCTTAGGGCTTAATCCAAGTCAGGATATTCGACTCACGACACCTAACCTACAATTGTGAGAAATACATTATTCACTCCTCCGCAACTGGAGAGTATTTCTTTATTGAAAGCAAAAGTAAAGCACTGAAGGCTTTTTCTCGATTAAAAAGATGTTTTCGCTCTTCTCCCGACTGGCTTTGGAAAGAGTTTGATTGACAGATGATTCATCCAATCACCTGCCAAGTATTTTTTGAAAGTGCCTGCCCTTTTCCAAACAGTTTCAACAGATGGCTTCTCAGATGTGTAACAAACCAGGGTCAGGTTAGAACCAACTATCTCCTGCTAAAAAGTATTGCCTTAGTAGCCACTAGGCTTGTCGGATGTAGATAGTCGGACAGCGGATACTACAAACTGAAAGTGAATGCTTCTGCTCCATGCGGAGACTCTGCTCAGAGTAGCAGGTGTCATATTTCACACATATGAGACGAGCGAGAGTTGACAGACCAAGAGATGGTAGAGGATTTGGTGTCGAAGCGAAAAGCAAACGCGTCTATTTGGCAATATCTCAGATTTAAACCCAATGCTATAAGAGAACCATAACGTTAATGAGGTAGCGTTAATGAGGTAGCGTTATCGCCGCAAGGAAGAGAGAGTGGTCACAGCCGGTGTGCGCGGCGCAGCGGCGACAGGTAGACCCCTGCGGCCCTGCAGCAAAAGCTCTACCGGAGAGGCCAGACACACCGCCACCCGAGGGTAAAGATCAAAGTCAGCTCGCTACAAATATTGACCATCATCTTTTCTTGTAAAATGTCCGGTGTAATCGGTAACACCGGTGTTGTCACAAGTTTATTAACCGTTGGGGAAATTTTCCTCACCGTCACATCGTTGGTAGCCACATCCTGATAGAGCTTATACGCCTTTGTGCCATACAACTCAGTGTCAGTGAATCAAGGAGAGAAAAGGAGTGACAACCCACCGAAAAAGTATTTTACAGTATCACACGGAGACAGATATACTCCTATAAGAAATGTGAATAGTGTATTCCGGCTGCAGTGAATGTTTTAAGTTAAACCACAGCATGTTTTTTTAGCATGTCTGAATTGCTTATGAATTTGATGCTGAGACACCGATTTCTGTTTGTCAGTGTGTTTCCAGAGAATGTGATTCTCTCCCTGTCTGGCCCTGTGGGACGCTGTCACTGCTGCTGCTAGAGGCAGCTTATGAACAGGCCACCCACCACCAACTGCCTCTGCACATGATCATGTGTGTGTCTAAGGGTGTGTGTGTGTGTGTGTCTGCGCTACTGTTGGAATATTAAAGTTCTTCCCCGGTGAACGGCAGGCATATCAAAGACCAGAGAGTCTGCCAGCAAGGCCTGTGGCACACACACACTGACAAATATATATTTATATACAACTCAAAGGCATACCAAAGTGTGCTCATGGCATTATACTGCCCAAGGCAAGTCGATGTAATTTTTATGTTTTACTCAACAGTGTCCCTAAATACTTTAGTATGCAGACAGTTGGCTTGTGACTCGTACTGTTGTTAGCCTGAAGCTAAAAGACACAGCTAAGCCACCTGGCTGTTTAGTGGATGCAACAGACCTCTGGATGCAGCTACGTAATGCCTCAAAATTTGTAAATTTAATGACATCATCCTTAGAATTTTAGTTGTCACAAAACCCCCCGCTGGTCCCCGTCATCACTACTACCACAAACGTCGCAGAGGACGTGACAAGAGGTGATGTAGAAATCAATAATAATACTAGCTGTTTTTATCTTCAGGTTTAGGTTAAGGTCATGGCGTTCACTCAGCCAGTGTCTGTCGTATCTGCATTTGTTGATCTCTGAGTGACAGTTTGTTTGCTGAAAATATTTAACTTACAACTAGACTTGCAAATCATCTTTTTGCACGTTATATTTTGGAATCACCACCACTGATTTAACCTGTCCATTGTGTTGATAGTGTACTTGTCTTGTTCTGGCAGCAAATTTCAGTCCAATCACTTAAGAAAATCCAGAATGTATTTATCAAGACAAAGAGCATCCCAGTTTAGATGCTGAGACAAATGCTTGAAAGATATTTGGCAACCAGGGCTGTCACTTTATATTCAAAATTCAAACTACCATTCAGACGTGGGGGAGGGGAATAGTATTCAAACTGTAATTATCTGTCTATTCAAAAATCCCGATGGGGTCAGGAGACTGTCATGAAATTCTTTGTCGGCTCTACAATGTCGTTTATGATTAAGTTGTGTTTGAATACATTCACACTAATAACTTGTCAGTTCTCATTCATACAAACTTGACAGTCCTACCGCTGAGAGGAGAATTAAGACGTTTATACAAAACATATCATACCCTGTGTGCTTCTCATTTTTGAATAAGAAACACCACAAGATCAGAGATCAGATTCTTTTTTACTTGATTTTCCATCACACGGTTCATAAATAAATAAAAAAAATGCATCCTACAAGACAGCCTGCCTGAGCTGATGTCCATGCTGCTTTAAGTAGTTTTCATACACATCACAGGTCAACGTATCCTCAGAGAACGGTTCGTATTCTATCTTGCGAAAAGTTATTCCTCGTTTTTTTGGTGCATTTCCCTACGAATGTCTAACAACACGTGATGAATGTCCAACAACATGTGTTAATTTCCACTTCTGTCTTCACAGGAAACAACTTGGTTAGGTTTAGGCAACAAAATGACTTAGTTAGGTGTAGGAAATATCGTGGTTTGGGTTAAAATAACTACGGAAGTGACGTAACTTAAGTCCCTGTCGTTGAGTTAAGTCAATAAATATACATTAACATCTGGTTTCACATGGGGTACGAACTGTTGTCTCCTGAAAAGACAAGTGTTTTTTGACCCACCCACCCCGACCTACCCCATCCCTGTTTTGTCGCTCTTTATACTTCCGTTTTTACGACTACAAATTGATTTGGTGAGATAAAATTTTTATATATACGAATGCCAGTGCATTACTTTTCATAGATGTAGCTACGAACGGTGTATGAGACCAGCCTGGATCGGTTGAGCCAGTTGGGTATCTCACAGCGGCTTTGTTAAAATCGTTGTTGGCAGATTATTAAATTCCTCATATTCAGATCAGGAGTGCCACACTCCCTACACAGTGTTAAACCTTTTTTTTGTGCAGTGTTGGTTTCTCCCTTAGGTGACTGTCTGTTGCCCTAACATAGTGTATGTCACAGCACTAAGTGTGTGTCGCTATGGCTCACTGGAAGTGTGACTAATGTGCTGTACGTGACTCCTCAGTCCACCCCTTGCCTCCCTTCTTCCACCTCCTCCACCCCTAATCTCTCATATTCTCCTCCTCTTCTCCCTGTAAGCCTCCTTTCTCCCCATTTTACATCCCTTCATCATCATATTTGCTCTCTGATTGATGCAATCTATTCTGCGTTCTTCACTATAAGCCCGTTTCATATCCTCGTTATGTCACAACTTTATTTTGCGTGATTGCACTCAGACCTGTTCAGATATGTCTCTGAAATACATAATGATACCCAGTGTCAGACCACCGCTTTAGTCGTCTACATTGTTTGATAGTAAAAAAAAAACTATGATAGCAACAATCTACAGTATCAGTTTTACAGTCTGACCCGATGGATGGTGTTTTTTTTGTCCAATAAAGTTTATTTGAGCATCCTAATGTGAAAAGGAAATGCGCTCATCATGCTTTGTTGCTCCTTTGTTGACCTATTGCTTCAACGATGGTTTGTGAGATCAAATACGTTATAAGAATTTGCACCCATATTTGATGTTTTATTGAGCTTAATGCAATATAAATGAAAGTGTATCTTGTTTGTTTGTTTTGTTCAAATCTGTATCCCTTCAGAAACCCTGTTTGTTGATATCAGAGGGAATGGTAACAGCAATTTAGTAGTTGCATCAGGAAAGTGAACTAGTGCAACAAAAAACTGTGCCTCACAAAGCTACAAAGATCACTGAGTCTGAGGAAGATCTGTTGAGAATCGTTTAAGGAAGATCAGATACGTGTCATGGGAGATCTTAGTAGCAAACATTCAAACGAGAGATTTGAAAGCTGAAGTCAGTCCACATTTTGACTCGCCACATCTCAAGCTAGTTAAAAAATAAAGCTTTAATCTGCAACTAAATGGCCAATATTTGCCTCAAAATGTAAGGATTTTGGTTTGTAATTTAGTAGATATTAGTCTTAAATAACAACTGCCATGGTTTTCCAATTTTTGGGAAATCAGAAACAAAAAGACACACATCACAAGTTACCCGATGAGAGGTGTGAAAAAAAGGAGAGACCTGTCAATCATCTATTGAGAGCTGATTCCAGTAAATGGAGCCTTGCCAGAAGCTGTTAGAAAGTACTGTAGCTATTATGCCAGGTTTGCCAGAGAATTAATGAAATGATAATGCTGCGTTTGGAAAGAGCAACACATTATGAATGGTAGATTCCATTATTTGGGTAACCAGTTCGGTATCCTAGGAATTACCGTCATATTGGACCAATCCACATCTCATGATTTACGCCCAATGCAAACCGTTAATTCCAGTGTCCTTTATGAAGGGAGGTGGAACGTAAGGGTGGAGGTTGGGGTGTCATTAGTTAATGTTGGCCATTTGAATAGCTGCCTAACCAAAACCAAGAATTCAACAGTTACGGCTTAACCTGTGCAAATAAGACAAAAAAAAACATGTAATTATCAAAACACCCCCAAAGGGTGAAATGTACCCCTAACCGCGCTGCCAAGCAAGTAGCGTCTTGGTGCTCCTGTGCTATTTGCACGAATTTGAATAAGGTAATATGCATTACATTTAGCATAAAATTGTCCCCTTTCTATGCAATAAGCCTCATTGAAAAAGCAATCCAATTCACATAGATCAGCGCTAATAGCCACACGCAGTTACAGTGAAATTATTAGCATCTTCAGATAGTTGTAACTGAAGCGCATAAGGGGTGTCCGCTCAAATTAATTTTTATGACTGCATGTCATTTTTGAAAATTAGTTGTTATATCATTAGCGAAATATCTTTTGTGGATCAGACCGCGAGACGGGGCAGATAGTGGTTGCAATTCATGGTGCTATCAGCAGGCCACAATCCATTTTTTGTGAATTCGCCCGTGGGCCACTGGTGACTGACATGACATGTCAGAGCTCAGCATGTTGCAGGACTAGTCCGACATTTTTTCATGTCCGTTTGATATACGGGCTTTCTGGTCTGCTTCATTAATCACACTGCTGCTGAGCTGTCTGACGTTCGGGGGAAATGCTCAGGGTTTTCTATGTGGTCGAGTCCGTTGATAAATAATCCTGCTAAGCTAACTGTAATGGACTGAAAGTCGGCCCTGTCTTCACTTTACAATAAGAGCTGTTTGTTTTAATCTTGCTCTGCTGTTATATTGTGTTGGATTAGATCATTCAAAGAAGGTTATGCTAAAAAAGAACATAGAAACTACAAAAGGTAGTTTGAAAGTATCAGATTAATCAACTACATTTTTTGGCTTTCAAAACTCTTTTACTCGTCTACTCTCTTTTGAAACAAAACATCATGCTTTTCCTATTGTAATTTTAAGACTGCCACAGTCCTGCAGGCAGCAACATATGATTTATAATTGAAAACAATGGCAGCCTATGACTGCCAGGAAGATTAACCAGTAACTTCAGACTCTGACAATAATGTGTTTGTCATCGGCTCTACTAATAATCTATAAAGAAAACAATTACAGTGGAGTTAATATGTAAAAAGTGAATGTTATTCTGTAGGATGCTTTGATCATTTACTGACTATAATAAATCAATCAGACCATATTCAAAGTTAAATTTACTCAGATGAAAAGTTGCATATTTTAAGTGGCAACAGACAACTTTTCAATGGACAATGAATCACAGATGTTTGTTTCTGGCTGCTAGTCTTAGCATTATGTAGCATTGTTTAAATTATCAAATGGACAATAAATCATAGATGTGTGTGTTCAAAAGACGTATTTGCACCATTGACTCCTGTCTCATAACAGTCTGCAAACCATTGCTGTTTTGTGGAGCAGTTATTAAAAGTGGATGCTGCAACACAATGAATAAACTATGATAGCTTTCCTCCATTTTTGACTCTCCAGCTCTCCGTCCCCTAAAATGTTAACACTATTAAGACGGCTTATAGGACCAAATTCTCTGGTTAAAATTTACTGAAATTGAACTCCACAGCACCGTTAGATAATCCACTGATCGCGGCGATTACATCAGAATTAATCAAAATGTCACTGTTTTAATTGCCGGTGTGACGAGACCTTAATGCTGCTGTGCGTGAAGGAAATAGTGCAGAGAAATACAATCAGACTGTTTCTAACCTTCTTCCAGCTCTTATTTCTTTAAATGATCAGTGTCAGCGATGTTTCTATACTGCTGGTGTTCAAATCTGAAAAGGCCACATGTGCCAAAAGTGGCAGAAGCTGGCACCCCCTCAACACCCATCTGAGCATGTCTATGAAACGTCCCATCCTACATGAAATTATAGGACACATCTAGATAAATCAGAAACGGCGTAAGGCTGCTGGAGCTCTGCAGGGAAACAGCAGCACCTTATTACTTTCCTATTTGTAACATGTTATATTGACCTATATAACAGTCAGGATTAATAAACCAAACCAAATACTGGCAGGCAGTAATGTTAGTGTGTGAAATGGGTACTCGGAGCTGTGTGTGCAGACACGGTACACACAAACACCAGCACACACACACTCTTGCCTGAGGAGACAGCTTGCAAACAGCGTGATTTAGGAGCTAGGCCACTGGCAAACAGGAGTGTTTAGGAGAGAAGGAAAGAGAAGAAAAAAAACTGGAAAGGAAGGATGGAGAGAGAATGAAGGACAGAGGACAAGACAACCGGCCTCATCAATTACCCTGTTAAATGAACAAAGAGCAGCAACAGAGCAGAGGCTAATTTTAATCAATGGAGACACGTGGCGTTCAGGGGGCGGGCAGCAAATTAACACTCAGAGCAATTAATCTGGTCCTGAGCACACTCTTTACCCTAAAGAAAAAAACAATGGAGATTAATTCCTCATTCAATCATGCCAACACAATTGATCTTTACTCGCTTAAAGGTGTTGCCTTGACGGTAGAGTAATTATCAAAGACACATTAATTCACTATTGTTTTTTGACATTTGCAACAGGTGTTTCTAAAGAGTGCATGTTTGAGGGCTGAATCATTTGCTTTGGTAGAAGTAGAGCGGGTCGTCCATTAATTGCTGAGTTGATGGTTCGATCCCCAGCTCCTTTTGTCCACATGCCAATGTGTCCATGAGCAAGACACTGATCCCCGTTGGTTAAGCCAATGCATACCATTTACGCTACTTATTAGGGAGGTCACGAGAACCGATGCTTTGGTACCAAGTTGATGCAAAAATTCAGAAAACGTGAGAGTTCTCCTTTTTCTACAGAACCGCAGGTACCGTCAGGGCTCGAGACTAACGGCGTCTAAAATCAAAAACGAAACAGTAAACTCAATATCAACGCGTCCAGGGGATGCACCCTATTTGTTCCCTGATAATGCTACATTGTGAACAACAAATCCGTGTTGAAATCGGCAGGACGAGAGCTAGTTAATGTAAGCAGTTAGCAGCTGGTGGGCAACACTGTCCTGCGGAGCTAACAGCTAACGTTAATGAAGGTTGTATTGAGTTTCATTATGATCATGATGCGTTCAAGCTCTACTCAGTAAAAATTATGCAAAGATAAATTAGAACATTATCATGATGTGTTCAAATGTAGTCTTGTTAAATTTAGTTTTTGGCGAGAAACCGGAATAAATACAGTTTGAAGGAGATGTTTTCACAGCAATATAAAATAAATATTAGAGAGAGAATTATGACCTCTTTAACTTCCTAACAATAGCTCAAAGTGTTTAATGCTTTGTATTTGTTATTTACCCTGGTGTCAAATTGTGTATCGAGAATCGTGGAATTTCACTGGTATTGGTAAAAATTATCTGGTATGGTGACATCCCTACTGCTTATACTGTCCGGCCGATTCTTATGATAATATTCGCTATTTAACCTGTAAATATTACAATTATCATACCAAGTTCACAATCACAAGAAGGGTTGCAAATAATGATTACTTTCATTATCAAATTATTCACAGATTATTTTTCAATTAAGTGATGAAACATTTAGTCCATAAGATATCAGAAAAAAATATTAATTAAATCAACTCTTCTAAACTCGTCTTGTAACTTAAAATAATGAGTTGAATAAATGTGCAACTGATTGTTTACCTACGTCATCAGATTAAGTTTAGCTTATTTGCATATTTCCCAGCATTCATTGTATTTGAGTTAAACTTCTGGAGAAAGACATATTTTTCCTAGAAGACAGTTACATGGTGAAGGCTTGTTATGTGTCTTTTTATACTCTCACATAATGATTGTCTCACTAAAAAGAACATTTTAACATTTGGTGTAAGAAGATATTTACCAGTTCTGGGCAAGACAAAAGCTGGGAGAGGGAGAAGAGGATCTTTGAAGAAAAAGTAGGACGGTCTTTTAAAAAGAGGAAAGATAATGTCAAAGGGGAAGGAAGATCTTCAGGAAAAGGAAAGAGATCTTTGCGGAAGATGAGGAAGATATTTGAGTGGGATGAGGCAAGATCTCCCGGGGAGAGAGGGAAACGGATCAAAGTGGAACAGAGAGTAGATGGTCTGCAAAGATGAGGAGGAAGATTATCTCAAAGAAAGAAGATCTGAGGAAGAGGAGGACCAACTCCAACATGAGAAATGCCACCCCATAAGACAAATCCCATTTCAGCTTTTGTTCATGTTACAGTAAAGTTGTGCTTCTAACTGATGATGTGTATTAAACAAGGCATTACTTTGATCCTGAGAGATTCATTCCCCGCTTTCTTCCGTTTAATTATAGAAGTGACTACTCGTTTAATTATGCTGGCATTTTCTTATCTGAGCAAACACTTGTGATTCTTCATGCACAATGAGATATTTAAACACGTGAATTTATAACTGGGTTGTGGTCTCTGACCACAGCTGTGCTTATCGAGGTTTTCATGGGAGGTTTTTCTTGTTCTCATTAACAGAGTCTCAGCTTGGACAGTGTCAACTCCATTTATCATTTTCATTGTTTCCTCATAATGTGGGCATGTGAAGCCACTGGAGACTATAAAACTGTGATTAAAGGCAATCAGTGTTATTATCTGTGTATTAAATATCTTTCTTAAGCCTTCTAAAACAATGTAAATTTAGATTGGGTTTATTTATGAATCAATAAAATGCTCTAAATTATGGTTAGCGCTCATTTCCAATTTATGGTACCGCCATGTTAAAAGTAAAATAAATTAAACAATCTTAAAAACAAAATCACGTCAGTACAAACTAAATCAAAACTAAATATTCCTATCATATCTAGAGACAATTAGTTGGCTAATTGATTAGTTAATTGACAGAAAATTATTTTCATAACCCATTCATTTTGGTTCCAGCTTTCTCAAGTGTGAAGATTTGCTGCGGTTCTCTATCTTATATATTAATACATAGAATTTCTGTGGGTTTTTGATTGTTGGTAGACAAATGTGATGACGTCACCTTGGTCTCTGGGAAATTATAATGGGCATATTTAACAATTTTGTAAGATGATAATCACTATTTAAAATTACTGTTAGTTGCTAATCAAATCACCTAAATAAAACAGGAAAAATTAGAAAAAATATTATCCATAAAGAAGCTGTGACTTAACTGTACAGCAACAATATAGTTAATTACTATTTAAACTACTCATTATGCAGAATGGTGCATTTCAAAACAATGTCTATTATATTATCAGATTATAATTATTGATGCATTAATATGTAAGCTTTATCTAATAAACAAAGGACTTCACCTAGGAGACCGCTGTTCGTGTTCCGTGTGAAACCAAAAGTCAATCATTGACTTATTTATGATGACTACTTAAATTACAAAAGTAAATTATTTACGTAACCCTAAACGTACTTATTATAAACAAAAGCATGATCTTTTCCTAAACGTAAACAAGTTTTGTTTTTTTTTAATTCTCAACGTTAACCACGTGTTTAAAACTGTGACCGTGCATCTGTATGTGACAAGTTGGGAATGAGAACGGGGCGTTAAACGACGCGCAAAAAGCTTAAAATGCACGCAAAATGTCCTTAAAAGTGGCGTGCTATTTATTCGCCTTCCCATGATATCACGTTTTTCACCCAGAAACTACACACAGTCTTACAACAGGGACGCACACATGCACCCTACCACCACTCTATCAAAACTACATAGCCACAGGCTTCCCCATTAACACTTGTCTCTTGAAAAGAAATGAGAAAAGAGTGGAGAGTAGGAAGAGGTATGACTTTTCTCTTTTTAATGTTTGAGAAAGAGAGAGAGCGAGAGAGATTGAGAGAACCAACTTCAATTATGTATAACCCAACAACTTCAATTAAGCATGTGAGCAGGAAAATCAATATGGGAACTGATGACATCCCGGGCCTTTCATTCCTCACTGAGGAGCTGGTCTGTCTAGAGGAAACACACACACACACACACACACACACACACACACACACACACACACACACACACACACACTGTATAGTGACTGGGTATAAATCACTCTACAGCCAACAAGAGCGCAGCCTTCGATCTCACGCCCTGGGCTTCACCATCTGTGTTTCCCATCCATCGATAATGAGTAATGATCATCATGTGATTGCAAAAAATTCAAGAGTGAACGGCGGAAAACTGAGTATTGTTGTTTGGCAGGTGTCAATATTGTTTGACCTATAGACATCTGTGATGTTACATTTAGAAAGAGAGCATGATGGATGATTTTGGAATGGGATCTCACTGAATGAAAACTGCTTAAAACACATTTTTTTCAATTAAAACTATCACAGCAATGTTTGTGAATTACTCTTGATAATAGAGACAATGACTACATTGTTTGCAGAGATGCATGCCCAAAAGAAAAGCCCACATTTCTGGTCAGAAGGAGAAACACACCTGCTTTTAAACATAATGAAAGACTTGGATATCAACAGGTTTTTGGATTTATGCAAATATCACAACGCCGACCTTTTCAAGTAGGTGGTTGAAGGAATGAAAGAGAGAGGTTGTATTCGCACGGGCGAACAAGTCAGCCAACGCTTGAAAAGATTGAAAAGAAACATAATTTTGACGCAAAGAAGCAAAATGGCACAAGCAGCTCCTGCAGTTCCACTTTTCTATATTTTGACGTGATGAACGACATGTTAGGGCATCCATCCATCCATCTATTATCTGTTACCGCTTATCCTATTCAGTGTCGCTGGTGGGGCTGGAGCCGAACCCGGCTGACATTGGGCGAAGGCGGGGTAAACCCTGGACAGGTCTCCAGTATATCACAGGGCTGACACATAGAGACAGACAGCCATTCATGCTCATATTCACACCTACGGGCAATTTAGTCATGTTAGGGCATCGACCCCTGTCAAACACAGCGGAGAATGGCGTTGACGTGGGATTCACCGGCACCCGGTGATGAGGAAGGCTCCTCAAATGGACCAGATGATGATGATGATGATGGTTAACACTATAAAGGACATCTAGGTAGCCAGCAGACTTGTTTAGCTAAATGGGTTGTTTGTAGGTCAGCATGACGTACGTCAAGAGGATGTTTTACGTTAGTCAGAGTATGCACGGGTGGATGTCTTTTTCAGAATGAGGGCAAAAACCGTAATATTTGGGGAATGTAAACGTAGTCACTGTTTATGTTGCTGTTGAACATTTTTTTTAATGCAATTTTTCACTGAGAATCTGCATTCAAATCAATTGTATTTGGTTTGGGGCTGAAGTCTCTGAAAACAGACCAAAACCTTGACGTGATTATTAAGTGTTGTTGACAATTCATCATCTTAATTCATTGTGTTTTGATGCTATTTGCTGAAGAACCAGCTGTCCTCTGGTTCTGTAATATTAATGCAGAGAGAGAGAGAGAGAGAGAGAGAGAGAGAGAGAGAGAGAGAGAGAGAGAGTTGATAAAAATAACATGCTGTCTGGGCCATCTCTTATCAAAGTCATCATCAGTATCCCTGCATGAAATTCCATATTAGTGTGTGTTTGTGCATTGAAGTGTGTGTTCGCGTTCGCTACCTTTGTAGTGTTCAATAATTCAGCAGCAGAAGTCGTCGTTACATCTCCGATTTCCTGCCCGATGTTGTTTAATGCCTGTCGCTATCTCTGGAAACAGGGAGGACTTGGAAGTGTTCAGCATGGTGGGAGGAGGAGGAGGAGGAGGAAGAGGAAGAGGGGGGTGACTTTGACTCATCTGTTCTTCTTCTTCACTTCTCCTGTTTTCTGGAAGGAGGGAGATAGAGAGCGAGTTAGAGGCAGAGCGGGCGAGAGTTAAGTGGCGTGTATTCAGAATTATTGATTCCTGGCTGCCTGCACCGAGGGTAACCTCACAAGTTTATTTTTCCATCATGGTGTGTGAGTGTGAAGACTGTGTGTCTGCGGTCATCAGTGGAGCTCCATGTATAGACTGTAGCCTGCCATGCTGAATAAAACTGAAGCGCTGTGGTTTAATCCATGTGATACACTTCACATGATAAACTACGGAGAAAAAGAAGTTGCTGAAGAAGGTGTTAGTGACGCTTTGTCTCTTACTGAACAACAGTCACTTTTACTGCGTCATGTTTACTGCCCATCCTCCCCATCAGTTACTGGAATTGTTTGTGCTGGCACTTCCGCTGGCTCGCAGTTTTAAACAGTTTTAAACACGTGATTAACGTTGGAGCTGTTGATATGTTAACTGTGTATACTGGAGCATTTTATTACAAACAAAGCTGCCATTGAAATTGAAAGGTGAATTCTCGCTATGTATCGACGTGTTTTGTTTTTTAATAACAGAAAGATTACCGTGGCTCTTTAAGAAGGCATTGTAGGTCGTTGGAAATGCTTCTACTGAATTGAAAATATTTCAATCTATACATCGCTGCTCAAGGTTCCCTATTCATAGAAACCACGCATCGGATAAATGTCACAAAAGTATTGCTGGACCTTAGAAATGCAGTAATTTTGGTTCCATTTATTCCTACTTAATACTGCGTCTCAGAAAGCAGATCAGAAAAAAAAGACCACAACAGAGAATAAAGAGTGAGACTGATGTGTTAAGTGCTTTAACGCACTTGCTGCCACACACACACACACACACACACACACACACACACACACACACACATACCATCTTCTGGAAACCTGCAGAGAATCAGGGAGTAGGGTGCTAATGGTGCCTCACAGGATACACATCTTCAGTGTGAATGTGTGTGTGTGTGTGTGTTTCAGAGAAGCATTACTCATTATCAGGCGACTGGCAAGCTAACAGGCAGTGCTAGTATTATAGACAGAACATTTGCAAAGCTTATTCTTTAAATATATTCCTTATGATAATCCTTTATTGTTTACATCTGTTCTTTATTAGCTTGCAGTCTTCTTCTTAACCTTTGCATCAGTGTGTGTCTTGGCATGTTACCATCACCTGTAGATCAGTGAAACCATTGGCAGGAATGTTTTTAGCATCACTTGGTTTACGTATGTGTGTCTGATACCAACATTGGACTATATGTTCTCAGGGCTGCCCCCTCTTAGTCGATTAGTCGACTAATCGGTCGTATTGGTCTCAGTCGACTAGGATTTCTTTAGTCGATTAGTTGTTTTATTATGCTTTTATCATGCTGAATGGCTTATTTCCAAGCAACACAAGATTTAAAGTGGTGCTTTTGTGTGATTTTCAGATCGGTCGATTAAATCAACTAATTGATTAGTCGACAAAATCGTATGAGCGTTAGTCGACGAAGATTTTTTTTTGGTCAAGGACAGCCCTAGTCCTCAGGCAACGTTTATTCGAGTAAATGAAGTGCTACATTTAGTGGATAGTGGGCGTACAGTTCCCAGGACTAGGACACCAGAGTCAGAGGTTCGCATACCCGCATGTAGAAACAAAAGCTCTCTGGTTCGGATTGTGGCTTCAAGTCACTGCAGACTTTTTGCTTCATTAGACCAAGACCATTTTATCCTTAACCTTTACCAAGTGCTGTGAGTGCCTGAAAAATGCCAGATACGTTAATTAATAATGTTTCCTCGTTATGTTAATAGAAAAGCATTACGTTTCCAAAATAAATGTACTTTTGCAAATAAAATGATAATGTATATACAGTAAATCATATATAGAAATGTAATTTCTCGGAGAAAGGGTTGAGGATAAAAAACAAAACAGGGACCCACTTGTAGAAACATTATTGAATAACACAGTTAGTGGTCAAAAACACCACATTGGAACCTTTAAAGCTTTCAGTGTCTGTTAACTTGATTCTGATTCACAGATTGATAAAATAGAGGGTTGGAAGCTTCTAAAGGGAAGTTGAAGTGGGGTTCATCGTACTTTTTACAGACTTGCAACCCAAAGCTGTTGAGGAAAAACAAAAAAAAATTCCACATCCACCATCCTGATGATTTTATTTATATTCTTTCCAGACCAATCAGAAAGCAAGCGAACAACCTGAGCCAGTACACAGAAAAACACTCTACAACCTTAACTTGACACACTTTTACATTCTGCATGTGTACCCTTTTGACTCGTAACAAAATTGCCATTAATGTTCACAGTCCTTCTGATAACACACACACACACACACACACACACACACCTGCTGATAACGCACACAATAACAACCCACGTCTGTGATTTGGAAATGTCAACCCATCACCTGCTGATCCGTGCTTGGGAAAAAAAAAGTAATAAAGATACACTGTTTGCAGCTTTTATTTCTCTACTTTGAAGGGATTTTTCTTTTTTTGTCCGATGTGCTGTGGGAGCAAGAGGATGCCGACCCTGAAAGGTCACAGTTGATTGGTTGAACAGCATAAAGCTTTTATCTGTTTTTTGCGAGAATGTCTACATGACGACATCTCAGCCCACTTGAATGAGATTGGATGCCACTAAATTCTTCTTAGATGTACCCAAGGCCAAATAGTATCGCTATTGTAACACACTGAAAAAAGTCAAATTAAAGTCATTGAAAATGGCAAATAGAAAAAAAAAGGAGCTGGCTCTTAGCGACTGCTGTTGCATGTAGGCGATTATTAAACTTAAAATGATAGGAGGTAAAAAATATGTTAACCAAAAACGTTGAATAATAAACCTATTTGTGCAAAGTCTTTCAAAACTTTCAATAGAAATCCAGAGACCTTGGCTTGATCACATTAAATATTTTATTAAAATTCTTTTTCAACATACATTTTTACTGCGGGCCTATACGTAGTCTATAAACACTTAGTTATTTTTTTCTTCATTGTGAAAACTAGTGCAGTGCCGATTGCTTCTTGCAGCGTTGTCAAGAACCGTTCATCGCTCGCTGACTCCAGAGAAGTGAAGAAGAGTTCGGTCATAACATTAGTATATCCAGCAGCAAAAGTGACCTGCAGTCAATGAGCCCCGGCCTGTAAAGGCCCGCTGCGGATGACATACTTGACTCAGTCCACAGAGCCCCGAAAACCCTGCCCCCGCTGCTGCCTGTTTATTTAAAGTTTATTAATATTTAACCATCCAAATGGAACTAAATTCGACACTGCACGTCCTTGGGTCGCCAGCAATCAGCCCGGTCGCAGGAAAAGGGGTTTGAATGACACGATAATGCGCATGACGGAAGCGTGTTATAAGAACGCCGCTCTGGCTTTAGGCGCGTAATTTTCACGCCATTTAATCTGTACTAACTGCAATGTAATGACGTAAAATAAAAGGGGAAAAAGACCACTTATGGAGATGGATGGGTCCAACAAACACAGGACTTTTAGCCATGAGACAATGTTCCAGACTTGCGTGTTGTAAGTTACGTTAGTGACGTTTGTCACATGTTTTCCGTAGAGATGCTAAATTGTTTCTGTATGTATTTTACTTAGGTTACGTACTTATTTTGAGGCCAACCATGATGTTTTTCCTAAACCTAAGTGGTTTTGTTGCCCCCTGCTGGTAGACTACTGCACTTTAATACACACTTGTAATATTCACGACTCAGCGGAGCAAAACGTGACACTGACACGCTATCCTTTGGTGGACAGGCGGGTCTATTGATATGATATCGGGTTGCAGTAATACATCCGCCAAGTGTGAAGTAGATCGGATGAACGGTTCTTGAGATATGCGAAGGACATACCCACATGATACCCACAGACAGACAGACAGACAGAGGTTCATTGCTTTATAGTTAGATGATAATAGTTGCAACATACTGTATATGTGATCTAGTTATTTTTTTCTGGAGTCGTTCCTGTATTACAAATCATGATCATAGTTATGATTAGCATAACTACATGACTATCATGGTCTATGTATAGTTCAACACAGTGGTCCTGAGTAAAATAGCAAAGTAGTTTCTCAGTCCAGCTGCTTGTGTGGTTATGAACTTATTTATTTCATTATACTTTCAGATGTTGGTTCTCTAGTTAAGATGGATTGAATACCAGCCATGACCTATCCACATTAAAGGATAAGACTTTCATTATTCTTTATTCTTTTATTTCTTATTGTCAACAAATCCCATGAAAAGACCAAAACCAGAGGCACCTTCATCCCTCTCTCTCTGATTTCCTGTCATCTCTCTACTATCACTATCTAATAAAGGCATGAAATGGCCTCAAAAAAGAAAGACCAAAACCACAAATGCATTAGTCCGTCTCTCAATACTTTACCGCTCTCAGCCCGGAATCCATTTGCTCCTTTTTGAAAACAAAGAATGAATTATTTTCATAAAAAACATAAGGCTAAATAATTTCCGTAAACAGCTGGTCACTAGTTTTTAGCAAACATTACTCAAAAGGAGTAAATAGTGTATTTGCTGGGGATTACTTTCTACTGCGGACTTGGTGCTCTACTGAGTATTTAGGGGTTTGTGCCCACGTTCATAGTGATGGAGGAACACGTCACCCAGTGGAACAGTGTGGCTCATTGATGTGTTTTTAATGGGGATGATAAAGGATTAAGCTATATCAAGCTGTGGCTACACGGACAATACTTACCTCTATTGTTAGTTGTGGTGAAAAATATAAAATATAACCTAGGGCTGTCACAATAACCGCATGATTGATAACTTGATTTTTTTTTTTTTTTTTAAACTATTAAATTGTTTAGACATTTAAAATTTATTCCGATTATTTAACAGACCCCAAATGTTTTTTGTTTGTTTGTTTGTTTTTTATTTTGTTTTTATTCGTCTTTTCCTCTCCTTACATTATATTTGTTGTGTAATATATAATTAATTTTTATATTATTTTTATACCGTAAAATATTTTTGCAGAATTGTAATGGAAAATCTGAACATGCGAATATATTGTATTGAAGTTTTGAAATAAAGTATTAAAAAAAAAATACAATAAAAGTTTTTAATTAGTTTTAAAACTCTCATCTTTGTCATTTATAAAGCAACAATATACCCAATAACAGCCTAACAATAAACCTTATTTATACAGGATAAATAAAGTTGCAAAAAAAAAAAAAAGAAAGCAATAATACAGCGCTGTTGAGCCAATCATTATCACCACAGGGGAAATTCATTAACCGCAACAGCCCTAATATAACCAGCCTTATCCTTTAGCTTCTGTCTGTTGCAAACATCCAACTTTGTTCTTGAACCTTTGGTCGGTTGCAACCATACAGATACCTCTCCAGCATTTATGTTTCCTCTGTGTGTGTGTGTGTGTGTGTTCTGTATATTACCTCTGTGTGTGTGTGTGTGTGTGTGTGTGTGTGTGTGTGTGTGGTATGTATTAGTGAGTGTGCATTAATATTCTGAGCCAGACCAGTCTGCAACATTAAGCTTTAATACCAGCCCAGAGACCTGTGTTTCAACTCAGCCAGAGAAGGGAACAGTCTCAGCTGTGATGTTTACGTACACACTCACACATATACACACGGTGATAAATATGGAAATTTCTTTCTCTCTCAAAGACACACCGACACAGCAATGAGCATGCAAATGATTCTCCCCGAAACACACAGACACGCACACTCTTTCTCGAAGCTAAGGTGTTTCTGTGAAGTCGTGCCATCTGTCTTCTGGTATTTTGATGAAACTTGACGGGAGCAGACCTTTATAATAACAGTATTTTCTCTTCAAAGTGGTTTTGGTTTAACATAAACTTTGAGGAATCTCCTCTGGGACTCGGCTTCCCGACCTCTGCCTGGCCTGCCCTCGCAGAAACCTCCGGAGCTGCTGTTGTTTGGATGTTAAGGTTAAAAGGGATGCTGCCGACAGTCGCACACGAGCATTCCCAAACTTGTTTAGCGCACACACAAGTTAGTTTTTGGGCTGTTTTCACTCTGGCTGTGTTTTGTTTGAGTCCTAAAGGTGGATTCCTCCTCTTTCTCCTGACCCAACTGGTCTGCTGTCACACTTGTGTACTGCTTTCGCTGTTTGTGGTCAGCTTGCATATTCCTTCCATCAACAACAGGTTGGTTTCCATCCACCTGTTGTTATGCACATTTTCAAGTTGCGTCGAAACGCCAAGAATTCGACACACTGCAATGGAAACAGACTCAGCAAATAAATCATGACATACATGAAGCATGTGACTCAAACGTTTATTGAAGAGACAAAAAAATTGCTGCAGACAAAATCATCAGATCTGTGTGGAGCGATGAGGAGACTTTAACTTCCTCAGATTAATTCATGAAACAAACGAAAATGTTGCCCTTATTCCAAAAACGACAATATTCCTACTAAGATGATAACATGCGGCCGTGGATACTCCAATTAACGTAACCGGTGGCGGACCTGTTCGACCTTGTGAACACATCCTCCCTCTTTCATTCCTTCAACCACCTTCTTGAAAAGGTCGGCGTTGCGATATTTGCGCATATCCAAAAACCTGTTGATATCCAAGTCTTTCATAATGTTTAAAAGTAGGTGTGTTTAACCTTTCAACCAGAAATGTGTGCTTTTCTTTTGGGCATGCATCTCTGCAAACTGTCGGCTAGTTTGTTTGTGCACAACGCACAGAGCTGGATGCAAACAGGCAAGAGGCCGTGTGTCACAAACTGCAGTAAAAACCCCAAGTGAGACGCGTATTCTGAATGTGTTGTATACATGTCCAAAGAATGCTCCTAAAACCTGAATGATATCAACATATCCCACATGTCTTAATCAAAAAATACTCCATTCAGAATAAGGCCTAATTCAGAATATGCTGTTTACATGACCCGTATCAAATTCAGAATATTGTAATCTTCGGAATGATAGTGGAATATTAGTGTGCCTGTAAACCACCGTTTGACTGGAGCTCTTCTTTTGCGTCGTCTCATTGCACCCTATTCTTCTGCAATAGTACGATGCATTCAAGCTCTATTTAGTAAAAAAGAGTATTGAGTGATTAAATTCTAATGGCATCATGTGTTCAAATGATAAGCTGGTAAAAATGTAGTTTTTGGTCGAGAAACTTGAGTTGTTTGAAGGAGATGTTTTCACAGCAATATAAAATAGATAATAGAGAGGGCGTTGTGACTGTTTAACTTCCCAACACTAACTCCAAGCAGCTTATAATACATAATTAAAACTATTGATGCCAAGATGTTTTTTAAACAAAGCAAATATCTACATAAAAAACACAGTCATTTATTTCCTAATCATTTTAATTGTGTTTTTTTGATAAATAAGATAGGTTGTTGTGGTGTGTGCACTAAGAGACTGCGAGAGAACAAAGAACCTGAGTTTTAAGCTACAGAGAAATGTTGAAATCATTTCCCACCTCCACACACCCGGCCGATTGCTGCATGATTAAATGTGCTTGTGTGATCGACAATTTTGGAAAGTTAAAAAAATTGTTGGACGCCAGTATATCATAAAAAGTATTGGAGGGAGTGGCTCTCTGACTGATTGTTTCTGGCTGTTTGACGATCTGACAGTTAATTTGAAGCTCACTGAGGCCTTTAACCCAAAACCTAAATCTATTTTGGTCACCACAAAAGGAAACACACTAACACATACACTAGAAAGCCTCGACTCACTAATGCTCTCTCCACTCCACCAGACGCCCATTTATTCCCATTGTTAGCAGCATAAGCCATTAAAGCATCAAACATTTTCCATATGGCGTCTGAATTATGTGATTTGTTGACTACAGATTGGAGACAACGGCAGCGCTTTTAAATGCCCGAGCACGCCTCTGCACTAATGTGGGCACACACATTTACAAGACTAACTGTGGAGAAAGCAGCCGCTCATCCTCTTTCTCGCACTAACACACTCACACATTCCCTGCCACACTCTTTGATGGTGGACTAAATAGCTTGTTGACGAGTTTTTAAACAGCTTCCAACGGACTCCAAAGAGCCAGGTGCTGATAGACTTGGCTGGGATGTCGTGGCAGCTCAGACTTATTCCCCTCAGTCAGTTTTTAGCCTTGACCACCGTTCTTTTCAGGGTCGTAATAAGATAGATCCTCAGCTGTTCGCTTAGAAATGTTTTAGTAATTCAAATTGTGACACATTTCCCCTCGGTGTCCTGAGTTATGACCACCTTTGCCTTAAAGCCTCACAGCTAAGATTCCTGTTGAAGTATTTCCTCACTGTGCTGAGCTGTGGGATCATCTACCCCACTGCACTTTGTGTTTTAATATCCACTAACTCCTGCCCTCTCTTATATATATATCACACAAAATGATTATTGGATGTAATTAGTGGACTAATGTTCAAGGAATCTCATAGTAGCATGGATTTACCAGGCTGCTCTCATACACTATATCCCACAAAAGAGGTATATAAAGAGAGCAAAGTATAAAGAAGTAGACTTTCAGCCAGGATACTGGTGTCTGTATCCCGCGTGAAACCAAAATGATGACTTATTTGTCGCGTAACTTCCGTTCTTAAGTAACGTCACTTCCAGAGTTATTTGAACCCAAACCACGATCTTTTCCTAAACCTATCTAAGTAGTTTTGTTGCCTCAACCTAACCAAGATGTTTCCTGTGAAGATGGAAGTTAATGTTGAAAAGACTGCATGCCTGTAACGAGCTGAAATTGACGTGTTGCTGGACATTCGTAGGAAAACGCTTGAAAACTTAGGAACAACTTTTCATAAGAAAGATATCATATGAACCGTTGTAAGAGGATACGTTGGGATTTACCTACATATTGTGGGAAAAATCTGAACTAAAGGTGTCATTTACTGTACACGTGTCTTGATTTCCTTTAGATAGTTTAACTGGACAGGTGCTGGACAAGTGTTTGACAAGAAAAAACTAAGCAAATTACAGCAACTTAGAACACCCATGTGCTGTCTTTTGCAGCAGATAACGGACAGACTGCATGCACTGTGTGCCAAAGGAAGTTAGCATATATGCATACATGCTAGCTTCCTATGGAAATAGCAAATCAATAAACTGATTGATGAATGTAATACAGCTCTTTTTATAAATTTAAGTGAAAATGTTGACAGCATCTTTAGCAGTTTTGTTGAAGGTCCCATATTATAAAAAAGTGAGATTATCATATTTTTTTTATTATAAAGCAGGCTTAAGTCGTATATAAATACTGTGAAAGTACCGAAACACTCAATCCACAGGGAAATACACACAGCCCGTATTCAGAAACTCTGCATTTGAAACAAACTGTCAGGATTTCTGCCCATTCGTGATGTCACTAATATACAATATTTAGACCCTTGACATCATTTTAAACGTAAACATTCTAAATGTGTCCCAGTTTATTTCCTGGTTGCAGTGTATGTGAATGTCATCAGCTGACATGAAGTAAACATGGACCCAAGCTGTTGCCTAGCAACGCAATTCTGTTGCAATTTCGTCAAAATGCGCAAAAACGGAGCGTTTCAGACAGACAGTAACTACCGGCATATTCAGGCTGTCAGTATGAGGAAAATTAAGTTTTTTTTAACATTACAGCATGTAAACATGTTCTATTAGAAACACAAAATACAAGTATGAACCTGAAAATGAGCATGATATGGGACCTTTAAGACGTATGAACCAATATATGCATCCCATGTTACACAGCTAGCATGCTACCAATGTTAGCTAAATACACCGTCAAGCGTTTTTCACTTGTATTGTGATAAATGTGACTAATCTAACATTAGACTGGACGGTGAAAAACAGACAGTAACTCATAGATATAAAAACACTGTTTTATATCCATGTAGTAACTTCTCTTCCATATGTGCGGTGGTGATTCTATCCATTTATAGATGAACAGATGCATTTCCTCGCGTTGAACAATAGGGGGCGTAAACCGTATACTATACAGATTTACCAACATTAAAAAACCCTGTGGAAACAAGGCGTTAATGAGGA
Organism: Sebastes fasciatus; assembly: GCF_043250625.1. Lineage (NCBI taxonomy): Eukaryota > Metazoa > Chordata > Actinopteri > Perciformes > Sebastidae > Sebastes > Sebastes fasciatus. Next base: position 21,454,984 of record NC_133812.1, on the reverse strand, counting down.
ATCACCAGCCTTGCCTATAATTAATTACAAATTAATTATTTTTTCATTAATTCCTCCCAGTGTGTTTTCTTCTTCTGTTGGTATTTCATTTGGACCTGAAGTCTGTGGTGCGTTTAAAGACCTTGGCGCCTGATTGTCTGACCAGATTCTACAGATCGTCTTCCACTCTTGGCTTCTTTTTTTAATGCTCTTTGAATCACCTTTGCTCATTTTTCTCTCCTTTGTTTTTTCTGAGGAAAACATTTCCCACTGTCGGAGTTCAAGATGTTCAATTTATTTCCATTGTCTTGTAAATTGCACAAGTGAGCAACATTTTAGCCCCGTTCGCTCTTTTATGAACAAACGCTATTTTTCTCTTCAAGGACATCTGTGTGTGTGTCTCCTTTATAATTAATGGGTCCACATGATGCATGTGAGGCTTCACACACTCTGAGCAATTACACCAACGGGACTAGTCTGTGAGACAAAGCCTTCACTTCCCTTTTTTCACCTGCATGGGAGTGTGTGTGTGGTGCCTGTTTGTAGTAATTACTGCTGATGCCATTTATAGTTTACACAGTACACTGCATTTATAATGATAAATGTTTGGAGCCAGACTTTAGTAAAGTCAGTGTCCTGCTTTCAGACTCATTGTAAGGCTGAATACTGTTGTTTGTATAATACTTCTGTAATTATACCATTATCTTTTTTTCCAATACCTTCTTTTTCTGCAAAATCTTGAAACAAAATTGTAGATTTTCATAACAAAATATGCCAAACTCTCAATGATTCTCTGTTAAATATGACAAGATCTGTACTTCTAAAATACAGTCTAAACTGAGGAAAGTTTATATCAGGAAATATTTGATCAAAGTCTAAGTAAACATCAGCATCTGACCAAGCGTTTAATGCCAGCTTTTAGTTATTTAACAGAAACAGAGGAAGAAAGAGCGTGTGTTCTCACCGTTTTTATACAAGGACACATTTTAGTCGTTCCTCAAGATGTTTTAAAGGCACCCTGTTGAGTTTTCATGTAAACAAACAGTTTCTGTTAACAGTCAGTGTTTCTCACCAAAACAAATTGTCTGTATCCTGGAGGGCGTAACGAACATGTCAAATGAATTTACTTCCTCATGTTCACTTGTTAATATTTGTCTTCCTTCCTACATTTTACTGCAAATTATTACACAGCTTTATTGAATACTCGATTCTTTGCTTGGTTGATTGGTCAATCACAGCGTTCTACGGTCTGTTATTTCTTTATAGCAAACCGTTGCTACGGGCGCAGTTCTGATGTCGGACTCTGGCGGACCTTTTTTTGGTCAATTTATTGATTTCGGGGTGCCGCATCGCCCTGTCGGAATTTATTTCACAACAATGACCGGCTAGCTGTACATTATCCCTTACTTGCTACGGATGCTTCCTCATATTTGAACGGTCAGCAAAGCTCTTAAAGGTACAGTGTGTAGGATTTGGCGGCATCTAGTGGTGTGGTTGCAGATTGCAATCAACTGAGTACCCCTCACTCCTCCCTTTCCAAGACTGCAATAACGCAGTTCGCCTCAGTCAGAGGCCATCCTTACCATGATAACACTACTCTAGGAGCAACGGAAGTCAGACGGCAGCTGGCGGTACCACGGTTTTGCACTCTGCGGCTCACATTACCGCAGTTTCACAAGCATGTCGGAGAACTACGGTGGCCTTCATGTAACATAAAAATGTAAAAGTCTCTCTCTAGACCCAGCGTTTGGTTTGTCCGTTCTGGGCTACTGTAGAAACATGGCGGAGCAACATGGTGTGAAGAGGACACGCTTTTTTCAAATTGTTCAAATATGAGGAAATCCTCAATGTGTTAAAATGCATTTTGCAGTGACTTTCCCGTTATTTTTCTCAAAAACTTTACAGTAAAATTACCTCAAATGTGACATGGTCATAGTCAGAGTCATTCTAAACAGGACTACATTATACATTTCAGCAAACCTCCTAAGGATTTTGTTAATGACATTTAAAATATGAGGAAATTGTACTGTAATGGTAAGAGTGTTGGTAGCGCTGAGAACTAAAGAGTGCATTCGTTTTATACAAAAGATTACCTCCATGTCACCTTCCGGGCTCTGTACATTACTGCGTTTCTTGACACTTCACTTTCATCTCTGACTAAAAGACACACTTATGAAATATTTTCTGACTCATACAATAAACAACAGACTGCTACACAGAGCTGTCCGTCATGTAATGTGTCTGTGAGGAGAGCTCTCCAGCTGTATTACTTTTATGTGTAATATTTAGTTTTTGTGGTTTTGGCTTTTCTCTTCAGATATAAAATCATATTTTTCACAAGTGTAAACCAGACCTCAGGGTCTACTCTGTTAGGCCTCGTATCGATCCTTCACTCCTCAAACTATTTAGTGTCTTCTGCTGAGAGAACCCTTTTACTTCATGGTGAGCAACACTATTTGTTTTGTTTTTCAGCTAAAATGTTCTGAGTGATTCTCCGTGGCACATATTGATTTTTAATTCCTTCTTACTGGGTATCATCCAACTCTGTCTTTGTCTTGTCGCTTTCATGCACACAAACACAGAGGAAAAATACTCTGAATCCACACATTGTTCCACACCCATGCAGTATCTACATACTGCTCTTTTTTATGGATAGTTGCCACTACTACATTAGTTTAAGATAATGTTCACACCGATTTGTAGTCCCCATGCATACAGAAGTTGTTGTGTTTCCTGCTGCAATCAGATACCGATCAGAACAGTTTAAGGTAATCGAGGTCCGGCTGCGACGAGCACAGCTCAGATAATTGTAAGAGAAAAGTGGAGGGAAAGTGCAGATACAAGGCTGATTATTCACCAGAACTTATGTAAGTAAAAAAAGGGACAAGCTACACAGAAAGAGATTGAAACTACTTGCAAAAATGTTTTTAAAAATACCGTTTCCACCCAGAAGTTTGTATTGGTAGCTATTTCTGATCTCATTTGTACAAGGATAAAATTGTGGATAATTTGTTTGAGAAACAAAAAACTAAATAATGAGCTCTGTATATTAAATGCAGAGAACATGCAACACATTTATTTTGACACACAAAGAGATCGCACACTTTTCCTCACGCTTGCAATACTGCCACATGCTCAAAAACTTACTTAAACACACAAGAAATAGTTTTGCAATCAAAAATTCAGCCACATTTCTATGCATGCAGCAAAGGCATACACACATAATCACGAACATTTAGACAATGCACATAGGTGTAAGAAGAGGGAGGTGGAACACCCTCTACTTCCTTCTCTGCCAACACTGAAGCAGGTGGCTGAGGTGAAGCATAATGAGTTGAGAAAATGTGCTCTGTGAGGATCAGCCAGCCAGTGAGAGGAGTCAGCCTCCTGTTGTCAAATGGTTGGGAGCATTTTGGTGGCGGTGGCAACACACCATGCAGAGCAGCTCTTATATGTCCTGTTTCTTCAGTAAGTTTCTCCAGCTCCTCTTGGGATATCCCGGGATTTCCTCTTAGACACGCTGGGATGTCCCAGTTTCTCATGGGATCTACTCCCGGTATATCTACCCAGAGCAGTGACTCATCCGTGTCCTTTACCACTGACCTTTTCAATTCTAAACACAGTGTTCGGAGAGTGAGTCAACAGCAAAATAGTGGAGGTAAAGAGCGCTGTCTAACACTGACAAGGTGGGTCAACAAATGCAGTGAGCCGTTCTGGTCTTATATTTCTGCAGGTGATGCCTTCAGACCACGGCTGTTACTGGGAAAATGCTGTTCGGTCAAGTAGCTTTGAGGACCACTTTTAAGCGGACTATAGTGCAATAGTTTGTGTCACAATAATGGGTAGTGTTTTACAATTTAAATGTACATAATGACCTTGAAATTGAAGTGAACATCTTTTTAAGTTTGCTAGATTTATGTAGGTTTTTTTATCGCTAAAAACGGTAGTTAAAGAAAACAACAAAGACCATAACAGAAACAAAAAGATAACAGTGTCCTCTGTATCCGAGACAGCATCCGCTATCCTGAAGCTGCTCCCTGCACAATAAGTAATGCTCTGCGAAGCATTTGTTGCCATGTCACGTCTTGACCAGAATTGGGAGGAAGGCATGTTTTTCCTGGAGATGTAGAGGCCTGCATTACCTGAAAGAATCCCTCCTACTCATGGGAAGGCAGCACTGGGCCAGCATAGCAGGAAACACAGGCTGCTGCGACAGCTGAATAAATCAGTGCACGAGACTTGGCAAAAAACTTTGTACCACCCTGGACTAGAGAGTCTTAGAAGCTCCTCAGCAGTTGGTTTATTTGAGAAGCAGTCAGTATCTGGTCTAGCTGATTTTTATCCTGAGCCTCTGACACACCATCCACGAGTCTGAGAGGATGCCAGGACGGCATCGCAGACCTTATTTATCTTAGAAGTTACCTGGCTCAACTGGCCCATCTGGCGCTTGTTTAATACTGATGTCCTTTCCATGTATGTGTATGTAAATAAGACAACGTTATACCTACATTTACAAATGATTGGCAGTTATACATTTTATGCCGTTTGCCCGTGACTTCCTGTTTTCATAGTTGATTGTTTTTGATTGAACGGTGTTACAGGTGTTTCCTTGCAACAGATTTTCACATTATTTAAGTCTAAACTAGCTGAGATTTTTCTTAAATGTACAGTGTGTAGGATTTGGCGGCATCTAGTGGTGTGGTTGCAGATTGCAACCAACTGAGCACCCCTCCGCTCACTCCTCCCTTTCCGCGACTGCTGCAACGTGAGCCGCCGTGTGCAAAACCGTGGGACCGCCGTTCACCTCGCTCAGAGGCCATCCTAAAGCTGCTTTCACATGATAAGAAATTTGCTCTTCGCTCAGTGTAAGGTAGGGAGCAGAGCCAAAGAGAAGCGCAGGTATAAGATGTCATCAAAAAGTGCGCAAGGAACGCCATTCACTGTTAAGGCAACAACAACAGTTGTGCTTTGAAAGGTTAGCGGCAACCAAAAAGTTGAAATCATTTGAACTTGGAGTGCAACACTCAGTGGCATTTTCAAGCGGTGCACCACGCCAAGAGTATCGCTTCCGCCTAGTCGGGCACTGCTCTCCCCAAGGAAAACATGCAGTGTGTGTTGGACAACTACGGTGGCCTTCAGGTAACGTAAAAATGCGAAATACTCTCTCTAGAGCCGGTGTTTGGTTTGTCCGTTCTGGGCTACAGTAGAAACATGGCGGACTCCGTGAAGAGGACTCGCTCCCTATGTAGATATAAATTATAAGCTAACGAAAACACAACGATTTCTTAGTTTCAGGTGATTATACACCAATGAAAACATAGTTATGAATATTATATTCCGTCTCTGCCAATAGAAGTTTGTAACAAGCTAGGTTTAACTTAACATTCCTGTCAGGACTCTGCATTTTTCATTGGCCTTGTAGTTTCTTGTTGTTGGTTCACTTGGAGGGTTCTGGTCCCTCCATGCCCGGGGGCAATCCCATCGGTGCCGTGTCAGCTTCCAGCTCAGTATCACTTATGTGCAAATGGCCTTTGGGTGCTCATTATTCCAGATTCAGGGTGCAGGCTGCAGCTCAGGACAAAGCAGCTCTACTTTCACGCTACTGTCCACACCTGGCTGTAAAACAAAACAAGTTCCCAGGCTCTCTCAGCAGAATCACAAAAAAATCAAGGTCACAAGAATGTGATTTTTGTCATTGAACCGTAAAACAGAGGAGCCGCGTGGTGAAGACTTAACTGTAGTCAAACCATCCGTTCGTTGTTATTCCTAAATAACCGTCTTTATGTGTGACGACAGGCTGTCTCTGTCTCAGCGGCGCTTAGAATGACCTTGACTTTATGTGACAAACTGGACACCTGACATCTTATTTTGCTCTCTTCCTCTCTCTCACACGAACACACACACACGCACACACACACACACACACACACACACACGCACACACACACACACACACACACACACACACACACACACACACACACACACACACACACGGGTGCAGTGACAGTAAGTGTCGTGATATGCCAGACGTTCTCTCATCACAAAGACTTCACATACACACACATTGTAGAGGCAGGCTTTCCGGGCAGGTGGACACGCACACACACACACACACACACACACAAGCACACACACACACACACACACACACACACACACACACACACACACACGCACAGGTGTCTAGTGGTGAGGTTGTGGGGACAGTTGATCCCCAGACAGATTAGGCTGCAATCTGAAATCTCCTCAGGCCAGCCCTGAGATCATGTGTACACACACACACACACATACACACACACACACACACACACACACACACACACACACTCAGAGCTTTAAAGTCACAGACTTTGGACAGACAGAAGTGACTTGCTAGTTGAAAATAGTTTGAGGGCAGCGTGGAACAGTCTGACCATTAGAGAGTTTTTATAAGGCTGCTATCAGGAGAGAATGAGAAAACGTTTTATTTTAACTGTAGAGAAATGTTTTGCATTCTGGCAATTCCACTTAGATCAATGTTAGGTTTCCAACATTTCCGTACAGAGCCATTAGCCTTTTAAAAAAAAGGCCCAGCAGCCTCTGGAGGATGTTTTCTTGTTTTTAACTTCGGTGGCCAAAGTGGTTCGAACTAATCAACTGACTGAACACCTGATTTAGGGCTGCAAGTAATGATTTTCTTGATGAATCGATTAGTTGTTTGGTCTATAAAAGGTCAGAAAACGGTGAAAAATGTTGATCCGTGTTTCCCAAAACGCGAGACGACGTCCTCAAATGTCTTGTATTGTCGACAACTCAAAGATATTTAGTTTACTGTCACAGAGGAGTAAAGAAACCAGAAATTATTCACATTTAAGAAGCATCTATTATAAAAATGATTGGCGATTAATTTAATAGTTGACAACTAATCGATTAACCATTGCTCTAAACTGATTGTCCAGCTGTGCATCTAACCAGCCGACATTCAGTATGTTGTCATCCTTTCTTTTACTCCACCAAAAATCTGTTTTCAGTATCTAACACTCATGTCCTTTTGGCTTTAAAGTTGCCTTTGAATATTTAGTAGCTTCATCTTTTTTTGATAACGGCAGACGCTCTCGCAAGTAGTTTCAATTCGCAGTACTGGATTCCAATGACAGCAAAACATATCAGAATATCTCAAATATAGCATCCTCTCAAACCACTCCTGCTGCATAATCCACTTCTTTCCCAATGATCATTATTATGTTGTGTGTGTGTACTTAGCTCTACCGTCTCGTCTCACTTCTGGTTGCAAAAAACCAAGACGGCGGCGGCGGAAATGCTGAACCAGAGGCTTCAAAATGGTAGTTCACAAACTAATGGGTGATGTCACGGTGACTACGTCCACTTCTTATATACAGGCTATGGTCGGACCCTGCAGCAGTAAAATTAGTGTTTTTTTAAAGGGACTCTGGTGCTGGGAAACACTACCACATTTGTCCACAGGGACTGCCAAAATCATCACAAAATGAAAGTTCCTCATAGTAGCTTTAAGAATAGCTTTTATCTGTTTTTGCAACTGGTGATTGTGCCGCACTCTCTCGGGGCAGCTGCTCAAGCAATCATTGCAGGTTTTTGCAGGTAAAGGTAAACTGAATTGACTCCAGATGTGATAACTTCCATAACACGCATTCCACGTGGTGATAATTTTACTACAGAGAAGAATAGTTTAAACGTAAAGTTTGTGCATCTCTGTATGCCTGGAGCTCTACTCAGAATCTGATTCATCTAATCCATTATTTCTGCTGTAAATCCAAGCTGATTGTCCTCCACAATGGAGCGAGCTACAGGGTGTTAGTGTTTGATACCCTAAAATAGATTTTCGGTGGATTCCTCGAAGCTCTACACTCATGATTGAATCACTCAAAATCAGCCAACCTTTCAGTAAAACCTGCCTCAACCTCCCCTACGGGGCTGCTTACTCGCACTAAAATCATTTGGTGCAGTAAAATATTAGTATCGGCCTTCAAACGCTCACATTGATCTCACTTGACTGAGTAGATATACCATGCTGTCAGATCAATAGTTTAGAAACCTTGACTAAAGGTAGCCCTGCGTGGATGATTCTCTCTTCACATATCTCGATCAGATGAAAATGTGTTAAGGGCCACCGGTGTTTGATTATATAACAGCTGTGGACTTTTTTTCTTTTCTCCAGCACATTTCATTATTTATCCGCCGTGTATCTTTTGATGTGCTGAAGCTACCACGCCGCCTTCTACAAGCACACATTTTATGAAAGAGATAAAGTCCTTGAAAAAGTCTTTGCCAGCCATTTAGGAGTAAGCTGCTTTGGATTGTTGTTTGAAATATGTATGTGTGTGGATAGTGAGGAAATGGTAACGCGGAAACATAGATTCAGGGTTTGACATAATTTTTCTCTTTCCCCTTTGTTTCTTTGAGCTCTCTAGACTTTAATGTCACTCGGAAAATGTCCTGAAAATGCTTTTTGGGTTTGAAGAAATTACAAAAAGACATAAAAGTGCTTTCTTGGAAGTTTGATTATCCTCTGCTCTCTCTCTCTCTCTCTCTCTCTCTCTCTCTCTCTGCCTCTCTCTGCCATCCTGTCTTCTTCTTTTCTTTCTCTGAATTACAGGTTTATAGTCTTTTTTTCCCTTCATAGTAGTGTGTTAATGTTCTCTCGTAGCCCATTAGATGAGCTTGTACACTGTGGGGAAAATGTACTCCTTTCCTTTTGTAATTTTTCTTAGTTTCTTTTTTCTTTTTGCTTGTTGAGGTTTTATTCCCTCATCTTCTAACCTGATTTTGTTTTATTTGTGTTTGTGTAGGTTCGACTACCAGGAGCTGCTTCATAACTCCAGTTTCTGCCTGGTGCCCCGAGGCCGACGACTTGGATCCTTCCGCTTTCTAGAGATCCTGCAGGTGTGTGTGTGTGTGTGTGTGTGTGTGTGTGTACATTATGTGATTGTGCTGCTGTGGATTATGTGCTTGCATACTGCATATTTGTCCGTGTGTGTGTGTAAGGTGTGAACACACTACATGACGACTGTCCCACACGTGTCTCTACGAGCATGTGTGAAGGTCCTGAGATGCACTTTGTTTTAAGCATACTGAGGCCTTAGGAAAAGTTCTTTCCATATTTAGTTTGAGATATTGGCCCTGTTTAGACCTGGCATTAAACATGCATCCTGAGTGATCCGATCACAAGTGGACAGCTTTAAGTACAGGTGTGAACGCACTTAAGACGCATTGAGATCCGATCGTTCAGACCACATTCAGAGGTGGTCTGGACCGCATACAGTATGACAGGCAGTGTGTATGCAAATGTGTCCTGGGCCACATTTAGGACCGCCTACTCGACTGACGTCCCGCTTGGATCTTCGGGGTCCCACTGAGCTCCTCAGAGCGCTTTTCTGCCTCACTGCATGGAAACAGTTTCTGTGCTCTACTGTATCCTGTCGGTCCAACTGTATTATATTAAAACATATCTGATCTATATGCTACATATCTACAGACTATCAGACTATGCACGCAAAGTGCATTATTATCATACTGTCGGAGATGTGTTTTTGTTCCGGTGCTTTGCACAGAGCTGACACTCGCTCGCTCTCATCCCCGACTATGAAGCTCTGTACCCACTGTTGCCTGGCAAAGGCAGCGGTGTCGGCGGCACGGAGGTCCCGGGGACCACCGGCACAATAACCTTATATTGAGATGTTATTCAAATTTGCCCAAATTCCCGAATATGTAGGATATTACTACTGACATTCATGTAATATTACGTCACAACGTCTGCTGTTTTAGCCATGTGTTTACTACGTGTTTATTTGCATATAGAGCGGGGAAGTGAGATCAATTGGAGACACACTGGAGACATATTCTAATGCCAGGTGTGAACGGACGCACTTAAAGCCGTCCACTTGTGATCAGATCACTCAGGATGCATGTTTAATACCAGGTCCGAACAGGGCCACAGTGAATTGAGACAGAATTGAAGTGTCCTGGGCAAGGATGTCTAATGATGAAAAACCCAAAACCAAGTTAACTTCCTTCAGAGAGACTTTCCATCGAGCCCTATAAATACATTTCCCTCAAAACGTAATTGAGAATGCAGTTTAGTTGTATGGGAATGTCATTTCTTAGGAGAAAGGGTTGGTTTTTAAGTGGGTACCTTGACATTTTCACTTTATCTGAGGAATAACAAGTTGCTATTTGGAGTGAGGAGGTCAAGAGTCCAAGTTTCCCAAATGCAACCCCAACTCCCTAAGAAGTTTTTCGGTATCCATCAAAAATGCATGTGAAATGTTTTTATTTTTAAGAAGTAATTTGACTTATTTCTGTAATTTATTGAAGGTCAAAATGTTGCGTCAGTGCAATGCTTCTCCACACTGTCAGGATGTAAGCTCTTGATTATGTTTTTTATATTTCAGGCCTAAAAAGAGTCAAATTTAAAGATGCTGAGTGTAAAAAATATCTTTATCAGCCTTCACAACCCACCGTGTGTGTAATTTGTGTGTAGTTAAACAATATAAACTCCTCAGGTCATTAAATGCTTCAAATTCCCAGAGACAATGCTAAGAACAGGACATGCTAATGATTACTGGGCTTATATCAGACAGCCTGTGGAGCTCCAGCTGGGCACTTCAACGAATCAAAGAGCTCCTCGTCCTCCTCTTAGCAACAGTTGATCTTATTACTATTGACAATCTGTCATCCCCCTGCCACAGAAAGAGCCTGTTTCTGTAGATACATCACAGAGAAAAAGAGAAGAAACGTCCTCACAACACGGATGTGTTCATCTTTCATTAGCACCATGTTTCTATCCGTCTCTGTGTTGTTTTGACATTAAGTATGCGACTCTGCCCTGTCTCTGCATCTCGCTGTCTTGTTTACCGCGTTCTTGTTTTTCCTCACTTTCCAATTATATATTCTGTTGACGACACACTGCACACCACACGCTGAAGTTTAGGAATAAATAGGTTGTGCTTGCTTCCACCTTCGGGACTCATAGAGGAAGAGCTAGAAGGATGTGTACACAATGTTTTTACTCAGTACTTTGAAAATCCTACATCAGAGTGAAGAGATCAGCTTGTAAAGTGATAGTAGAATCAGAGTCAGTTGATGCTTTTGATTATTGAACAGTTATTTTGCTTTACATAACTTTATCAGGGCCGACACACATTAATAAACATCAATATGATGTAAATGTATGATTTTAAGAAAAGAAACAAACAAGTTATTAGGAGTGGGAAAAAAATCGATTCACCTGTGTCACATTTTTACGATTTTGAAATTGATTTGTTTAATGCCTGAATCGATATATTTGCATCATTTGAGTCTATGCGGAGGAAGAAGGAAGTTACCGCTTTTATTGTTGTAGTCTGAGTAACCTGACGTCTTATCCGTTCCGTATCCAGGGCGGAGGGTCTGCGTGGATACGACCTGCACCCTCACATTTTAAATCCCAGTATGGAAACACTTTGGGTTTCACACATTGCAGGAAAAGCAGAGCTAGACATGATGGCTAAGGCTACACGCTAACTCTGTCGTGGACAGGAAACGTTATCGTATTGCGGTAACGTGCGGTCAAGCCAGCCGTCACTCTCATCTCCGTGGTCAAATGGGCCGGCGCTACAACTGTACAGCACCCATATAACATACATGACATTTATGTTAAATGCTTTCAAACGCCCAGATGGAGCGGATCATGGATGTATAAAGAGAACGGAGCAAACGGGAGAGCTAGAGACGGACTTGGCGAAGTTAGCAGAAGTATACATGTGTGACTACGTCACAAAGGGAACAGTATATACAAAATACATATATGGAAATAAGATTGATTTGATTGTTTTCACCAGAAGTATAAAACATTACATGTCCCTTATAAATTAAAAAGAAAATATCACTAATTTGTGAGGGAAATGTCTTTATTCTTTAATTTTTACATGCTGAAAATCAAACATTTTAATGTATTAATTTAGATATTTTACAAAGTAAAAGTCATTTGAGGTGTATGATTCAACTTTTCCCCATGGTCTAGTGTTAAAACAAGGTAACAAAAATCGCAATAAATTGCAATATCGAATCGGCACCCAAGTATTGTGATAGTATCGAATCGGGAGATGGATGAATCAACCCAGCTCTACAAGTTACAGAGTTGCAGGTGCCACCAACCTCTCGGTAGTCTGTATTTGGCCACCACTGTTTTAAGTCAAAAGTAATGAGCAGGTAGAGGCTGAACTTTGTGATGACATTATAAAAGGTTAGAGATATTTTTAAAGAAAGATGCAAAAAGCAATAGCAAGAATGATTAGCAGAAGAAATGGGCACTGCTTTTAATTAAACACTCATTTTAAATGTGTGCCAATTACTTTTAATGGCTTTTTCACTAAATTAGACCTGAAAAGAAAAGAAAAGAAGAAAGAGGAAAAGAAGTTGTCTTCGCAGAGGTAATACTAATCAACATTTAGAGGACATGTAGGAGGATGACGGTGAGGGAAAGACAAGAAAAGGAAAAGTCATCTCATAAAGCCCGACTAATCAAAGCAGGGAGAATTTGCGTCGACAGGTCACTGATCATGCACTCGGCATTTTGTGAATCTCCTTTAATCTCTCAGCTTCACTTGATTGAGAATCCCAGTCGAATTTGAACTTTAAATGAAAATACCAGACTTATTGAAATTTCTTCTCCTTCTCTTCTCTGACACTGCTCCTCTACTTGAGACTACAAAGACGAATCACAGCGTACAGTATGTCCTTAAAGTGAAGCCATACATCCCATCTGACATGTGACATCCTGGACTCAAAGTCGGATGATGATCAACCCTCCATCAGTCCTGATTTTCTTTTATGAAAAAACATATTTATTAGCATCTTTAAGCAGTATGGAAACACTGAATGAATGGTACTTTCCAGGAATATAATTTTAGGTGTTTATTAATGTATTTGTCAATAACTACAACTGCTCATATGACTAGTGTATAAACAGTTCACTTAATTATTTACATTTATCATATGGTAAATGTGTTTATCACTTATGAAACACCATTTCCTGCATGTGCATGTGGTTTTAACTTTTTTTGTTTTCTAATTTTTAGATATTTCATATATTTAGATAGATATATTTCATATGTGAAATTATAGAGAGCATATTTGAAAACATCAATTTCATATTTAATATCATTTTTTTTTACAAATCACAAATGAAGACATGAATTCCACGTGTGTTTGCGTGTTAACGCAGCTGATATATGATTAGTTACAAGAACAAATGAGGAGTTATAGTTGTTGAAAATTATTTTATAATATCAATATTCAGTATATAGCTTCATCAAACCGCAAAGGACCTCACGGAGAAGTCAAGGAAAAAGCGATTTAAAAGCTTGTAAGGAAATAAATTCTTTACTTTTTCATCTGACTGAAGCAAATTCACCTAAAATATCTTATAGCTACATTATAGTGTGTTGTAAACCGTTCATTACATCTTTATATACTGCCTATAAATGCTTAATGGTCACAACTCCTCACTATCATCCATCCTTCTGCTACTTATGCAGCAAAAATTGGTTTAAACTGACCATCTGGACTGTGAACTCACTTTAATGCTTCCTGTGTAACACTTTCTATGATGCCCATATATATATATATATATATATAATGCATTATAAACATACTCATAATGCAGTATAATCTGCTTATAGCGCTGTATAATTATAGTTATAAGCTCTCGTATCACATTATAAAGCATTTTGTAATGACTTATTAGGTCAAGTATCATAATACTTCATATTTGCTGCCATGTCTTGCTGTCATTTTCTTTACTGCTTTTTTTCAGGAATCATAGTGTATTATAATTCCTATAGTTGTAAAACATTATAATCTTTTTATAATGCATTAAAATCACTGTTATAATGCATTATAATTTCATCATATGATACTCTCAGTGGCCAATGTTTGCTTTAAGTAAAGTGAAAAAACATCATTAATGCAAGAACAGCACAAAACATTGTAAAACTATTTTTTACTTTGCTTAAAGCAAACAATGAGTAACTTATAATCACATTATAATGCATTATAACAGTGATTATAATGCATTATAAAAGGGTTAAAAAATTTAAAACCATAGCTTTGCAAAATTTCCCACTTACGAATTTCATATACTTTTACCATTCAACACAATCAACTCAACTGAAAGAGTAGTATTTTATAGTAGTATTTCTCATAAAACCTTCTTTCTTAGATAAGAAACAAGCTGTGGCTAATTCCCATTAACATTAATTTAATATCCGTTATATAATTTAAACTGAGTATATAATGAGAGTACACCGCGGGCTTACAGATGAGGCGTCAAATATGAGAAAGTGAAAGAAATTATCCAGAAAACAGCATATTTTCCAGTTTAATAATTAGACAGTTTAATAGTGTAGCAGAGTGCACAATCAACTCCTATCCATTAACCACCAATGATGAACACTTCAAAGAGCCTCATCGTAAAATACAGCAACACACAAACAGAGCTCCTGTGGGAAATGAAAAGAGCTCCTGATGAATGAAGTCACATGAATGAATCCTCTAAATATTGATGCATGCAGGCAAAATAAATAAATACACTTGTCCGTAATATTTTTGGCAACTACGTTTGTTTCTGCAAAACTCTCACTTGGAGTGTCATCAGAGAGAAGCTACCTATAGTAAGAGGATGAATCCCTCAGTGTTTGGAGAGTCGATCCCTCCCAGCGCTCTGCTGTAAACTTCTGGTTAGACGTCATGTGTTCCTGGGGTTTTTCTCCCTCTCTCTCTCTCAAGCTGTGAAAACTTGTCAACAGAGAACATTTTGTTTCTTCTTTGAGGCGAAACAGTCCTCTGACAGAAAAACACGGTACATGATTTGTTTTCAAACTCAATAACATCCAATACTTTTAAAAAAGTAGGACACTGTAGACAAAAGACAACACAGAAAGGTTAGGTTCATCTCAGTGCAGTTTTATTAACGTGAACACTGACGATGTTTGACTCCATTCCTACATCCGTTATCGTAAAGATAATTTGCTCTCCACTATTCGACTGATCTCTCTTTCCTTAACAGGCGGCTTGTATCCCCGTTATTCTGAGCAACGGCTGGGAGCTTCCCTTCTCTGAAGTCATCGACTGGAGGAAAGCCGCCATCATCGGAGACGAGAGACTTCTGTTACAGGTAAGAAAAACATGATGGAGGGATGGAAGGATACAGGAGGGATGGGTTTTACAGCAAATATACAGGAGAGAATATACAAAAGAGGGACAAGGAGGAGGGATAGATGGAAAGAAATGACAGTATTACAGCAGATATGTGGATGGAGGCAGTGTTGGCTTCACACCGTGGCTTAGGGGGAGCCCTATTTTTCTGGGTTGGGAGGGTACTGAACACATGCATCCGCCTACATGCAGAAATATACTATCAATACATTTCAATTCACACTACCTCCCACCCGCCCTGAACAGACTTGCTCTTTGTTCATTGGTTGCGTCTCATACAGATGCTAAAGGGTACCTTGGTGCGTCGGACACTGAGGGGCACTGACCGGTATTTGACGAGTTGGGAGTGAGACCGGGTTGGAATAAACATGCACGTTGACAAGTGCTTTACTTATTTACTTAATTTTATTTATTTCATTTTAACTTATAAATATATAAAGTATATTAGGGCTGTCACGGTTAACACAGCAATAACACTTTAACGCAAATTTGTTTAAACGGCACTATTTTTTTTAACGCATTAACACAACTTGCGATATTTATCTTTTGGACGTTTTAGCGGGCTCAGCTTTTAAAGCTTGAGTGAAGATACTGGCATCATATGAAACAAAAAAAACCTAATGAATCCATCGGTACCAACCAACCTTGTCGCAAAGGAGGATAAATAACGCTCCAAACTTACGCTAACTTTTGGCGAGGAAAAACTGGCATGGCCATTTCCAAAGGGGTCCCTTGACCTCTGACCTCAAGATATGTGAATGAAAATGGGTCCTATGGGTACCCACGAGTCTCCCCTTTACAGACATGCCCACTTTATGATAATCACATGCAGTTTGGGGCAAGTCATAGTCAAGTCAGCACACTGACACACTGACAGCTGTTGTTGCCTGTTGGGCTGCAGTTTGCCATGTTATGATTTGAGCATATTTTATATGTTAAATGCAGTACCTGTGAGGGTTTCTGGGCAATATTTATCATTGTTTTGTGTTGTTAATTGATTTCCAACAATAAATATATACAGAGGTATATATTTTTATAAAAGCTCCCCCTAAATTTCTCAAATGAGGCTTTCTGGAGAGCTCATGTCTCTATCAGGGGAGCCGAGCTCCCCGTAGCTCCCCTGTATTTCGGATCCTGGATGGAGGTTAGTAAAAGCTACCACCGACTGAGTAATCTGGATGAAGAGGGCAAACCCTCCTCACCCTCTATAGTATCTACAGATAAAATATGCCCTTTCAGCGGGGGCTAATTCAGTGTCTGGGCGGTGACATGCCGACATCCAGATCCCCCCGGAGCAATCACAAGGATCCAGCTGGGGCTGACTCAAACACAGGAGCACAACACATAGATCAGTAATCGCTGTTTGAATCTATATGGGAACAGACGTGTGCTCCAAATCTGTAAAGAAATGGATATTTATTTGATAAATGGTGGTTCAGGCTTGGTTCAGTCACTTTGTACAACAATAGACGGGTTTCTGAGCAGGAAAGCGACCAGAATAACTGAGAGTTCAGTATCATCAACTTGAGTTGATGATACTGTTGTTTTGTTGTTTTTTTGTGGGTGGAAAATGTAATTTCAGCTCCGAGCGTATAATTAACTATTAGCGTCTATCAACACATAACTGACGTGTAGACACTCACTTCAAGGAGGGAGGGAAATCTAATTGCGGTCATGTGGCTTTTAGTAAATTGTATTTTATTCTGACATGACAGCTGCGATATTCACAGTCACTCACACCTCCGCCAGCAGCTATTTTTATCCAAGATGGATTATTCTACAATTGGATCTCCTTCTGTTCCTTTTAATTACGGCAGCGTAGCAGAACTTGTGATATTTACATTCTCTAATTACTCTCTATATTTCTACGTGCCACTAGCATGACCTCTGCAGCCAGCTGGACAGCACAGAGGTGTGAAAGTGTGTGTTGGAGAGTGTATATGTCTCCCTTTTATTAATATGTCCCCCATCAGCCGTCTATCAGCACCGGCTAACAATGATGTTTTCTCTGTGAATCACAGACAAGCCATCATTAAAAGTATTACAAAGTTGGCTTTTAGATGAAATGAAACCTCCTTTTTTCATCATTAAACATTACGGAGACCCACAATGATGTACTAATGTTATTAGAGGTTTTTGTTGTGTTTGTTTGCTCACTTCAACAAAACAAACCCATCCATCTAAAAGCGTGCTAATTGTTGGTTAAGATAATATGTGTGAAGTAAGTATTATGTTTTGACGGGGCGAGACACTGATGGTGTTTACATTTATTACAGAGGTTGAACAAAAGAGGCATTTTTTCCATTCATTTGCTTTGTGTTGACGCAGACATATGAGGATTTAATAAGGCAGGGATAAAAACCTGACATTTGGGTGTACACAACACCAATGATGACTGCTTTGAACACATTTTTCACCTTATAGCGTAGAGAGCAACGCACTCAGTGACCGGTCACGTTTGAACACACACCATGACACCTGTATCACATTTCAACCCCTCCAATCTGGTGGTGTTTGTTGTACCAGATTGTCTCCTCTCCTCTTTTACTGCCACTTACGGAAGCTCTGAAAAAAAATTCTTGTGATCCATTTTCTAAGTCTGATCTAAATTGTTTTCTCTCCTGTGTTCATGACTTAAGATATTAAAAATATTTCTAAGTTCCTTGAAGGTGCTATTGATAACATTCAGCCACAAGATGTCACATTGTCCCTCTCCCGTTCCATTGCATTCACTTCACAACAAGTCGTTGCCAGGCACTTACTGTCAATCCCAGCCATTTATCTGTTTTTTCCACAATAACTGACGACCCAGAGATACCAAGTGGTACCAACGTCGTTATACTATTGGCTCAAAAGCCTTGTTAGATGTCAGAATAAAATATCCGATATCTTCCACAGAGATCCACAAAACATTCATTTTAGACCTGCCTTAATGTTTAAAATGATTAATTTACAATCATAATTATTTTTTTTCAGCACATTTCTAAAGTTTTTTTTGTTGTTGTTTTTTTTAATATCCGTCTAAATAAAAATGTTATCAATAAGACCTTTTAAAAAATTAATCTTTTACTGTAGAACCATAAGCAACTAAAATCCGCCGTTTTTGGCAGAAATAACATATGTTTACACGTCTTTTATTTTACAAATAAACTTGTTTTATATGTAAGCTTTGATAAATACCAGTCGTACAGAGCAGGTTAATGGGCGTGGCTCTGAAAAAAGTTCCCCGACTCCGAGGACACCTTGAAGCAGCTTAGTGTGTTTCCTGCAGTACTGAGACAGCTGGTACGGTGGTCAGAGTTCAATCAGTTTCTGGAAAAGTGTCAGAATAGAGTCCTTAAAGCTCAGGATTTGGGCTTCATTGCAAAGTCAACTAAAAAACATCATTAAAAGCATTAAAAATACCCAGAAACCCTTTAATAATTTGGTGTAGATGACAGCATCTGTACAGTATAATAAAAATGCAATAACAAACATGTTTCTGGTTGGTAAACAGATTCTGGATGCGTGCCCTCTTTGTCTTTCTTTTTGTTTTCTCAGTGTCACACACACACACACACACACACACACACACACACACACACACACACACACACACACACACACACACACACACACACACACACACACATACACGCACACACACTCACACACTGTTCAACACCACGTCGGAGCTCTAACACCTGCTGAGAGAGTTGAATCTCATTACTTTCAATTACATCACTGAGAACTGCAATACCGGGCTGTTTAATATGTAGAGTTTCTATTCCCACTGTGGAGAGGAGACATCCACAACACACACAGACACACACACACACACACACACACACACACACACACACACACACACACACACACAATGCCCCTGCTGAGAAACATAAACACTATTAGACTCAATCGAGGGGGAAGAGAATTGAGCTGATTTGATTGGTGTTGTTTATATTCCACCTCAGAGAGCTGAACAATTAAAGCTCGCTCTGCTGTTGGCGGATCCCACTGACGTCAACAGCAGCACGACCTCCTATACTGTGTCTTCAGACTGGGACTCTTTATTTTGACTTGTAGTTCTCACTTTTCACAATCTTAAACTGGGAAGTGTATCTTGTACAATCAAGTCGTTAAAAAAAGGTGTTAAATCTGCTTTAATCACGCATGCAACTGAGCTACTCTGTACTTTGGTTCGTTATTGTTTTTATACTTACTTAGCAGGACTTTGGTGCATTTTGTTTTGCTCTCTATTTCCAAATGATTTGGACTTTGTTCAGTGGGCATCCAGATGGAAAACAAACTGTTTTATCTGGTTTCGGTGAGAAAATAAACATAATGCAAGAAGTCTAATTTGAGTTACAGATCCATAAGGACTGATCAAACAGCAAAACGCAGCACAGTTGTTTGTAATATTATGAGGAAGGAGTTTACTGCTCTGTAAAGTTATTGGGCGGCAACTATTTTAGCTTTTGTTGCGTTGATTGTGAGGTAAACAATAGACGCGTTCGTGCTACTGAGAAATCAACTGGGAATGTGCACTTGTAAGGTACGTATTTGATTGGCAAACACAGCACCTTGCAGGATGACGTTGCATTGCGTTGAGCTCAAACCTGGATCAACAGTTAAGTCAGGTACCACTTTTTATGTCTCTGCTCCGACGACCGGCGTGGCCGGAGGCATTTTGTTTTCGGGTTGTCCGTCTGGACGTACGTACGGTCCATACTTGTGAATGCGATATCTGCGGAACACCTGGAGGGAATTTCTTCAAGTTTGGCACAAACGTCCACTTGGATTCAAAGATGACATGATTTGATTTTTGTTGTCGGAGGTCAAAGGTGAAAGTCATTGTGACCTCACAAATACATTTTTGGCCATAACTCAAGGATTTTTATGCTAATTATTTCAATTTCACGCCTAATAAAATGACGAAGTGATGACATTTTGGACAGACATGGATATAAAGTGCAATTTTACTAAGGCGGTAATTCTAGATCCAGCTCTGCGTCAGCACCCCTGCTACATCAACGCAGTGGTCTCTTTTAATTGAATGAGGGGGCTGATGTTTTCATGCAGTGTTGTGTGTCTGCATGGCGCCTTTCAGGAGTTTGTTTACTGTAAACTGCAGTTAAAAGATAAGATAAGATAAAACTTTATTTATCCTGAGGGAAATTGTTGTGCAGCAGTTGCACTACAAAGTGGGAAAGAGTGCAAAGAGTGCAAATATATAGAGTGCAAATTAACAAAATATAAACAGGAAAGATTACCAAGAAGGTGCGAACATACACATGCCAAAAGTAAACCGTTAAGAGTGAGGATCATGAATAAAGAGGTTGATGATAGTCTCTTCTTGAAACAGGAAATACAAAAACCTTTGGGTGTTTAGGGACACAAAATGTTTCAGTGGAAAACGAGTTAAGAAGATCCAAGACGGGCTCATCGTTACTTGCGGCTGCCTCATCAGGCTTCAAGAACACGAGGAGAAGCTCACTGATCACAACGAGAGATGGAGCCAAGCAGCT
This sequence comes from Sebastes fasciatus, assembly GCF_043250625.1. Lineage (NCBI taxonomy): Eukaryota > Metazoa > Chordata > Actinopteri > Perciformes > Sebastidae > Sebastes > Sebastes fasciatus. Next base: position 21,434,282 of record NC_133812.1, on the reverse strand, counting down.
CAGGACTCTTTGATTGATCCCCAAACATTTTCCTGGATGGAGACCAATATTTCAAGCTCTGGTTGCTCTTAACAAACTGATTTTAGCACCATCAGTCACTATTCCACTGACTGTGTTGGCAGTAAAACTTTCAGTGAAGAGGTTCTGGGTTTGTGGCCAGAACACCAGAAGGGTCCTGGGCTCCAAATCCACCACTCTTCATGCTCGTCATTGGCCACAACACTACTCATACTCTTTTCAGCTTTATTGTGAATCTGAGTGGGGCAGCTGAGGTCATGTCTGACCTCATCGAGGAGGTGGTTTGTTTTTCTCCAAACTGAGCATCAAGAGAGCATCCTGCTCCGTCTTCCCGGGCACATCAGGATGTTTAGCTCCCCGGTCAGGTTGGCAGGATCCTCGTGTCCCCTTGATTTCATCCCTCCACTGCTTCTCCCCGAGGATGGTTACTGCTGCAAGCTACAAGCCAGCTGCTCATTTCCTCCATGACAATGTGAGCTGGGACCTCGGCTTGCCACCAGGAACAGGTCATTTGGGCTCCGAGCAGGTCTGCAGAGTTTGTTGGTACATTGCCGTCGCAGAACTCCTTTGAAGCCGGTTTGAGGCAGAAAGACACAACTGGATGATTTCTGGTCACTCGATATTTATCCAAAGTAAATAAATGAACAATCATTCACACCTTCCTGGAGCAATACATGATGTAAACAAAGGTGCTTTAACACAGAGATAAAAACTCACTGAAGCTTGAATCTTTTATTTATTTTAGGTTTTCTGTTCTTTCCCAATGCTGAAATAATGAATTGATGAACAGAACCTATGTTCATTGGTCAAAATCGACGCTGAGAGTATCTGACATCGCTCGTAGTATATCTGGACCCGCTCCATTCGCCAGAGTTCGCTTGCTCGCTGTATGTTAGGAAGAGGTATTTTTATCAAGCCAAAATACTAACCTGGTTCCAGCTTCTACAATGTGAGGATTTACTGTTTTTCTCTGTGTTGTCAACACATTCTCACTCCCAAATATCGACGCTTGGTCAGTGGCCCTACGCTTCAACCTATGATGCTGCCCCTCTAGCGTCAGTTTTGGACGCGCCAAGGACGGCATGTCAGCTTCCGCTCGTTACACGCATAGTGTCTTTTCAAAATAAACTTCCAGCGTAGGTCTACTTAGTTTTTAGGTTTACTTACGCAAAAAAAAACACTTGGTTAGGCTTAGGAAACGATCGTGGTTGTGTTAAAATAAGTATGTTTGTTACATAAAATAACAACACTTGTTACGTAACAGGCGTTAGTAAAGTACGGAAGTTGTGTAACAAAACTACAGTAAAATAATAATGTTGATTTGGTTTCACACGGGGCATGAACAGTGGTCTTCTGGGCAAAAGTCCTATGTTTGTTTGACCAGTCCAACTCCCCTCCCACCTGTCCTGATTTTCTCGCTATTTAAACTACGTCAGTTGCTCTGACCGTCTAACTTTCAACATTTTCTAAAGTTTTATAGACTAACTCATTGATGAATTAATAAAATAGCAGGCCTAGTCTAAATCGGTGATTTCCAATCCCAGTGGGTACTTCTTTACTTGCACGGGGGTTTGTGGAAAGATTGTGCTCAGCTGTCTTGCAAAAAATAGCAGTTATGATGCAAGTTCAAATATATTTGTATATGAATAGCACATATTTGAGTTTAGGAGGATAATAAACACACAAATAATATCGCAAAATGGTGTGAGGATGATCTTTAGGATTTTTATTGTTACAATAACCAACAAACTATCAGTTACAACAAGCTGACTGCACCATCCACCAGCCTGAGCTATAAAACCTGCGTGCGAGTGTCTGAAAACTATTAAAATATACCCAGCTTCTGTCTCTCTATAGTAGTGGTGTTACTATAAATGTAAACTTCACCAAACCTATTGACAAAAGAAAAAAGGAAAACCAAGTTTTAAACATCGACAATTCCAGGATGTCTGTCTAAAAATATCCACTTTTTTATAATTGAATAAACAATATCTAGTTAACAGAACCTTTTTTAATGTCCCTCTCTAGTCGACACTTAATAATATCTACGGTAAGGTGTGAATAGAGTATTAGAGATGGACAGCAGGTGGTTTAGCTATCAAACTGTCCTGGAGGTAAGCCAGGTGACGGACAGAGTAAGATGTGGGAGTAGAAGAGTCTTGAGGGAAGGAAGAATTTCCTCTAATCTTTTCTGCACGTCCACAAAATTACTTATGCTTCCTCCACCTGTCTGCTGTTTCTTTTCTCCCCCACACACTGTTTCTCGTCCTCTCACTCAGATTGAGTTAGCTGTTAAACAATACTATCTCACTCGTCATTTTTGTCCTCTGGCTTTTCTTCCTTCTTCTCTTCCTCCAGGTTCCCTCCATTACCCGGTCCGTGGGCCGTGACAGGATCTTGGCTCTCCGCCAGCAGACTCAGTTCCTCTGGGACGCCTACTTTTCTTCTGTAACCAAAATCGTCTTAACTACTCTGGAGGTAAGCTTTGGACAGAAATGGTCTTAATGGGAGTTTTGGGTTTAGTTTTGTCAGGAGAGCTTGATTTAATCATCAATTTAACGGCGACGTCTTTTTCCATCTGTACATTGCCGCTGGCTATGCCTCACCTCCCAAAGATAAACTTTTAAAAGAAATCTTTCTCCAGTTGTCAGTTATATTTTTCTAAAGAAGGTTAGCTGAATGTGCCCCCTCTTTTCCAGCAATATTCTGCTTCATATTCACACATTTCCAGCACTTCTAACAGTAACCACAGAGTATAGCTCCACTGAAGTAATTGGGGGTTTCTTTGTGCTGCTCAAGGGCACCTCAAAAGTCGTTTAGTTTTTGATGGCGTGTGTTTGAGGTCAGTTTTAATTTTTGTTGGAATTTAACAAAATTACATTTTCTACTAACTTCCAGTCAGCACATTGAAATCATCTCTAATACAACTTCACAACAACGTAAATATAGCACAGAGAAGCTTAGATTACAACACACACAGAGGGCAACTTTGTTCTCTGCTCAAGTAGACATTACTCCTCTATATCTTTACAGAGCAAATCATTTGCTGCTATATTAATGCTCTGAATCCCGTATATAGAACATTTAAATCTTTACACAAACACGCACACACAAAAATTAGCCATAAATATTGATGTTGAAGCAGCATAATTGTTTGGTTTTTTTTGGCCACTTGGGGGGCAACGAAGAAAGCTGTTGACATATTATCACCTTATAAATTCATTCAGAGTCCGATATTCACTTCTCTTTTGACTCTGTTTTGGTCTCCACCAACTGCCACCATTTGCTAAATGTTCTATTATGTTCCCCAGGAAGCACATATTTGATTTATTGGAGCATTTTAGCTGCAAACAGCTGCCTACTGCATCTGCAAACAAAGTCATTTGATCCATTGTTAATATGAATATTGATTAGTGCAGCTTTAAATGATCCTATTGAGCTTACTGCTTAATGGTTACACAAACAATATTCTGTTACCGTAATGCCTTGTGTAGTGTACTGTTTAGCTTTAAAATAAGAAAGTTTGTGACCTGGCAGCCATGTTGAGATCTATCGAGGAAATACCAAGCACCGCCCACCAGCCGGAGCACAGCCAATAGGAACGCTCTCTCTGAAATGACCTGTGATTGGCCAAAGTCTCCTGTCATGGGCTAGATCTTTTAAAGCCTGAAAACAGAGCCATGAGGAGGTGCAGAAAAGTCTATTTTTCTGTCAGAACACTTGATTTACAATATGCTGAAAGGTTATTATGGAATTTTTGCCAAATAATGCCAAAAACTTTCTGCCTACTGAAGCTTTAATGAAATACCATTAACTTCGCTGGCAAATATTTGGAAGGAGAATGTTTATGCACATGGCAATCTGACAAACTTTGACAGAGAAAAGTTTGATTTGAACACTGGAAACAAGCATTTTGGCGCATGATATCCAAACTGGATGTGAGCACGAGGGGCAGCGTGGAGTGCCAAATGTGAAGGAGGTCTGTAGTCTCTGGCAGCCCTCTGCAGTATGTGTGTGTGGGTGTTTCTGCCTGCTCTCAAGACTAGAAAGCTAGAGGCTGCCTCATTAAATGACCTTGCTAGCTCAAGTGTAGAGGATGAACTTGGAGTATAAGAACCTTCCTCCTCTCGTTTTATTCTCTGTTGTTGTTAGTTCACTTCCTCGCAGCCTTGATTTGGTCCTCGGGGACTATTTGCTCTCTGTAGCATCTCTGAACACCGAACATAATAATCTTCTTAATTACCACCATCATCATCACATAAACATCAGTACAATCGCTGAGATCTCTCTTGTAGCACACATTATTGTTCGCAATCATCATCACTTTATGTCATCATTTGCATCATTGCAGTAACATTGAAGTCACCATCGCCACTCAACTTCAGGCTTGTTCAGATGGGATTAAAGTCCTAAACAAAATCTGAGATATAATTACCAACATGGGACATCAGTCATCAGCATACACATTAGAATTACATTAAAATCACTGTATTTTCTCCTCAATTTAATGGTTCCAATGCAGAAAAGAGTGCGAAAGTGCATATTTTTAATGTGAGGTTAATTGTCATACAGTATATATTTTTTAAGATGTTTATAAAAATGACTTATTTATCATATTTGCTCAAAGTTACCGACTGCAGCTTTAATATAAACGCTTCTCAAATTGCAGCGTTTTTTTCTCTTACAATCACAGCACAAACAACACCTTAGTGACATCCCCAAATGCCCGGCGTTAGCAGGGTATGAAATTAGACAGAAGCCCACTGACAGCCGTATACTGCTGGCCAGATGTGCTAAAAACTCAGAGCCAGCACGCCACCAGGCTAAATGGGTGAAATGAGGCGTTGTTGATAACTGTAGTGGCCCCAATACTGCGAGCCTGACAGTTGGTGTCATGAGGTGTGTGTGTGTGTGTGTGTGTGTGTGTGTATGTGTGTTAAGAGCTGGCTTATGTGCCAATTCTCCACAGATCAGTAGAGAGCTCTGGAATTGGAGGGAAAAACCAGAAAGCCCCCCAAAAATGTGTTCCTCCATTCTTTGTTTTCAGTATTGTATAGATGTCAAAGTAAAGTAGAAAATGTTGATGACATATTTTATTTTATTTTATTTAAAGTAGTCCTGTTTTAAAATATTTTGCTGATGGTTGATATCAATTATTGATCAAAAATCAATAAAGTCAACAAATAGTTGAGCATTTTGTTACTTTTAAATGTTTTACACCTTCACAATAAATCCCCCTAGTTTGTTGTCACTTCAATCAATCAATACATTGAAATTACATAAATTAACTTAAAATTAACGATTAAAAATATATAGATTGCTTTTTCCTCTCAGTTATGTGTTTAATTTCCAAGCTTAATGTATTTCACCATTGTTATGTCATTCTGTAACAATTTTTCATAATTTTTTAATACATTTTTTTAATGCTTGAATCAATATAATTGCTTCATTTGAGTCAATGTGGAGGTAGAAGGAAGTTACCGCTTTTATTTTTAAAATAAGCAATTCTTGACAATGGCTGATATATTTAACTTGAGGACATTTCTGACCACATACATGCTGAAAATCAAACATTTTTACTGCATCAATTTAGATATTTTCCAAAGTAAAAGTTACTAGAAGTGTATGATTAAACTTTTTCCCATGGTCTAATGTAAAAAAATTAACAAAAATTGCAATAAATCGTAATATCGAATTGCAATACTTTTAGAATCGCATAAAAATCTCTATACATATCGAATCGGCACCCAAGTATCGAATTGGGAGATAAGCATATCGTCCCAGCCCCAATATATCTATTGGCCAGTAACTCTGTTGGCTGTCATCATAAATACAAAAATACCAGTGATGAGCCTTGAATATCCCATATCCTATAGGTTTAGCACTTATATTCACACACTCATGCATATGCTCATCTCATGCCGACGTGATAAAGCATGCTTCTTTGGCGTAAAAGCACTTTTTTAGCATCAAGTAATTGAAGCCATGACACCTTTAGAAAGTCTGCCGGGGTTCGTCAGACGGGGACCTGAGTTCATCAGATGAATTGGTGACAAGTGGAGAGAAAACCGAGCTAGTGGTTGGAAGCTTTCCTCGTAAAAAAAATACTTTTTTTGTGCTCAAATCCCACAAAAGCTTGTCACTCAGCATCTGTTGAGCCAGCCGGCTACATGATCATCCCTCTGCCAGCGTCAGTCAACACCTTTCATCCCGTAATAATGGAATACAAATACAGTCGATGTGCGTCGCTCTGACTTTGTATTGTGACTGTGACCTAACTGTCACTCTCTCATTCCTGCCATGACATAAGACATCTATGTCTTGTGTGTATGTACATTTACTTAAGTAAAGTACACATTGCAGGTACTTGCACATTGAGTATTTCGAAAGTATTAGAAAGTATGCCCTTTAAACATGTGTGTGCATACAGGTTGAAAATTGCCGTAAGCTGTGCAAAATGGATGTACGTATATTAATAGTTATAAATAAATAAGATGTACAATTTAGAGGGACACTAGTTACTTTACATATTGCGATTTTACTTACAAAACAAATTAAGAGCTTATAAACTATGATATATTATTATAGATGATTTAACAACGTTTAAATCCGCTCCACCTTGACTAACTACAACAATAAAATGCTACTTGCACATTAAAACATAAGTAATAATAATTCAGTAATATCATATATAACAGTTTCACGGTCAAAGTGGCCATTTTACGTTTACTTTAAGTACATTTAAGTACAAAAATTAGGGCTGTCAAAGTTAACGCGATAATAACACATTAACGCAAATTTGTTTTAACGGCACTAATTACTTTAAAGCATTAATGCAATCGTTTTTTCCATGTCATACTAGCAAAGTCGTGAAGGAGGTTAAATGACATTCCAAAATTCTGTGAAATTTTGGGGAGTAAAACAATGTTACTGTTGTCATGGTCATTTTCAAAGGGGTGACTTGACCTCTGACCTCAAGATATGTGAATGAAAATGGGTTCTATGGGTACCCACGAGTCTCCACTTTACAGACATGCCTACTTTATGATAATCACATGCAGTTTGGGGCAAGTCATAGTCAAGTCAGCACACTGACACACTGACAGCTGTTGTTGCCTGTTGGGCTGCAGTTTGCCATGTTATGATTGGAGCATATTGTTCTATGCTAAATGCAGTACCTGTGAGGGTTTCTGGACAATATTTGTCATTATTTTGAGTTGTAAAGTGATTTCCAATAATTAATATGTACATATGTTTGCATAAAGCGGCATATTTGTCCACTCCCATGTTCATAAGAGTATTAAATACTTGACAAATCTCCCTTTAAGGTACTTTGCACTTTTTACATTTACAGATAAAAAATGTGTGATTAATTTGCGATTAATCAGAATTAATTATGGACAATCATTTGTTTAATCGCAATTAAACATTTTAATTGATTGACAGCCCTAGTTTTAAATAAATTAATAGTGATACTAAAGTATAATTACGTGAAACAAATGACATCCTTGTTGCTGAACGTTATACGTTTGTGTATTCGGAGGCCCAGCAGCAGGTTGGAGTTGTGTCGCTGCTCTTCCTCTAAGGCCCCCTGAAGACTCACAACACTCAACCCACTAACCTGACCTTTGGTAACAAGCCAGATGGATATTATTAGCTAAATAACTAATGGACTCCTCATGTTGGGAGCAAGCTGATGCCCAAAGTGAAGCAGTGAAGTATCTCAGGTCTGTTCCCCAAAGCACCAGCTGCAGCTAAACAGCTGGCTACTTTTATTTCCAAATATTATCACATGTCTGGAATTGGAGAGGAAGTGTAAAGAGGCCATTATGAGGAAGCTTAAATGAGCCATATGATGCGTCCTTGTGCTTTTCTGGATCAGATATGGTAATGGAAAATAAAGTAGTGATATCATTCATTTTCCAGCTTTCTTAAATCAGCTTTAAATTTATGAAAATCATGTATTTCCAAAACATTAAGTTTTCCTGTATCGAACAAAACAGCCTTATTTTCAGATGTGTGAAAATACATTTTTAAGCTAACACATTGGTTTTTAAAATGTTAATGTAGCTTAAAAAGCAAGAAAATGTTCTAAAACCATAAAGGAAAATCCTTCAGTTTATCTGAAAAAATAAAAATTGCGCCCAATTTGGAGATACACAGTTTTCTTTGGACACGATATGTCAGGGTCATTGTTGTAAAATAAACTCCTTCAGGGCTTTGTGTTGGGGTCTTGCATCACTCTGAAGGGGTTTATTTCACAACAATGACCCGCTAGCTGTACGTTATCCCGCTTATTACACGGCTGTACTTAAGAAATCAGTAATTTGACACAAAAACGGTCCACCGGAGTCCGAGATCAGGACTGTGTCCATAGCAACAGTCTGCTATAAAGAAATACTGTAGAACGCCGTGATAATGTATGATATTATACAGTATGTGAATGTATAGATACTCTGTGACTGGCACTTCTAAGTCAACTCTGCTAGATTTGGGAAGCAATATGTGTGAAATAAAGAGACAAATAGGAAGAAAAGGGAATTATTTATCTAACCATCACTTCTCTTCACTCCTCTACCTCATTTTTTCTCTCCATTCTTTCTCACTTCACCCACTATTCCTCAAATCCTTCTTTTGTTCCTCATCTTTCTCCTCACATGCTTTCTTCTCCACCTCCTCTTGTTGCTGTACTTCCTCCTGTCTTCTTCCATCCAGATCATCCAGGACCGCGTGGACTCCCTCGTGTCCAGAAATCGGTTGTTGTGGAATTCCCTACCTGGTGGTCTCTATGCACTCCCCCAGTACTCAACTGACCCTGCCCAGTTCCCTTTTTACTATGCCATACTGGGTAAGTGTTGATCTCGTCACATTCGAAGATTGATTTGCTTAGATGCTGTTGTCATTGGTAGTTTCACTTACAGCTTCTGCATGACCTCATGGGGCCAGTTAAAGTACTCTAAAACCCTTGGTGCTCGATTGTCGCAATTTGCACCAAAATGTTTACTCCTCTGAGTCATAACTCAGTCAGATCTTAACACACAGACATGAAACACATCTTTTTAGATTCAGTCCGACTTACAGTTTCCGAAGATATCATTACATCTGAATCCATCGTGAATAAATATCCATAAATCAGCTTAGAAATCATAATAAAAAAAGATACTCTTTCTAATTCCAGAACTGGCCTGAGAATTGTCTAGGGGTGTACAAAAATATCTATACACATTAGTATCGCGATATTATGTGGTGCGATACTGTGTCGATTCTCCAAAACACAAGATTTTTAATTAACCTCTCAAAAATACAGGCCAGCTGCTATTCGATCTTTCGGAGGTTGCAGCGGTCCCGGTTTTACGCTCATAAGTTTACGCTAAATTTTGGTGAGGAAAAACTGGTGTTTTTCACAGGGGTCCCTTGGCATCTGACCTCAAGATATGTGAATGAAAATGGGTTCTATGGGTACCCACAAGTCTCCCCTTTACAGACATGCCCACTTTATGATAATCACATGCAGTTTGTGGCAAAAACAATGCATTTAACCCTAACCCATGCATGCAGTATATGTGTTATTTTTGCCTATTCTAAAAAGGTTTGCTTCTGGTGTGTTCTTTATACTATGACAGTTTTCCTAAAATTAAATTAAAAAAAATTATATATATTGCCTTGCTTGCAGTATCACAATATATCACTATATATTGAATCGTTTCCCCTGTATCATGATACGTATCGTATCACCAGATTCTTGCCAATACACAGCCCTAGAATCGTCACATTTTTAAGTTTTCTTTATTATCAGTGTAATCATGTGATGAGTTGTCCGTACATCCATAGTTACAATGCAAACAGGAACTGTTAATAGCTAATTCGGCATACATTTAATGGTGCTATTCTTCCAAAACTGTAAACAAATATAAGCTTAAAGAACAGGGCTCAACTAACTGACTCTAAGGCAACATTTTACTTCCTTTTTGCATCCCAGAAGATGCATGATAGATGGGGGTAGGTGGCAGATGTTGGGAGCAGTAGTCTCAATTCTGCAACCTCTGCCTTAGGCAGACCAAATGTGAAAAATTGCAGTGTTTCTACTGCACTTGCCAGAGATCACCTGTCAATCAGTTTGCGATGTTTTCCTCCTTAGATTTTCTGTGAATTCAGCTGAAATTCTTCCAGGTTTTTCTTCAATTTATTCCAAAGTAAGCTGTTGCTCCTGCCACCAAGAGCTTGCCTGGAAGCTGTTGCTGGATGTTTGCTGCAACAACAGCACAAAAAACATATCATAGACCAGGTTGCTGGTTGTTTAGAAGTCAGCAAATATAAAAAACAGCAAATGCTCAAGCTGACCTCATGATATAGATTGCATCACTGGTCATTAAAATAAGCAAAATGTAGAAGAATATATTTAAATATGTATGTGTGTTGTTAGACTGCTGTTGAAGCAGAGTTCAGAAACTTAAAGCTGCAGGCAAAGAGTGAAGAGAAGGTGGCCTGGTGTGTGTGTGTGTATATACGTGGGTGTGTGTATAGATATGCAGACTGGAGAGACTGAGGCTGTAACTCAGATCGATGTTTGTCTTTCTCTGAGGGATTGTGGACACAAGGGTTAGAAGGAAGACAGAAGGGAGGGATAGAAGGAAAGATGGGGCAGGTTGGTTTATGCCACTGCAGTAAATCACTATTTTAGCGGCTGCCATCTCCAGTGCTGCTGCTCGGGGAATAAGTTGTCGTCGATGCCCTGTGTACGACGGTCTCACTCTGCTACCTTCCCATAACTTTTGATGGCAAAGCAGTTGCAACTTCTGCCTGTTAGTTTGAAAAAAGTTTGACTCGCTGCTCAGACGTAGTGGCCTCAGGAGCTGTAAGAACATCCTGATTTGATGGCTCAAGTTACATCTTCACTTTAGTTTGTGAAAAGCTGTGCTGTGGAGCTGCTTTAGGTTATAAACAAATTATGACAGTATGCTATAGCCGTACATTACCTGTAAGAACCTTTAAGAGGAGAGTATGAAGAATGGGATAACCTGATTAACAAAGGAAGGAAAAACAGTGCCCATTGAAGACAAATGGATTGTTTTTCTTTTTAGATATTGTATAACATAAATATGTAGACATTATTTGCCACTACCTGATTCTGTGTGGGAAAAATATAAGAGTTGCAATGCAAACATCTCTTAGAGGCAAAAATACAATGAGTAGAGCGAAATAACCATTCTCTTCCTGTTAAGTAGCCTAATGACCGAAATCCAGTGGGAAAACATCTCCCTTTAGGAGCATTAACATGTCATCTTATATCTATATTGTACATGATTAGATGTACTATACCTGTCAATAAAATGTGTCTCCAGTTTAAACACTGAACTCTGATTTAATGTAATTAATTAGGTTTTTTTTTGTTATGTTTTGTTTTTTAAAAGGCTGTAATTAAAGTCACAATGTCACAACTTTTTTCTGGTGTGCACATGAAAATGTGCGGCTCATTGAGGGCAAGTGTGCTCTAACTTTTTGAAGCAATCCTTTGAGTAATTTTCATTGAATTTGTAAAATAGTGTGATTTGTTTTGGCCCTATAGAAAATAATGAGAACAATTGGGAAGAATCCTCAAACTCACTTCCCTTTTTAAGTCTTTCAGCTTCAGCTTTCAGCTGTCTTAGTTTGAGTTACTATCATCATTCAAACTTAAAACAAGTCACAACACTGCTTTTTTTCTGACTTTTACAGACTTTTTCTATAAGTCCATCATGTGCTCAAGTGAAAAATCCCAACTCGTACTGTTCATTTAGATGTTATATAACTTCGCCAAATTTGACATTAGTTTTTACCAGCTTATCAGCAATTTTAGGGCAATTGAAGGTGATAAACTTGGAATTTATTTCTTTTAATTTAGAATATTAAATGTCCACCCAAATGCACTATTAGTCTTGAACTGTGAAGTCTGTGAAGTAAGTGCAAGGTGGGTCTTAAAACTTCAGAACTCAGGGATTAAAACTTTGAAGGATCTGGCCCCTGAATGGAGACACAGCTGCAGTCTGTGTCTCTCCATGGTACTGAAACATTCAAGCCATCTATCTGTTTCTACATCCATGAAGTGTCTGTGTCTCTCCATGGTACTGAAACATTCAAGCCATCTATCTGTTTCTACATCCATGAAGTGTCTGTCTCTCTCCATGGTGCTGAAACATTCAGTCTCTCTTTTTACAACCGTGTCCGTCTCTCTCCATGGTGCTGAAACGCCTGAAACAGTCTAAGTCTCTTTCTCTTTCTCCATCCATCTCAATTTCAATTAATTTTGACTGCATATTGATAATTTTATATTTACTTCAGCATATTCTAAAATGACATCAGTTATAATCTGACATAGCCAAGGCCAAACCTGAAGTTTATTGTGCTTCCTGAGCAATGCAAACTACTGTATTACCTCCTGTATTTTATTAGTGTGCTGTCTGTTACTAGCCAGACAGACACTGTTTATATCTTGCATACCTGTTATTATATTATTAATCTGGAACTGGAGTGTCCTTGAGCGAGACACAAAAACTCTAAATTATTCCCGATGTGTGTATATGCGTGACCGTAACTTCTCTTTTTTTCTGCAAACTTTTTCACCCGGCTGCAACTCCCACAATATTGGTGCCACATACATATTGAGGTCTCCTGTGCAGTGACACTGGCAGTAATCTCTTGTATAGTTTTTGTGAAATTCAAACTCTTTTTTTCCCAAACAGAAAGATAGAAAAGAGTTGGGAGGAATGCTTTACATTTTATTTTATTTGGAACATTGGATTCTTTGCTTTGAATACCTCTTCAACACTCGGCCACTATGTGCTACTTGTTTTAAGGGTCAGCATGCTTGTGTCTGGTATAGACACTTGTCTGCAGCAGGGTTATTATGGTAAATTAAAACTGAAACTAAAAGCTGTGAAAGATATTTCTAGTAAATTGCAATTAGTTTTAAAAAAATATCCTTTAAGAAAAACTAAACTGAAACGATGTTGCCTGGGTAAAAACTAATAAAAATAAAATAGCAATTAATGTAAATTCATTTTTAAAAAAAAATGTTTTCTTTAGCTCTGATATATCACTGCCAAAATAGGAGACAGCAGGAATTTCCGTCAACTCTCACGACATTGAATCGCAGAAACCGAACGGACTTGACCTTCCAGGAGACGGCACTATGTCACAATTGCTTCACTAGAGTTGTGCAAATATTAAACATTTAACATTACGACCGTTCCTACACAGTTCTCCAACCATGTATTCTGTATGGATTTGCAGCTACATACTTCTGAGACATTATACCTGGCCCTAACAAAAACAAACAAAAACTACTGTTAAAACTAAAACGAAACCTTTCTGAAAAACGGAAACTAAACCAAAACTAGCAAACGCACTCTGAAAACGAATTGAAACTAAACTAAAATGAAATAAAAACTCATTTAAAATCTCAAACTATTTTAACCTTGGTCTGCAGACAGTCACAGAAATACAGGAAGCCGTCGACCTAAATGACACCACTTATCAACCACTCGCAACGCCATCCATATATCTCTTCACAGACAGTTTAAGACCCATTCACACCTTGATTCATGTGACTGTAACGACTCTCACATGACAGTCAGGTGGACTGATGACCCACATGTGACCTGAATCACTCTCAAGGTGTGAACGACTCAAAATCGATGCAGCGGAGGCCACTATTTACAGACTCCTACTTCTTAATATGGCAAAAGCTCCAAAAATGCTACACTTCCCATAATGCAGTTGGTCTTTCATTAGATCTTCAGTAAAGTAAAAGCTATTATTATGTATCATACCAAAACTACCTAGCTCTAATTAGTAGCACAATTTGTCTGTAATGAAATAAACTTATGTAATTTAATAATAAATCAAGGTGGCTCAGCTGTTTCCAAGAAAGCGCAGATGAAACAGAAGGACTGAGTCTATTTCTGTGACCCCTCCCCCCACGAGGGCAGACCTCGTGCTTCCATAAATACCACTAAGCCCACCTGAGATGGCTGTTCAGGGGGCCCGGTGTCAGAGAGATGGATAGAGCAACACCAAAGAGCACTCTGGCTCCACTTATCCATGAGGATGTCTATTCCCATATTCCCAACCCCCCCCCCAACACTTGGCATGCCATGTGCCTGCAGTCCTCCCCTTCTTTAGTTGTTGTGAATATTGCGTGTGTGTGTGTGTGTGTGTGTGTGTGTGTGTGTGTGTGTGTGTGTGTGTGTGTGTGTGTGTGTGTGTGTGTGTGTGTGTGTGTGCGTGCGTGCGTGCGTGCGTGCGTGCGTGCGTGCGTGCGTGCGTGTGTGTGTTCCCGTACCGTATCTGCTCCAGGTCGCCATGAACACGTTATCTCAGGAACACCTGGAGGGAAATTTTTCAAATTTGGCACAAACATCCACCTGGACTCAAGGAGGAACTGATTAGAATTTGGTGGTCAAAGGTCACTGTGACCTCACAAAACACTTTTCTGGCCATAACTCAAGAATTCATAACTTAATTATGACAATTTCACGGAAATACCTAACAGGATAAAATGATGAAGTGATGACATTTTGAACAGACATGCATAAAAACTGGTTGGAGGAGGCATACAACCACCAGGCGGTAATTCTAGCTGTATTTGAAAGCTGCACTAGTCAATATCTTTAAATTAATAATGGTTCAAATGACTCTCTGTAATGTGAAAGAGGTTATTTGTTTAGTGATAATCCCCTGACTCAGCAGCTCCCCTCAGCTCTACAGAGTGTTTTAGTGCCTTTCAGCTTGTTGTTTTGGTTTTGCAACCCACAACTTTACTGTTTCGGTTCACTCTCACCAGTTTCAATCAGCAGCAGGCAGCTGTTTTCAGCACAAAAAAACAACATAGTGCAGCATTGAGCAGTTAAAAAGCCAGATATTTCCCTCAGAAGCTGGTGGAGACCAAAAACAGAGTAAAAAGAAACAGTAATATTGAGCTAATATTCATCAGATGGATATAAACTCCAAATGAATGCTAATGTTGATCTGGATGTGTAAATAGGAAACTGTTTGCTAATAAGTTTTCCATATCAACTTTATGAGGCGATAAAATGTCAATGTTGTGTTTACAGCTTGTTTTGCTGCCCCCAAGTGGACAAGAACATCTATTAATACTTTTTTTTCAGCAGATATGATCGTTTTTTGTTTTGATGTATGTATTTATTCATTTAGCAGGTATGATGAAATACAATGAACATTAAGGACTCATTTTTACACACACACACACAACCCCGTCCTTTTTAACATAGTGGATATGTCGATGATAAACAAAAGAACATGCAAAACAACTGCATTGAAATAATGTATTGACATGCAATGACAGTGTTCATCAATAGTGATGAGTGCTTCATTTGTCCTGGAGTGAATTTAACTTAACTATGTAATTAATCATAGGGCCCCAAACAGACTCAAATTTTTCAGATGACCCTTTCAAGTTGTACTTAATTTTCTCCAGGCTTAAGAACATCAGGAGGTCTTTGAGCCATAGAGACGCTTTGGGGCCAAATGTTGACTTCCAGCTGTTAGATAATCTTTCTCCAGGTGTATAGTTTTCCCATAAGTCCCTGCATGGTTTTGGTGCGATGCAAGAAGTAATCTCAAAATTGAAATGCACATTATAACCTGATTATTGTAGAAAAAAACAGTTTAATTAAAGCGCCAGGATATCCCCAATAAACTAAATTCACATGATTTGTTTGATAATCGGATTAATAATCACCATCAGCACTCACTCAGCATGCAACAAAGATAACTGTTCTCTTTGTGTGATCTTTTCTTTCATCTAAATTCAGTTATTGTGTGCTAATCATATTATTCTGACGCCGAGCATGAACATAACTCTGTTTACAGAAAACAAGTCTGTGTTTCACCTTAATCTGATTATAATCAAACTACTAGTGTGCGTGTAAGTACGTCATTTACATGTATTCAAAGATACAGTAGGACATGAATGGATTAATCTGTTATGGAATAGAAAATGTATTCAGAAAAATGAAAGCCATTTCTTTATAACATTGATACGTGCCTTTGGCGCTGGCTGCCACAAGGGGAATCAATTTCCTCAACTCCATTTACCCATTGCACCGTATGCTGGGGATCATTTATCGAGGGTAGTAATTTGGTTTCGCTTCACAATTTCTCTTTTTGTCCTGTTTGGTTCATTTGTTTGCAAATAAAATGCAAAAAAAAGTAACTAACAAGAGCTGCTTTATTGTGAGGTTGTAGAAAATACAATTACTCGTCATTGGAACAAATCAGCACGATTCGCTAAAGGAGACACTCAAAGCGCACTCCTGGATTAGACGTGTTTACTCATGCTCGGTCATGGGAAGCGAGGGTATATCTCCTGTCAGAGAGATTGATGACGGGTGCAGCACAGAGCACTCTGTGTCCAGTTAACCGTTATGGAGCTTTATGGAGAGCTACATCTGCACAAATCTGTGTTAAAAACCTCAGTACGGTTTACCCATGACAACTGTTTTCTGTGTGTGTGTGTCTCCAGGTAAGAGCCCGTCGCAGCAGTTCACAGCTGTGATCCATACGGTAACTCCTCTGCAGTCCCAGATCTCCCCCGTGGTGAAGCTCATCATCGCTGTAGCCAAGTCCAAGTTCTGTGCACAGGTGGGCAGTGAGTCTGCATCCCACTGTGGTTTGGTGCTGGTTCAACAAAGAGAAATAATGAAAAACACTATTAAAGGGACAGTGTGTAGCATTTAGGGGGATCTATTACAGAAATGGAATATAGTTAGCTTAGAATGAGCCTTTTATATCTACATAGGGAGCAGGTCCTCTTCACGGAGTCCACCATGCTGCTCCGCTATGTTTCACTGGCTCTAGAGAGAGCCTTTAGTGTTTTTACGTTACCTGAAGGACACCGTAGTTCTCTGACACGCTTGTGAAACTGCATTAACGTGAGCCGCAGAGTGCAAAACCGTGTTACCGCCAGCCGCCATCTGACTTCCGTTCTCCTAAAGTAATGTTATTATGGCAAAGGCCCTGACACAACAAGCTGACAGTCAGCCGTAGGACAGTTTGGGGCTGTCGGTGAGCATCCGTCAGCGTAGTTTTTGCAGTGTGTCAAGCACCGTCGGCTCTAGTCCGACCGTGTCTGAGTTTTTCCGGCTGATTCAGCATGATGAATCGGCGGCTGAGCCTGTCAGTGAGAGAAATCACTCTGATTGGCTGTTCAGCATAAGCTAATCAGTGCACGAGAAGAGAAACGGAAGTGAGGAAAGCAAGTCAACGAGTAAAGTCAAGACAAAAAACACAGAAAGCTCTTCTCATTTCATCTGATCATTCCAATACACAGATATCTTCACAGCAACATGGCCATCTGGAATGAAGCTAAGTGCTGAGTGAGAGTGGTGTGAAAATGGTCCGCAAACGCCGCTTTGTTTCGTGTACGTATCACAACCACGGCTTGTATATCCGCCGTCCTCGGTTTTCGGTTTCCCTTTTTGAATGACGAATACAGACTACCGCCGCCTGCTGGTGTGGAGAGTTATTTCATCTCACGCAGGCACAGAATGTACGTGGTAGTCGGCCGTCGGCTGTAGTCTTTGCGGTGCGTTCGAGTGCAACTTTTTGACTAAGACAAAGGCAACGTGAGGCAACGCAACAGTCGGCGTCATCGCTGCTAGTTCTTTGATATCGGTTTGGCGTGTCTGGGCCTTAAGGATGGCCTCTGAGGGAGTTACCATGGTTTTGCACTGAAAAGATGACACCAAATCCTACACACTGTCCCTTTAAATATGACCAGTCAAACACAAAGCAAAGTCTACATCATATCAAGAGGTGTCAATATTTTATGAGAGAAATAATCTGTCACTCGTAACTCTCTCATGTTTTACTCAGCACCTTTGTTTCCCCTACTTCTTCTCTTTGGCTCTTCTTCTCCTATTCATCCTTTTTCTTTTCCTGCTTCTTCTCCCTTTTGTTTTTGTTTTTCTTCATCAACTTGTACCTTCAGGTAGTAAAACTTGATGAGGGCTTACAGCCATTCATCAAATACAACAGGGTGTTCGGGCCACTGTGGAAAATAAATCTGTGATTTCAAGAAGGAAGTCGTAATATTTTAATACTACTGTGAGGGATGTGGATGACCTGGAGATTCACCAATAAGCACATTATTTGGTGTCGGATACTGAAATGAAATGCCAAGCAGAGATGATAAAGCGTACAGACTCAGACAAGAACTGTCTACCAGTCACAGGAAAGTGAAAACATCTTTTGCAAGGACAAATATTAACTGTAGAGTATATCAAGAAAATCAAGAAAAACTTCAACATGCATGTGTAATCCTATCCAATCATAACGTAGGACATGTTCTTCTCAAAGTAACCTATTACTGATATTATTGTCATAATATGACCTTGTAATATTACTACTTAATTCTAATTTTTTTTTCTTATAAAATAACATTTATGTTGTCAAATATTAGGACTTTTTCTTGTAATTTTATGACTTTTACTTGTAATATTAGGACTTTTTCATAACAAAATGACTTTTTTTCTCAAAAAATGTCCTCATAATGCTTGTAATATTTTCTTTTTTTTTCTCTTTACAGTGGCCCTTATACTGTACTGTTTCATACTGCTTACATTGTGTTTTTGCATGATACTATATGAACATAACTACTACCGTAGATACTTTCTAACATGCCTTTACAATCCATTTTAAAATGATCGCATAAGAGAGGTGTGCCAGAAAAAGACATAACAATAAGTGCTAAAGAAAACAAGGTTTCTTGTATAAGCAGAGGGACTGTTTATACAACAATGAGCTTTATTTAAATATGTGCGATATCAATAAATATAGTGCCTATGTACCTGTCAATATCCGGTATAAAAGCAGTTGAAACAAACTAACTGATATGATAGTTTTACTGAAAACTGTGTGGAAAGAAAACTCTGACTGTCTTAAATCCTGATGCTTCTTAAAGATGAAAAATGCATCCTTGTATAGATTCTACTGTATCTTTATATATGACTTTGTTTTAGAAACCTTTCTGCAGAAACTAATGTATAATGATGTTGATAGTTATATATAATATTAACTGACTCTATGCACTTTCCCCCTACAGATTGTGGTTTTATGGAACTGCGACAAGCCTTTACCTCCTAGGAACAAGTGGCCCTCCACCAGCGTGCCTCTCACTGTCATTGAAGGACAGATCAAGGTAACAGCTGCTGGCTTTTTGCATCCATTATGTATTAAAAGATTCTTTGTTTCATAGCAGTGAAGAGATTCATCTCGCCTTTATAAAACTGATTTTCTCAAAGGTACTTTGGACAGAGTTTGTTGGCAATGAAAGCACCAACTCTTTGGCCTCTAGCTGCTTTCTAGATGCTACACTGTTAAGAATTTCCCAGTAAAATAACAGTAAAGAACTGGCAGCAGGGTTGCCATTATTCTACTGTAAAATTAACATTATTATACTGTCGCTGAAATTTACAGCTTTGTACTGTTAATGAAAAATACAGTATATACAGGTTTTTTGATTAATTTCACAGTATTTTATAGTTAATTTCCTGTTTAAAGATACATTATATAGCTGTTTTTCCCCTTACTTTTACATTATCTTACTGATTTGTTTTAATGCACTATTTAGGTTGTATTTTTTACATACATTTTAATAAACATTATTTTTTGCCTAGATGAATAGACTTAGCAGGTTACAGACAAAGGAATAGTCACACTAAATACAATTAAAGGCACTTGTTAAGAAAAAGGCTATAATTAAGGCTATGATGCCCAAAATGTCTGTCTATAGCTGGCTACAAGCACAGAATGCAAACCATAACAACATGTGAGTGAAGAACAGAGCTAATTCACTGATTTTACAATCATGTACAATGTGTGAGAAAAGAAAATCTACAGCTTATCTTATTGCACTTTACTTTTTATTTTCATATGAAGTTCAACACAGCGCCAACAAAAACCTGACACAGATAACAAACCAAATTTCAGAAGAAATAGCATTTCTGAAGACATCTGTCAATCTTACTAACCTTACTTTGTGGAACAGCTACAGACAGTTGAGCTATATCATAGTTAAAACAAAACTCTCAAATAATATTTTGCCTTATATCATAATGAGCACCAACACCACCAGACATGTGACATCATGTCCAAGTATGAATATTCAGTCTCTAACAAGGCACATGGATAAGTGTGGAAGTCCAAGTATTGGGCGATGGTCGGGGAGTGAGTTAGTGAATGACTTATGGCCCACTCAAAGACACCAGTTCTCTCAATCCAGCCTTGGTAGCCTGCTGACTGTGTGAGAGAGAGATATATGAGTTCCAACACAACTTTCATTGTAACTTCTCACATACAAAATCAGCGTGTGTAGCCCTCATTTCCTCTTATCATGTATGTAATGTAAACTCACCATTTTAAATGAAGTCCCACTCAAGTCCATGAGTCCCATCAGCAGAGTGGATATATGTGGATATACGGTTGTAGTCTTGTCTTGTAGCTCGTGAATTTGCCAGTTTTCTTTGAGAAGACTTTGCCCTGTCCATCCTTGGTGCCTCTCTCAGGGTTTATTCCTACGGTGCACCTGAAAAATGATAGTGTTTCTTCAGGTACTGTGTAAAAATCAAGTTGTGTGAATCACTTAGATTAATGCCACAATAAAAATACAGGTTTTACTGAAAGTATCTAACCTTGAGATTAACTTGAGCGTGCAGGTGTAGAAGGTGGAAAATAATGCAGCAAGCCCCATCAAGAAGGTGGGCTGGATCCCCTCACATATGAAGTGGCCCTCAAGGCTGACCATCCAGTGCCAATAGCTTCCTGCTGTTTCACCTGAAACTTAGAAAGAATTTTCCTCAGTCAACTTCATGGATTTTTAGTCAATGTTTGAAATGAATTGTGTTGAGTGGTGTGCATTACTGGTTGAGAAACGGTTTTTTGATCAATTATGAATATTCTGACCATCTGATCTATAGAACATGTGGTTTTCAGATATCATTCAAAAACACTAGTTAGCTAGTAAATAACCTTGCCTTCAATTTTGTATCTTCTCTGCTGAATTACCACCCAATAACCAACATGCACTGAAGTCTTAATGTTACTTTAAATGTTGAAGGGACTTCCATAGACTGTAAAATGTATACACCGTCGTTATGCATGAATTCACTGGCAAAATACATGTGTCAGCACATTAACTTAGATATTAACTTGAATACATAGATATTAAAATGAGCTCCTTGTGTTGTCCGATTAATATGCAATCATCTGTGAAATTCTAGCTAGCTGTTGAATCCCTCTATCAGGACATGCACATATTCTGTAATGCAAACTAACTGGAAACATCACTGATAACCTTTGCACAGATTTATTAATTAAATAACATTACTACTTACCAAATAATCAGTAAGATGGGAATGGATGAAGAAAAGAACGGATCCAGCCTCACATGTGCAGATCAGGTGAAATGCTCTTCCCAGAATTAAAAAAATACTGCATCAAACTGTTATTCATGATACTTTAGACCGTTGATCAGCAGTAAAGTGCTGTTTTTTAAGAATACATTATAGTTCAGTTAAAAAACGGCCTATGAGCGTAATTTAACAGATTTTCTTTTGTATTAACAGTAAAGCACTGTTTTTAGCAATAACAGGTTAATACTGTTGAAATGCTGCTGTAAATTAACAGCAATTGTTTACAGTGTACAAACCTGAACTTTAAGACACTAGAAAGGAAATATGAAAAGAAGTTACAGTTTCACAGGGAAAAATACCTGCTGAGCTTGTGTGTCTTTGTGCACTTGTGTATCGAACTATATGTACTAAAACAAAGACACCTCTCCAAACCTCATTAACGCTTCCATGCAAGTGTCAGATAAAGTCTGACTGTAAATTGATTTTATTGCACTTAAACTAGAACAACGTTTCAGCTGTGTTGCAAAACTATTTTCTAGATTATGTAAATGAAACAGAGTACTGTAAACGTGAACTATGCAGACAGTTCAAAAATGGCTTAAAGAGGACGTATTATGCTTATTTTCAGGTGCATACTTGTATTTTTGGTTTCTACTAGAACACGAACATCAACTGAACCAAACTCTTCGGACTCCGCTCTAGCTAGCTTTGTTTGAGGGCGTGCCAAACTAGCCACTAGACAGGTATTCTGTAAATGTGTTACTTGATGACATCAACACATTACAGCAGAAAAGGCGGGACTTCAAGCAAGGCGTTTCAGGCGCAGTGTTTCTCCCTTTGGCGTGGACTTTGGGCTTTATAACTTTGCAGACCTTTTACATACACAACTACTACTAAGCTATATAACACTATAAAGAAAAGGGAAAAAGCACAACAGCATAATAGGTCCTCTTTAATTTAAAGACCTGCACCTCCATCCCAAATCAGGGGCGGATTGCCGAGCAGCGTCAAGTGCAGACGACTGCCCTGTTGTTACAACTACGTCCAAGAACAATAATCCAGTTTCCGTTGATGGTGAAACATCTTTGAAAATGAAAAAATGGATCCAGACAACAATTACTGTATAAGAAGCAGGAGCTGCTTCTTCAATAAATTAAATGTGATTCCACTATTAGATCATTTTGCTCAGAGGATTGGAGAGGCTCGGGGTGTGACAGCGTAAACCAGATCATAGTCAGCCTTTAGCTTTGAGGTTTTACTGGTCAAAATGTCTCCTGAGGATTCACCCCGACTCATGAAGAGGTAAAAGACCTGATATCTGTAGCCTGACTACTTATAAATCTAAAGTAGAGCAAAAATGATCCTGTGATGTGCATTTAGAGTTTTGCAATAACCTCAGGGAGGATTTCTGCACCATTTAGAGCTTCATTTCATGAGAAATGATTCGGTAAATTAAGTAAAGCACCCTTGAGAACGCCAGATGTTCAGACCCCTTTTGGGTTGTTATTATATTAAAACCCAAAGAAAAACAAGAGTGGACTCTGATTAATGCTCACTGAGGCTGAAATGTAGCCGTTAGTTTTAACTTTTCAAACTGTCACTGAAAATGAAAGGCTTTTATTTGCTCTGCTACTGCCGAGCGCTTCAGACTATATTTGGCTTTTATTAACATTCTTGTAAGTAAACAGTTCATTGAGCATGTTTGATTGTTTACTGCAGACAATTCTGCACCGAGAGGCTTTTAGAAATACTTCTTTTATTCTGTTGTCAGCTTACAAGTGTCCTGGTTGCCTACTGTTTTTTTTAGAGCTATGTGTATATTGTTGAAATCACAATACCAAGACTTTGCTGACATAATGATAGTGACCGTTTTGAACCAAAGTTCCTCCCACAATGCACACTAACAAATCGGCACTGTAACACAGGGCCTTTCTCAAACCACCCCCCTCCGTACTCTGTACAAATGTAAGTTCTGTGCAACAACCAGTACAAACGTAAACTGCTCAAACTAAGATAGACTTTTAATATTGTCATACAGTCGTTAACAACTTAAAGGTTACGTTGTATTTACGATCTTTTGGATTGTAAAGTGTTGTATATCTACATCTATAGGGACTGTTGCCAAAACCAAGCAGCTCATAAACATCAGAGTTAAAAATGAGTTTCTCTGTATATTGCATGCTCTTTTTATTCTTAATACTGTGAACCTTTTGCACATCGCCTACAATATATCTTTGCACATTCCTGCCAAGCTTTCGTGGTAACACTTCATTTTACTGGTCTGCAAATTTCATGGTAATTAGGTGATAATTAGCAAGTAACCTATTTGAAATTTCTTTTGAATTACTGCCAAATTACCCCAATATTTACCACAAAATTGATCGAAAATTACTTTGTTTGGCTGTCTTGACACGGAACTTGACTCTGGACTTTTATTATTATTATTTTATATTTATTATAAACATTATTTGATAATTATATTCCGCTCCCATCCAATAGCTGGTAACTTATTTAATACATTTCCAGGAAACTTAGCTGATTTAACCTCTCCACAGGTGTGTGTTTGACTGACGTCTCCCTCGCTGTCTTCTGTTCACACCTGTTAGGGTTGAAACATTTACACCTTCCCCAAATCAATCTCAGAAGAGGTTAAACCATTTAAAATGAAGAACACCCATGTAGGAGCCCACAGCTTTGGCTTCTGACTTGTTAATAACTTTTAACATTAATAATAACAGTATTTCATTTTTGGCCGCCGTCTGGTTCACATTTGGGCACAACGTCCGCCCATGGTGCATCGTGTGATACCCCCCGCCCCAAACCCCCCCCATTACACACCCCTCAACCTCCGAAAATACATTTTAAGGTGATAGAAAAGGTGCTGGTGTCGTCACTGTGGATGACGCAGTCTCCGGCGCCTTTTCTGTTACTTGAAAATGTATTTTGGGAGGTTGAGGGGTGTGTAATGGAAAGAGATTTTTAACTAGTAGCGTTCGGAGCAGCCACACAAAAAAGCGCTCTGCAAAAAGACGCTGGGTGGAGCGCTTTTTCTCGAGGTGGCCGCGTACGCTCTCTCCTCATTGGGAAAGATGTATAAAAGATTGTGGTGCTCAGAAAAAAAACGCTATATGGACACTCTAACTTAACACACATCATAGTCAACCCACACTGGCTGATTGACATCTTTTTCACTCCCCTGCTTCATTGCACTTTTTATGCAGGAAAGTTTACACTGTTATATTTATTGTTTTACAATTGAATGTACAATTTAAAATGAATGTACAGACCAAGAGGAGTGTCAATTCAGAGGTCAACATTCAAAAGAACACAGAAAGTAACATTTGAAGACAACGTTTTGTTTCGTTTTGTTTCTTGCTCTGAAAGGTAACTTCAGCTAGCATGTCAAACAAATGTAACGAAGTAAAAAGCACAATATTTCACTCTGAAACACTAGTGTAAAAAAAAATAAAAACTGTGGGTGTGCATCAGAAAAACTGGGTGTGCCACATGATCAAAGGGTGGACTGGGCCTGAAATTCAGCCTGCAGGGACTTTGAGATGGAGAGGCCAGAGGGCATGAGTGAAATTGTTTTTGGCTTCAGTATATATTCATGAAAAGTTGTGGTTGGATTCACAAGAGCAAAACTCTGATGTCTAAGTGCAAGAGATGACGCTGCCAGCTGCCGCTCCGTTTTCTACTGGCCACGGCAGCTTTCTGTGAAGCCTCTCCGGTCCCGGCCGCAAACAACGACTGCTAATGACTTTCCTTCTTGCTAAATGTGTGTGTAGGGTTGCCAACTTCCACTAGTATAAATATAGAATGGCTGCAGAAGGATAGTGGCGGGTTGTTTTATTTAGTCATAGTAATTAATTTTAGTAAGGCTATAAATAAAAATTCATTCTGCATCTGATTTTTGGGTGTGCCCAGCTGCCTCTTTGGGTGGCACAGGTACACTCGTGGCTACGCCTTAACTCTGAAATGAAGAGTAGAAGTAGCATAGAATTGAAATACTCAAGTAAAGTGCAAGTACCTCAAAATTGTACTCAAAGGTTCTCTATATGATATCCAGAGCATTAATAGAGCAGCAAACAACTATTGTCTATGTAAAGATATAGATGAGTAATGTCTACCTGAGCAGAGAATGAAGTCCCTGTCCCTCTGTGTGTGTTGCAATCCGAGTTTCTTCGTTGTCCGGCCTCGTGTGCCTTTTAGTGCATGTTAGTGTACCCCACTGGCTAGGTTACGAGCCAAATATCATACTAAGGACATTTAAGTACAGTACTACCTAGTACCTAGTTTCAATCCACAACTGAAAGCTAAGCTATATATTGAGTCCTGAGTAAATATTGTAAACTTCTTTATGTTACCAGCTATAGAGAGACAATCCTGCTGGAGCACAGGAGGGAGGGAATGATATCAGTATTGTACAGCATATTGGATAATGTTCTATCCTGTGTCAGTTTTATTGTCTTGTAGTGCTATTTCAGGTTTAAATAGACTCTAGATGGTGAGATTGAAGCGACATGAGTTTGGATTGTCAGCTATTAGAGTGAAGCCGTCGGTGTGACTTTGTTGGGATTGTTGTCATTTGCAGAATAATGGGATAATATTCTGTCCTCAAACACACGCAAATATGAACTCACAACTGTTATACGATACTTGAAATTTCCATTTTTACTAATTTACGCACCAATTTAAACAATCAATCTTCTCCTTACTTCTACTCCTCGCTCGTTCTCTCACTGAACACACACACACATGCAAACCTCTCTCTAATCCTGATGCTTTGTGGTCTAATTGCTTCTGTTTGTTTTCATGTAAATGTGTCCCCCTTGAAATACAAGAACAATGTTTCCACTGGTGACAATAAAACGCGTCTCTGAGGCAATATGCCTGTGTGTGTGCCGGTACCCAGCAGCGTCTATGGACCCATAATTAGTCATGTGGTATATTGTCGTGCAGCCCGGACAGATGCTCTTCAGTGTTTTTCCTACCCAGCGCTTGCTGTGTTTGTTCGCACTATAATAACTACACACACACACACACAGAAAGTTTGCAATTCGACAGAGTGCAGCAGCAGCAGAGTAATTTGCTGTTGGTTATGAGTGTATCTACTCTGTAATGCTGAGTGGATACACTCCATCAGCAGACCTTTACTTCCTCTCACCCTCTTTCCTGTATTTCTGTTTGCTTCTACATCTACTCTTTAATTGATTTCATTAGTGTCCCACAAGACCTCAAATCTAATCGAGAAAATAGGTTTAA
Source organism: Sebastes fasciatus (assembly GCF_043250625.1). Taxonomy (NCBI): domain Eukaryota; kingdom Metazoa; phylum Chordata; class Actinopteri; order Perciformes; family Sebastidae; genus Sebastes; species Sebastes fasciatus. The sequence goes on along the minus strand of NC_133812.1, from coordinate 21,407,589 downwards.
AAAATACTTGATTAAAGCAGGAAGCGAACCACAGTTTAGTTTTGTTTCTTCTTAACCCAGGCGTTATTAAAAAATCCTTACTCATTTGAACGTTTAATGGAACCCTTGTTTTGAATCAGAATCACCTTTATCGTCCAAATATGTTTAAAAGGAATTGGACTCAATATATGAACACAACGTAGAACCGTAGTCTACACTGGGTTTCTGGTTGTGCCGAAGCCCCCTTAATGATTCAGGATCGTACAAGTTTAAATGATTTACTGACCGTTTAAGCACACAAGGACTCTGACTGGCTGATCCGATGAACTCATATCTTGGCCTTGCTATAAGCGAGGTCCTGCTTGCTAAGCATTTATGACCCACACATCAATATTATCAAAGGACTCCCCCCTATCGCTGTAAATATGTCGACTATATCTCACCTTCATCAATCACCTTGCATTATTGCGTTGTGTCCTGAATTTAATATTGATAAGTTAATCTTCAGCATTGATCCTGACTCCTTAGGTTATGCATTTAAATTATACCAAAGGAGCATAAAAGCGAAGAGTTCAAAGGTCAAGTGGGACCTAATGTTGAAACGTGATTGAACAGCGGAATTAGAGTAGAATTGATGGTCTTGTGTTGACCTTAAAATATCAATTAGTTTATTATTTATTAGGCTGTAAAGACTGCCTTTAGGCTTTATCCACTCACTGGCAATATGAATATTTTATCAACAACCAAACATAAATATATTTCGGTCACGCAGACCTGTAGGATTGATGTATGTTTGCTCACTTTAATTATTTTTTTCCTTTTTTCACAACATCTGACATACTGTGTTATTGCCTTATTACATTGTTATGTAATGCCTTTCACATCCATCAGACACAGATCAACATTAGCATTCATTTGGAGTCGTGTTTGTGTCAGGATTATTATAGTAAACTGAAACTAAATAAGAAACTAAACAGATGAAGATGTGCTCTTTGACATTTAGCTGTAATTTACTGACATCTAGATGGATCCGCAACACAAAAACACAGACAAGATATCTCCAAAGACTCCTCTTGAAGTAGCAGGTGTCATGGCAATATATAAAGAGGGGAAATGGGTGGAAGGAGAGCGACAAAGATAAGGTTCAGACCATTGAACTCCCAGTGATCTCAGTGGGATCTAATCTCTGTCCAGAGGCAGAAACGCATTAGCCATAGAGTGTGTCTGTGTGTGTGTGTGTGTGTGTGTGTGTCTGTATGGATGTGATGTGAATTAATTTTGAGAAATCCTAATCAACAAGACCAACAGTCTACAGCCATTCTAGCGACTCCCTGTGTGGTTGTAGTTAGGCACAGTGCTGCTTTGAGTTAACTGCTAATGTCAGCATGCTCTTCTAATTATAAAGCAAAGCATCTCTGTATGTGTGTACACGTGTGTCCTTCGCATATCTCGAGAACCGTCAATTCAATCCTCTTCACAGCTGGCAGGTGTATTGCCGGGGACCCAAGGACGTGCAGTGTCAAAGTCGGCCGCAATATGTTCAATGTTAATACATTTTGAATAAACAAGCGAACGGCGCACTTTGCAGCAGCAGGGATGGGGCTTCAAGGCTCTGCAAACTGAGTCGAGCATTCCATCCGCAGCGGGCCTTTACAGGCTGCGGATGCCCCGAATGTGCACTGCACTAGTAATGACAATGCTAACATGCTGATGATAAGCAGGTACAATGTTTGCCATTTTGGTGGAGCTTGCTGTCCACTGATTGTAGGGTTGGCTGTTCAAGCCCAATTCCCAAGTGTCCTTGGGAAAGACACTGAACTCCAAATTGCACCTGATGGTCAGTTCAGTGCCTCGCATGGTAGTTTGCTGCCATCAGTGTGTGAGTGTGTGTGAGCATAAATGAGACCTTAGTTTATCGTTTCAGTATGCTTACCTAACCTTGCCTCGATAGCGCTGGATGAAAAGTCCGGGGATCGACAAAGTTTTTACAATTCTGCTGAGGGGAAACGTAAATATCTGTACCAAGTTTTGTTGAGATATTTCAGTGAAAGTGAAAACTTCTGCCTGCCGGTGGCACTAGAGAAAAAGTCAAGAGTTCCCCAAAGTTAATAAGATTCATCCTCTGGGCGCCATAAGTGTCTGTACCAAGTTTATAGCAATCCATCGAACAGTTGTTGAGATATTTCAGTCTGAACCAAAGTGGTGGGTTGAATCTTGAACTTGGAAAAAACAGTTGACAAAACAATCTCAACTCAGTGTCCACTTATTAGTTTGTTCTGGAGCTTTCAGCGGTATCACAGGGTCCTCATCAGCTGATTAAAAGTTAGATTGTTTTGTCAACTTCTGTTTCCAGGGTCCAGAATGATTCATCAAGCTCAATTTTAAATCAAAATGGACGAGAGATCTGGACTATGGAGGACGGAACCTGTCAAAAATAAATGAATAAATAAGGGGTGAAACGCAAAAGGAAAATCGTAAATAAATAAATGCATAAATACATAAATAAATTCATTTAAAAAATGATAAAAAATATATATACAAATAAATAAGTATACAGGAAAATTAAAGAGAAGAGTAAATACATAAGGGAATTAATACAAAGATAAATAAATAAAGAAGAAAATTCAAACAGAAATATCAATCTATATTTATTTATAATATTATTTTTGCTACATTTAATTACATGTTTATTTATTTATTTATTTATGGGGTCATTTATTTATTTATTAATTTATTTTTTATTTATGGCAGGTTCCATCCTCCATACTGGACTGAATCACATTAGGTTTAAAGCTTATTCCAGACCACCAATGCAATACTGATCAATTATGTAATTAATAATAATAATAATAATATGTCAGCAAAAAGTTGTTCAAAATTTAACGAAAAAAAAAGAGAAAGAAAAATAATGAAAGAGCCTCCCAAGAGGCAAACATATAGGCAATGAGCAAGGTGACCTGAAGGATGCTGGGAAATGTAGTGAAGTCATAATGTAAACTGGACCATGACAATGTGTGTGCATCGTGCATGTGATTGTGTATATGTTTCTTCTTACTCATGCAAGTCTTTGATATTCTGAATTTACCACATTCAGACCATTAGTCCAGGATGAATGCAGCTGATTATCAGGCAAGTGGCTAATTTACTTCAGCCAATTACACCGTGATGGCGGTTTTCATAAGATAGCTGAGAGACTGTTACACCACTATGAACACCATCCTGACTCAACTAATTACCTGCCTGCTGATTATAGGGCTTCCGTCCAAAGAAAATAAATTTTTCTGCCAAGAGTTCTCACTTTGATTTAATGCATTTTTTTATGTGGCGCTCTCAAACAATTTAGGGGATTTGCGTTGGAATTCGTTTGATGTTACGCTTAACTTCTTGATGAATTTGCAGTCGGCATCCATCGGCTCATTAAGCTGAGATGGAAGTAGACGTTAAACTCGCGGATATTTGTGGTCTTACTTTGCAAAATAAGCCTCTTAATATTCCCCCTGGGGGTGAGAATTCAATCTACTTTAATTCAGACAGTGAATCTGTGTTAAACGTCAGTGCTGTGACAGTAGCTAACACGGAGGTCCATTTCAATTACATAAAACCTCAGTTTGACCAAGATAAAAGCAGAGAAAATACATATAATTACTGTCAGTTTTACACAAGTTGTTCACCAACTTTAGGCAGATAATCATACTGGTTGAGTTACATTTAGAGTCTAATAGACCATAAAGCAGGAGATGCTTTAGGGCGTGGCTACCTTGAGATCTACAGGTCACTATCATGGCATTATGGGTACAGGTGAAGCATTTTTTCTTTGAATGAAGCCCATAGAAGACACCTTTCTACAACACATTGTCCCTTCCAACTTGTCAAATACCGCCCCCGCCGACATCGGATACCGACGCACTTAGTACCCCTCTAGCATTAGTTTTGGACAGCGTGTCAATATACGCTTGTTACATGCATAGTGTCCTTCCAAAATAATCTTCCGTTTTCACAGGAAGTTAGGTTAAGGCAACACAACCACTTAGTTAGAGTTAAGAAATGATCGTGTTTGACGTTACCTTCACTGACTAGCGATTCACGGGACTACCAAGTGACGCACGGGACTAACGATACTAACGAGTCATGTGACGAATGACCGACGTGACAAAATAAGTAACCGTTTACTTTTAGTTTCACACGGCCTCCTGGTTGAAAGTCCTGTGTTTGTTTGACCCGTCCGAGTTGGGATTGAGACCGGGTTGGTTTCTAGTGCAGTTTAATAAATAAACATTGATCCGATGGAACTGTAGATGGCGTATGAGAGCGACGCTGCAGTTTGTAACCTGGTGGTTTTCTCCATAAAGTCGAGATCTGTGTCTTTTTTCCCTTTTCCAATCAACAGTTCAATAATTCACACTTTAATTACAAGTCAATAACATCATCAGCATCAGCAGCCCTCTTTAGGCCGATGGATTAAGGTCTACTACACTTTCTGTTAGGCAGTGAATGGATAAAGACTCACACGAAACCTATTAAGTCAGCTCATTGATCGATAGACACACAGCAGGAGAGAAAACAAACACATTTTCACATTGGCCGTTTATTTGCCTCTTTTCATACCTCTATATACCAATTATATAACTTTTAAAATACTTCTCATCATATATGAACCCAAACACCTCAACAAGTACTGGCTACAGGTCAATTACCACTGATGCTGATTGCCACATCACTTCATGTTGCTTTTGATGTGATATTCATATCGATAGATTGTTAATAATGTCACTTATCTCTTTCTGTCTCTCCAGACGATGAGCAGTCGTTTTTTCCCCCACGACGTCATCCTCACCGATGCCGTGCTCAGTCTGGATGAAGACTCGGTTCTCTCCACAAATGAGGTGAGTCGCCGGTGACTTGTCAACCAATTGGCACGACATTGACGCTTTACGAACTGGTGAACTGAAACGCTGATGCTTTATCAACAAAATGAGGTGAGGCGGCAACATTCCCAAGACACAAAGCCACCGGAACGCCATTATCAGACATCTGGTTTACTGATTTACTCACCAAACAATATAAGTAAAAATAAAAAACATTCCACCATGGCTGCCTGCCTGAAAACTGCCTGAACAACTGAACATATACGTTTATGATTAGAAACATCATCTTTTAAACTGAGAGCTTCTCTGTTCTTGCACAACAAATATGCAGTTTACATCCTAATGGTGGCAGAATTACCACTGGAAGTTTATCATTTTGGAAACAATGGGTCACTGCGACCGTTTTTTGTTTTTTTTGATGGCTGAGATGCCAACTGTCACTGGCAGATTTTATTGGATGTAGCTAGCTTTGTAATTAATCTATAGCCCTTTTCCTTTTCCATGTGCTGGCATGGCTTGACTCTGCGCGTAAACCCAGAACGGCAGGGATTTGCATCTCAATTACAACAGAGATACCCGCTTGAAGGTGTGTGTGTGTAACCATGACTGTGACTAGTGATCAAAGGAGCGGCTGTAAAACACATTTCATTTCCTATAAATTCTTCACAATAAAAGCCCCCCGTTATTTTGGCTGCTTGTTCTCTTCCTCCCTGCACTATTAGTAGACTTGTTTTTATTGAAGAATAGCCGCTAGCAAAGCTCTGCTATTTTGGTGATAAACATTTCCTATAAATTCTTCACAATAAAAGTCCCCCGTTGTTTTGTTATTATGAAGCAAAATCAGGAAATGTTGGGTTTTCACCAGCAGTAACTCAACACTACTCTATGCAGCTGGAAGCGAAACTGTAAAATAAAGCAGATAAAAGAACAAACAGAGAAACTAAACTCCAAATCACAGAGATTCAGTTAGAAGCTACAAAGGTACTGAGGGCTGAACACACAACGTGTTTTGTCGCTGGTCTCCTGCATAGATACGAGTTGAGTGTCGCAACACACGCTTGTTTGAGGGGGAGAATGGGGTTGTCACGGGTTGGTTGTGGGTTGGTGAGACCTCACCACAACGCAGTTCGGGTGCCGGTATGGTTTGACTCAGCACGGCCAAAAGTGCCAGTGGAAAAGCCCCATAGGTTAGCTCCATGTTGGTTGAAAACACTGTTCCCCGCTGACATGTTTTAAAATGAGTCTTGATAGCTAAATACGTGATATTATGCTAAAAGATAGACTCTAAAGCTGTTTGCCCTTGGCAAAATGTCAACCCACGTATATTTCAGTCTAAAATAACCTTATTTGGCTGATTAGCTTATATACTTACATACATATTTCACTGTTATTATTACAAGAGAAAAGGTATTTAGGACTAACGGATGTATTTGGCAGACATAACACAAACTCTGACAATGTTTCTGGAGTTTAAACTTTCCCAAAGAGCATCTGAGTAACATCTGATCAAATATGTTGAACTAACTTTGCAGAGTGTAGAAATTTGGCACAAACAGTAATTTAACATTTGTTGTACTTTTGCACACATTTCTAGAGGGTGTTCTTAACTTTGGAAAACAACTGACTGCGTGCCAAGGGACCTCAACACTTTTGAATAACTCCACCCACTGAAAGCCTCTGGCAATGTTTTTATAACCAGCTCCAGTCTGCATGGTTTTATGTCAGCCTGTGGCAAAAGGTGGCGATGTCTTAACACGGTATCGATCCTCTCTGAAATGAGGCAGACGGTCCACGCACAGTCATGAATACCGTTCATTGCAAATGAATTGCCAAACATTGCAATGACCACTGAACTAGAGGAGGAAAATGTGCTTTGCTTTTAAAGGATGATTCCAAATGCAGCAGGTGTAATTGCAGTCGGATGAGAAGGAAGTTTAGCAAAGCAGCAAAGTTAAACAGATTTAAAATACAAAAGAAAGAGTTCTGATTACAGACGTAAATCCAGACCCAGTCTTAATTAAAGTAGGTGTGATGTGTGGTGTTAGGATAGATACAAGATGGTGTCCTTTTAATTTAACATAACACTGAGGAAAGGAAAGGAGAGAGAAGTAGATAAGGGTAAATAAGAAAGGGAAGAGAGGAGTAATAAAGAAAAATGAAAGAAACGACATAAGAAAGCACCAGAAAAAGGAAAAGAGATGAGAGAAGGAAAAGCAAACAAGAGGAGAGAAGTGAGCAGGAGAAAAGATCAGAGGAAGAAAAAAGGAAAAGTGTAGGGGGAAAGGACAGAAAGCAACGGAAAATCAAGGATAGAGGAAATAAGGAAAGGAGAGTAAAAAAGCACATTGAAGAAAGTATAATGCAAAAAAAAATGCTTTCACAGAGTCAGGAGTTTTACGAGAGCCATTACCTCCGTGTCTGTATCATTACAATGTCAAAACACAGAGCACCTCTTTGATTAAAGTCTCACTTGTTACTGAAGAGAGAGGACGGGAAACACCCCGGTGGTTTGTTACTCTGACACTTGTTTTAGAACAAATTAGAAACCAGTGAATTGTCTAAAGCGTTGTCAAGAGAGGAAATCATGTTTCTATTTCCCGTTTTTTAATCAAGACTTTGACGTGTTAGCAGACTTAATGATGTACTTTTAGGCTCTGAGAACACTGAAACTTGTGAAAACGTCAAGTCCCATATTTGTCCATGAGATCTGATTATTGAAACCGGTGTATAATTTAGGTTTTACTGTGTGGGATTAGTTTTTAGCAGACTTCTTCACAATAAAAGCTACCCCGTTATCCACCAGTTGAATGCTTTTAATGTAAATTGGCAGCAGGTCTTAATACAGCTCTGATACAGCTGAGGGAGAGTGAACTGTGAGATTGATATTAATACAATATATGAAATAAACTATAAGATAAAAATATAGATAAAATTAAAAACAGTAATGCTGGATTACATAAATGCATCGTTACCTGTGAATCCCTCGTGTGTAGATGCTGTTGGTAGGAATTCAGCACGGGAATGGCGGACTCCGCCACTAACAATGATGCCACTGTATAAAGAAAGGTAATTACTGAATATAAATACATTTAATGGCTATTTCTGAAAAAAATGCAGACCATAAATAGTATCAGAAACTGGGTTTTATTTTATAAAATCTCCGGGATTGCAGCTTTAATGTTTAATCTCCACATCTAAAACATGTTGGAGAAAACACAAGCAGCCCATGCTGACCAATCACACTTCTTGCGGTCTCCACGTGGTCTCCGTAGCGCCAACATGTTGTTTTATTTTTGAGGAGACACACTTCAACGCACAAATACAACTCCAGCTTTACTTATACTGAAAAACATGATGCAACAACGCAGCTACAATGTGTAGATAATGATGAGTCTTTAATGTCTTTCCAAAAGTACTACTATACTTCAGTCAATGCAGCTAAGTTAGGTTAGTTTATCTGCCAAAGTTCTCTGTAAAATATACAGCATCTTTAACCTTTCTATGTATATTCTGGAAGTAATAATCTATCTTTATAAATATATATATATATATATATACAGTATAATGAGGTTTAGGCAACAAAACCACTTGGTTAGTCTTACGAAAAGGACTCGGTTTGGGTTAAAATAACTACGCTTGCTACGCAACTGCCGTTAGTAAAGTCCAGAAGTTCTCTAACTGAACTACGGTAAATTAACTCAACATGGGACATGAACAGCAACCTCCTGGGTCCTGTATTTGTTTACATGTACATATAAATATAGTTAATGCATTGCAGGTAATAAGTCTTTATTTACTCTCTTACCTTACTATTAGTGATTAATGATTGAACCACTTTTTTATCTTTGTTCACTGTCTTTTCCTACAGTTTCCACATTTAAAATGAGTCATTACCTTCCCAACTTAAGACACACACACACGAAACACAAAACTTAAAAAGTTGAATATGTTTTAAACCTAAAAAGCAGTAAACTGATCAGGAACAGCTCATCTGTGATGCTAAATGAGTGCTTCTGCTTTGAGAGTCATTAGAAGTAGCAGCCTCGTTTCTCTCCAGCTTTTCAGCGGCGACTAAAAGATGCGATCCATAATGGATTGTGAAGCCCAATGAGCCCAAGAGATCCAATATATCTTTAAACTCTGAGATGTTTTATTGATGGGAGCGAGTCAATGTTCACCTTTTCTACGCTGGCGGGATCACAATTCCACTTTATGGCACTACAAATTGTGGCACAGCAGTATGAGCGAGTTTGCACAGCTAAACTTTTATGGGCTTGTTTTATGAAACGAGAGGAAGAAGAAGATGTCAGAGAGAGAAAGAGAGAGAATTGGAGGGGAATCTTTGCGGTGCTCACTAACCCGTTCCTCTAATTGCCCTTTTAACATGGTGAGGGGATTTATTGAAAGCAGATGAAATATGTCAAGTGAGTGAAAATGTGCAAGAGAGAACATTACACTTTTAATAGGACTTCTCGTATTATAATACCTCAGTGGAAGAATGGCTGTGCCAATTTCATAATTACATTGTTTCAGCTCATTAAATGTATGATTATTCCATGAAGAGAGATTAGAGAGGGGAATACGACTGAGAAAACCTGACAAAGCTTTTGTCTCTCATTGGGCGGCCAAGCATGCTGCTGCGTTATGCCCTTTGGAAGACATTTTCAATATGGTGCCTGTGGAAATAGTTCTTCAACGGCAATGGCTGGATTTTTATCCTCTTGTCATTTAAATGCCTGACGAGGATGTTGCAGGGTTTGAACCAGGGATATTATAGTAAACTGAAACTGAAACTAAAATGAATATAACCAGTGAAACATATTTTTAGTAAACTGAAACTAGCCCTTTAAGAAAAACTAAAATGAAATGATATGGACTGGGTAAATAACAAATAAAATAAAAATCCAAAAGTCAACATTGATGTCCGAAACTTAAATAATGTAAAAAACATACTTATTTGAAGCCAAACCATGATCTTTTACTAAACTTAACCAAGTAGTTTTGTTGCGTTTTCATTTTGTTTTGTCTCAATTTACAACATTAACCACGTGTTTAAAACTACGACTGTAATCCGGGAGAAAATACATTTCCCTTCAAACGTAATTGAGAATGTGGTTTAGTTTTTTTGAACATAATTTTGTAGGAGACAGGGTTGACTGTTGGTTCGGTTGAGAAAAAGAAAACTTTGATGACTGCTTGCAGTCAATATGTGTGAATTAACCCTATTAACCCTCACATTCAAGCAGATGTGACATAATCCTAATCCTAACCCCCTATGCATGGCACACACAAAAATGTGCATATTATTAGTAATTAGTATGTCTGGAGGTATGGGGCGTAGTACCAGACCAGAGCTCCAAACAGTTTCAGGGAAGTCTCAGTGAATGGAAGTGAAAAAATATTTAGTTACAGATCACATAGAACAGCCTATTGTCTGTGATTTGAATAAAGAGATAGTTCAGAGATGCAGTAGTTTTGGGGAAAATTACAGTTTTTCCCATTTTCCCAGAGTCAGAAACTACCAAAAGCATTAGGACAGACCTTTTTATGTATTTGATGTAGTCTGAAGTTGTGTCAAACAGCAATATTAGGCTATCTTGGCTCAATTTATTGAGTATTTATGGGATCAAATAGCATAATCATGATTCCGTAGGTATCCAGGAATTGAGTGAAACTAAGCAAGTAAGCAAAGTCTTTTTCCGAGCTTTGTCTGACGGGAGGCCCACAGTCTCAGACTCTGAAAACCCCTGTACACTAGACCAAGGTCTGGCTTTTCAAACTGTCACAGAAGGAGTGATAAGCAATCAATGAAAGAACGTGTAGAGAAAGTTGACAGCAGATCATTTTGGGTGGTTGAAAGTTTAACAGTAGTCCAGACCCGACGTGACCAAACACACCACAGAGAGGAACATGGTGAAAACAGCTCTAATTCAAAAGATGCTCCAAACTGCAGACCTGCAGCGGGCGCTTGTGGCCGCAGTGACGGCATTACGCCACAGCTGGTTGTCCTGGATCCCACTGAGCCTGTTGGTAAAGCTTCATCAAAGCCTCAGCAGCACTCTAAACCTGCTGGAGACCAGCTCAGTTTAAGACACATTTTCCTCTCTTTTATCACCCTGAAATCACACGGAGGTTGACAGTGAAAGCGCCACATGGAGCAAAAAAATATAAAAAAACAGAGAACTATTGAAAACACATTGGAGAAAGACCACATAGTGAGGGAGGATACGGGTCTACAATGTGATGCGGCTTCTTTTCATCTGGTAACATTGGACACGTTAAACCCAAATGCCGGGAGAGATTTGTCACAGATCTATTGCTGGATTGACCCTCTGCTCCTCGGATCAATTTTAGCCTTGTAGAACCTATTAGTATGTATTACACACACACACACACACACACACACACACACACACACACACACACACACACACACACACAGACTCAATTTTCAGTCTTCCCTTGAATTCCTCAGCCATATCAAGCCTCTGTTTTATACCGTAATTAAGACTGACAGATTATGAGTGCAAAGAATCTGGGTTCTGTCACTCTCACACACACACACACACACACACACACACACACACACACACACACACACACACACACACACACACCATTTCACATTATAAAGAACCTTTTAATCTCTGAAGGCTAAATTATATTTGCATGATATCATTAATCCTTTCAGCACAGCTGTGGAGACATCTGACACATCTCTCACACACACACACAAACACACACACACACCTACAGACACACACATCATCAGGGGCTGCACTGAGAATGGCAGCTCCAACCTTTCTCTCGGCTTAGCGCCGGCGCTTTACAGTAATTGCTCACGCGATTCATGACAGAAGCCGCGAGGTTTCGCTAAAGAACATCCACTTTCGGCGCTCCCCTCCCCGACTCCATCTCCCTACCTCTACTATTCTGGTAATTAATTTTCTCCCCCGGCTCCTGAGGTGGTGTGTGTGTGTGTGTGTGTGTGCGTGTGTGTGTGTGTGTGTGTGTGTGTGTGTGTGTGTTACAAAGTATTTCATTATGTGCTGATCCCCTTATTCTCTGGTGAGTCTGCCTGCACGTCTCAGTGGTGTTTTTGAATTCAAAAGAGGCTCTTTCTCAGGTAGCTCAAGCTTCTTCAAGGACACCAGGTGCTCCAGACATGAAATGTCTTCTTTATTGGGGAAATAGGGAGCCTGAGAGAGCAGGACCGACCGCTGGATGGATGAAGCAATGAGCACCCTCTCGGCACATTAGTGTATAAGAGAATCATACGCAAGCATTTAGAGGCCTTTCAAGTGGCATGGTTTTCTATAAAGTCAATGAAAATACATGAGTGGAAGCAAACAGACATGGATCTGCTCGAGGTGGCGCAAAGAGAGGAATTTAATTCATTCAATTCAACACTTTTTAATGTACACAAGAGAATAAAAGGAGAGATGAAAAGAAGTGGAGTTCCTGCTATGTTTTGCTCCAACTTGGTATCACTGTTTCAACTGTTTCAAGTGAATCTGTTAGTGTCACGTTTTCCCTCACCGAGGCGTGAATATTACACACGTGTATGAAGGTACAGTACCAGCAGGGGGCAACAAAAACACTCACTTAGGTTTAGGCAATAAAACCACATAGTTGGGTTTAGGAAAAACATGGTTGGGCTTAAAATAAGTACGTAAACTAAGTACAATATGTAAGGAAACAACGTAACATCACTATGGAAAACACGTCACAAACGTAACTTACAAAACAAAACACCGGGAAGAAAGTCCTGTGTTTGTTGGACCCATCCAACAATAATCAGTCTCTTTCACTTGTTATTCTACATAGCTCTGAGCGTAGCATGTTCACGTGGATGCGTTTACATTGCGGCCAGTACAGACTACATGGCGTACAAGAACGGCGTTCTTATCGCACGCTTTTGCCTTGCGCATTCTCGTGTCATTCAGACAACTTTTCGTGCGACCGGTCTGGGTTTGAATGTGGTGCATTTGTGGTTTGTCAGGAATAAACACAGACAGTGTCAGATTTGTGGCAATAAACGGAGGCAGAAATCTGGTTAACATTCAGTCTGAACACACATTTACCTTTTTTTGTTGCTCCAAACAAGCTGAACCCGAACCAACATTTTAACCCGATCTGAACCAGAACCACTGCAGCATTTTTTTAAAACAATTTTATAGTAGTGTATTCAATTTGTACACCATGACCATGATGTGTTGGAGATTTTATTATCAAATATGATGAAATGTACTGTACATTAAGACCAGTTTGTAACCTCAGTTAGAACCAAACTAACCTAAAACATCCTCAGAGACTGTAAGGGAACACTTCCTGCAGCTCCTTCACACTAAAAGCCTTAATCTGCCCTTTTTCAGTGGGAGGATTTTATACTGAACAAAATTCTGACTTTAAACTGTTTCAAGTGAATCTGTTGTCTGATGTACAGTAGATGCTTAAATGACATGTGATTTGAGTATCTACTATACATCACAATAGATTCACTTGAAACAGTTTAAAGTCAGAATTTTGCTTCACAACCTGACAAATAGCATCTCAAACGTCATTTCAGCATCGTGAAATGCTGTTTTGAAATGCTATTTGTCAGGTTGTGAAGAGGCTGTTTGTTTTGACGACGGCCTTGCAGACTAAATGCCAGTTGATAGCTACTCGGAATAAGTTGTTTTTATCCGTTTATCTCAACAAGCTGTTTAAATTCTGAAGGATTTTCTGTGTATTTTGAATAAGCTGTATCACCTCTTAACATTACTTTTTCCTCTCTCGTCACCTTTCCTCTTTCCCTCCTATCTTCTTCTCCTCCTTTTCTCCATCTTTTTTTTGCCTCGTCTTTATTTTCTCCTCTTTATTTTCCTCTGGCCTCCTCTTCTTTTCTCTCCTACGGCCTCTTTCTTTACTTTCTGCTCCCACAGGTGGATTTTGCCTTTATTGTATGGCAGAGCTTTCCGGAGCGTATCGTTGGTTATCCAGCAAGGAGTCACTACTGGGATATCTCCAGATCCCGCTGGGGCTACACCTCCAAATGGACCAATGAATACTCCATGGTCCTCACGGGGGCAGCTTTCTACCACAGGTACCAAACAAACACATCCTCTGATCTCCTGCTGATCAGTCAAGCTTTTCATTTGCTGCACTGATCGTAGAAAATTGCTTTTATTACATTTACACATCATTCAAATGATTAACAATAAACGTGAGGTTATTACAATGTAAGGCATTCATTCAAGACTTTACTTGAACTTAACCAAAACACTTTTTCAAGGCCGAAATGAACTGTGTATTATGGCAGTGCAGGGCCTGAAATTAGCATCCGCCAAATGCGGGTAAATTGTTGTCAGTGGTGGATGAAATCATCAGGCCATCCGCCACTTTGGCAGGTAGAGAAAACGGGATGGGAACAGAGAATCGGTTCACTTTGAGAACCGGTTCCTAGTTGTATTAGATTAATCAACAACTATTTTGACAATCAATTCATTGGATGGGGTAATTTTTAAGAAATAAAAAGTCTAAATTCTCTGATTGCAGCTTCCTAAATGTGAATATTTTCTGGTTTCTCTACTCCTCTATGACAGTAAACTGAATATCTTTGAGTTGTGGACTAAAACAAGACATTTGAGGATGTCGTCTTGGTCTTTGAGAAACACTGATCGACGTTATTCACTGTTTTCTGACATTTTATAGACCAAACAACTAATCAATAAATCAAGCAAATAATTAACAGATTAATCAACAATGAAAATAATAGTTGCAGTCCTACTATTTTATATTACTTTGTCTATAGTTTACTCTACACTGATTAAACCATTGGTTATTGGTGAGCATTTAAATGCATAACACAGCATAATGATATAAGAGTGCTTCTGATCTGAATTAATAATGTGTCCAGTCAAGCTACTCTTCCAGCACTGTCATCAATTCGCCCTGAGGTGCAGGTTGATCTATTCCAAATTCACATAAATACATATTCCTTCTCCACATGATACAAACCACATTAAAAATCACCTCTAACCAGTCATGTTTTATTATTATTTTTAGGGGAGTAATAGAAAAGATAAATAGGATAATACAATCGTTCTGCATCTCTCCGTTATCTCATCAAATGATTGTCAGAAACACAAAGCTGGGACTGAAATAATAAAGAAAAAGGTAAACTAAAGTATTAAGCCGAGCGGTAAATTGAACGGAGAAGAGCGTCGCATCTCCGAGCGCATTTGAAGCATCTTGTCACGCAGATAAACAGCTCTAACATTGTTCTATTGTGTGACTCTTTAGTCCTTTTGTTATTTCAAAATATCAAATGCCAACGCAATTCAGACAAAATGAGTCAGAGAGTTGAAAATGAAAGGTGGGAAATGTATGTGTGAGTGTGTGTGAGAGCGAGAGACAGCAGACCTTGGCAGGGAGGTAACAGAGCTGACAGTGATCTAGTGCTCCCGTGCTGCTGAGAGTGCAACACAGCAGCCATACAGAACAGTAATAGTAGAACACAATAGAATAGAAGTGCAGCTTTTAATAAAAGAAATAAATACACGGTTAACCTCATCTGTCTTCTTTCCTTTATGTGTGTGTGTCAGATACTACCACTACCTGTTCACCCACTACGTCCCCGCCGGCCTGCTGACCATGGTGGACCGCATGGCTAACTGTGAAGACATCCTGATGAACATCCTGGTTTCGGCCGTCACCAAGCAGCCGCCAATCAAAGTCACACAGAAGAAGCAGTACAAAGAGACCATGATGAGTCAGGTAGAGCTTCATCGTTAGCTGCACACACAGATTGGCACGTCCTCGTAGATCAGACTGGCGACTTCTGCCACGATGCATTTAGATTTTTTATGCCTTCGCGCCGGTGATAGTCGTGGCCGGAGGTATTATGTTCTCGGGTTGACCATCCGTCCGACCTATTCTTGTGAACACAATATCTCAGAAACGCCTTGATCGTATTTCTTCAAATTTGGCACAAATGTCCACTTGAACTCGAGGATGAATTGTTTAGATTTTAGTGGTCAAAGGTCAAGGTCACTGTGACCTCTCCCAGTTGTTGTGAAAGTGAGATCAGGAACCCCTCGAGCGAATTTCTTCAAATTTGGCACAAATATCCACTTGGACCACTGAACAACTCCGGGTCTGAAAAGTGAAGCCAATGCTTTAGTGCCTTAAACTTGCATCCTTTCTAACAGCCAGCAGGGGGCGACTCCTCTGGTTGCAAAAATAAGTCAGATTGTATAGAAGTCTATGAGAAAATGATCCTACTTCTCACTTGATTTATTACCTCAGTAAACATTGTAAACATGAGTTTATAGTCTCAATCACTAGTTTCAAGTCTTCTTCAATACAGCATGATGTTCGTTTAGTAAATTATGGTCCCATTTAGAGTCAAATAGACCATAAAGCAGGGTATGCTTTAGGGCGTGGCTACGTTGTGATTGACAGGTCGCTACCACGGCGTTATCCGGTCTGGGAGTTGTCTGTGTTTTCGTCTTACAACTTAAAACCCTTTCACAGCGTGGAAAGACGTGGATGTAAACTTCAACTTGACTGGTTTGCTGAGGCATACAGAGTGGAGAGTCCTTCAATCAAAACAATACTCTATAGAGCTGCTAGGGGTCAAAATGTCCACTGGGTACTTTTAAAAGTGCTTGACGGTGGTTTTAATACGTTTCAGAGAGAATAGTTTAATTCCCTGACAACCTTTTTATGAATAGAAAAGAAGATGAAAAGCGATTCACCTTGTTGTGTTGAATGAATAGTGGAGAAGCTTCAGGCTACATACGGCCCTGACCTTCTCTTTGGGAGATCCATATATGTGCATGTTGTGTGTGCGTGTGTGTGTGTGTGTGTGTGTGTGTGTGTGTGTGTGTGTGTGTGCTTGGTGTGGCCAGCCCTATGTCAGCTTCTGATTGATGGTCTGACCACAGGCAGGACGATGACTCGGCAGTATGGACTCAGTGATTAATGTCTTAATTGTGAAGGCAGCACGGCAAACCTAGATTTACTTCCTGCGTCCTTCCCTCGCTCTCGCTCTCTTTTTTTCTTCCTTTTTAAGTGTCTCTCTGTTCCTCTCTCACCCCTCATTTGTGACTTTGCTTGAAGCAAAGTGGAGAAATATCTTTTTAGGAAACTTAGACCACCAGATTTGATGAAGTTTCAGACTATTAGATCTGTTGTGGCTGATTTGTTCATTTTGTATTCCGAGTGTAGAGATGTTTCATGTTTCGTGCCAAACAATTTCTTTGACTCGATTTTTTTGTAGTTTCATTATTGTACCTGACCCCCGGCACCCCCGGCTGCCACCCTCCTGCAACACACAGGATGAATCTGCTCCAGCTCCACGCCCCCATGCCACAGCTTATCAAAGGGGTCTTCTGCCCTCCACTGCCCCCTCTCCAACTCATCTCCCAGCAGCCACTTGGGGGCCCACCCCTCTCTTCCTATTGTCCATCTCAGATAACCAGCTGAGGACACAGACTTAGACTACTGACGGGGGAAACAACGGACAACTGCATAGTTCCAATAACTGTAGTGAATAATCTAATATCTCAGTGACCTACTGGAACTTGAACTCACTGGCTTTAACATTTTTATGGAGTCTTAAAGGGATAGTTTGGGTGTTTTGAAGTGGGGTTGTATGAGGTACTTATCCATAGTCAGTGTATTACCGACAGTAGATGACGGTCGACACCCCTCCAGATTGGAGAGACAGACACAGGAGTTACAGCACTGGAGCAAAGCAATGTACTGCTGTGGACGGGGCTGGCAGCAAAACAGATTTTAGACACCCACAAGAAAGGCTCACCTCAAAAGATCAATATCAGTTTAAGTGTTCGCTATATATTTAGAATATTTTCACCGCTTTACCTTGCTGTCAGACAGCCTTTTCCGACGGGGAACTGAACCCGTTGTATCCATCTATGTTCTCACCAAAGCCACCAGACTCCATTGAAAAAAACTGTAATTTAACCTCACTGAATGCGGGGGGTTGCTGGTCTACCGCTTCCTCCATTGGTTAGTTTGTTTGTGTTATTGTGTGACTTTGGTGAATCCGAACTAACCAAAGTCACACAATAACACAAACAAACTAACCGATCCAGGCAGTGGTAGACCTGCGAGGTCAAATTACAGTTTTTTTCAATAGAGTCTGGTTGCTTTGGTGAGAGCACAGATAACGGCCTCAGTTCCTTGTCGGAAAGATAGACTATACAAAAATATTGTAAATATAGCGTACACTTCAACTGATTATTATTTTCTAAAATGCATTTTGCTGCTGCCCCCATCCACAGCAGTCTTGGTTCCATGCTGGTACTCCTGTCTGCTCCTCCAAACTGGGGGTGTGCCGACATCATCTACTGTAGATAATACACTGACTATGGATAAGTACCTCACATAACCACACTTCAAAACACCCAAACTATCCCTGTAACATCAGTCCCGTCCAGATTGGGGGACCGGATCACGAGGACGCAGATGGATCCTGGATAAAGGACTACACTCATTGGCAGATGCATCAGATATACCAGGACTCTCTGTCAGGAGGATAATAACCAGCAACCAACAGCAAGTGCCTCTAGAGCAACTATATCATTTTTGACTCTGTAAAACTCCCCGGTAATGTGCACCATGGCTGTACTGGCAGAGTGAGTTACACAACCTGCTAGTTGCAGCCAAAAAGTGGCAAAGCAGGCTGTCCTTCCTAACAATATGTGAACGACACCCTTTTATGTTTTCTACCTGTTTGACTTTCTGTGCTGCTGTTTGCTGAAGTGTCAACAACGACTCGGGGGATTCCCACAGAGTGAAACAGCTGGCCAGGTCGACCAGCTCTGTCAGCATGATGAACCTGGATACTCCGGAGGAGCAGGTGGTGAAAACAAATAGCGGGAGATACAGTACGTGTTACTATGAGCTACACCTCCTGCCACGTCATGACAAGCTGTCCGCGATAAGGAGCGGCTTCACCAGCATGGAGGCGCTCCTGTACGACCCTGAATCATCAACATTCCCCGTCTCTGCTGGTGATGCTGGCGAATAAGACGGCACGCCGCTAATCCTTATGTGCTCATGTGCAATATGGCATCATATTATTCTTTGGGATATGCAAAATAGCTGTTTTCAAATATTTCTATCTAGGGAGACAAATTTGTTATTTGTCATTCAATCATTTAGACGTCTAACCTTGTTGCCAAGGAGACACACACCTCTAAACAACGACCACAGAGAGGAAATGAAAGCCGGGCTCAGATGCATCACAGCACCGCTGGACGCCACCCCCCTTCTCTTGGCTTGTGATGTATAAACGTGTAAAGTCCAAAGTGAAACCCCACCAACATCCTCTCATTTAGGCAAAATCATCAACAAAAACAACCGACGGCCTGAAGTAACCAAGTAAGAGAGGACGGGAAGTCTCATAGCAAATGCACAGAAGAGTCAGATAACCAGCGGTTCTACCTCTACTCAGTAACACCTACACATGTAGCTCTACTTATTCTTTTTGAGCTCATTGTGAGTGGTGAAATGGCTCACCCACACACACTCACATATTGATGGCCAGGGACCTGCCATGAGAGACTGGAGGAGCCACGGATCAAACCACCAACCCTTCGATTAATGGACAAAGTAAAAGTTTTCCACATGGAGTTCAACTTTTGTGAACTTGCAAATTTGGGCTGTCAACCAATAGCAAGCCATGTTGACCTTGTCTGAAATACAGGAAGCTACGAGGAAGGAGGAAGTACAATCCAGCAAACAAAATGCCAGGGGGAGATTTAACCATGGATGTATAAAGAGAACTGGATACAGCCTTGGAGGCGGGCTCCCGTTCATTCCTATAAACGTTGTTCAGTGGCACAAGCTCGACTTCTGAGTATAACATTAGCAGGTGCAGTAGCGTTTCCTTTAACTCCGCCTCCCAGCCCTCGGTCCAGCCTCAGCCTGGGTCTCATTCACATGAACGAAGGAAGGAAAATAACTCTGGATTTTAGTGCATCTTACAAATTTTATGGCCTAATGATTTAAATAAGGGCTATTTGTGTTCGTACTGGGAAGTTGATTTTATTTAAAAGAAAAATGATCCGCTGATTTACAGACCAATGTAAGTCCTTTTGGGCCCAATGGCATCACATGACGGACACGGAAGTTGTAATTCCACCGTTTGGCGACTATGTAAAATTTGCTTCGAAGCTCGGCGCTCTTCCTGGAGGCTCAGATTTAACAGTTCACCAGCTAAGGCTGCATTCACAACAGATCCGGCGGTGCTGCGAAAACGCAAACCCTCCTATTTATTTTGAATCGGGGAAGTGCGGTTGGGCTGTGGGGTGCTGAAAAAAAAATGTAGCGGCCTGCGTCGGAAAAGCAGAAACAGGATCAACTTTTGAAGAAACGCAACCCGACGTTACGCTGCGGTTGCCAATCACGTAACCGGCGATCCAGAGCTGTACAACTCAGCAACAAGGGAACAAAAGACATTAATCGACGCAGTCAGTGGGCCATTAAAGTGACTCTCCCACACCATCGCACAACCCTGCGGCAAATCGCTGCAACGCCTGATCTGGTGTGAATGCAGCCTAATCCTGTAAGTAATCACGACACCACCTTCTCAAACTAAATATTTCACAAAGAGGTGCAGAGTATTTTTGCTGAGCCACTTTCTGGTGTGACCGGGCCTTTATCAGGTGTTTATGTGTTCCTTATTTTAATTTTTCACTTGTACACTGTAAATAAAGGTTTGCCTTTTTACTGTAAGATTTCTTTCAGCTGGGTTTTACATATATACACATTTTGACATGGTCATTTAAATAATATTAGAATGTTTAATTTATGTTATTGCAGTTATTTGTTACACAGTATTATTAGTACATTATCAGCCGCTACGGAGCTGTGTTGGTTGATTCCTTAGTTCTTATACATGTATCCTCCCCTCTCTCTGTTTGTCTAAACCAAGGGCTCCAAGTCATCTCGGTGGGCCGACCCCGACCACTTCGCCCAGCGACAGACCTGCATGAACGCCTTCAGTCACTGGCTGGGTTTCATGCCGCTGGTGCACTCCCAGATGAGGCTGGACCCGGTGTTGTTCAGGGACCAGGTTTCCATCCTGAGGAAGAAATACAGGGACATTGAGAGGCTGTGAGTGCACAAGGATACACACCAAATCATTGTGTGTGTGTTCGAGAGGCCGTGACAAGAATACACACGCTGAATGTGAACATTTGTGAGGCTGTAAAGGAAAACTCACACATGGACATAAAAATGATAAAACACTAAGGTATGCATAAGGCATTTAACTGCGTAAAAAAAAAAACAGATTCTAAATGCAGGGTGGATAACAGCGAGTGACTGTGCATACCCGCCATCTGTGACAATACACCTAAATATGAATGCATGGATACACGTGCAACAAAGACTTGGACACATTCAAAACAGTCCTGACCACAGACATACAGTATGTGTTGCATGGTTTGAACAAGACAAGTGTAAAAGGACCTGAAAAACATAATGTGTTTGAATAAAAAAAAAGAAAATCTAAGATCTATGATTGTTGTGGAAGGTGGACTGTTGGCAGTAGAGGAGTATACAGTATAAAGGTTAAGAGATTCATGGGTTATAGATTGTATTCATAGAGTCAAAGGACGGACTCTCTGGGGTTATGTATGTACAGTAAAGACACGTTGTTGACAAAAGGGACGAACTGTAGCTTCTGGGTCGGCGCCACGTGACAGCTGCTACCCCAAAACACCCAGAGGCAATACGCCTCTTGTATACTATTGTAGATTTTCAGCAGCAGTTCCTGTCTGTATGCAGCAAATAAAAAATAAAATAAAGAGATGTTATGTTATGAGACAAGAGAGGCCAGGTCTCAACAGCATTTCTTGCTTCCTTCCTTACTTTGTTTGGTATCTTTTATTTATGTTAACAAAGTGTCTTGTTCTTCGGATCCTTTCTTTGCCGTGGGTTATTCTACCAGGGTTGTTGTTGTTGTCGGTGACTCGTCTGCCCTCACTATGCGTGTAGCTGCACACTATGCAGCTAGCTAAACATATTTCCAATAAAGGTTGAAGATAGGAGCTCGCCTTTGAAATGGAAGAAATTGGGAAACTGTGAAAACAGTAGGACAACAAATGATACCATAAACACGAGTTAGACCAAAGGTGTTGGCGTTAGTAGAGTAAAAAGGGAACTGGATTTTTCTTGATAGAAAGGAACAAAGTATCTCCAGGATCAACATTATCTCCCCATAAAAAGTACAACACTATGAATATATACAGAATCCACAAGCGTAAAAGTAAAAAACAAACAAAACATAGTCAAATACATTAACAATCAAAGGTGCTAAATACGGGTTTTGGGAGCATTTCTATTGTCTCTCAACGGCTCTCAACATTGCCGGCGGCTCACTGTCGCCAGTGCTAAACAGTGCAAACAATGGCTTAAGTGCTGACAGAGCTAACGGTGTTAACCTGAGGGGGAACCGCCATCAGTCGGGACAGGGGACTTTGTTTTGCCTCCAAGGTTGAAATTGATACGCAGCCTCTTTCATTACCGAAAGACAAAGCTCTGTTACTTCATCGCTCCAAAAGTGAAACGCTTTCACTGCTGCAGTTGTTTGTGCTTCTGTTACATCACTTGACTGAAGCCGCGTCTGAGCAGGTAGTCGGCGGCACTCAGAAACCGGGAGAAGGTGTATAAATGCAACAGTATCCAGGTTTCTTTTGGAGTATTCAAGCTAGCATATTTGGGTTTCTTATAAACGGGATAAGGGCTTATCTGATTCTGAAATCGGGATATGATGTTTACATGCTCAAACAAAAAAATGGGAACTTTCAACCAGGAGACTGGTGTTCATATCCCAAAGTGTTGTTGAGTTATTTTTAAGTTGTCTGTACTTATGTTATGATGTATACATATGTATTTTACACAGTTTATGTAGTTTTTTAAGCCAGACCATGATGGTTTTCCTAAACCTAACTGCAGCCTTTACTGTAGTTTTGTTGTTTTGTAAACATAACCACGACCATTTCACGTTGACGACATTATGTTAAATGACAATGTTTCACAATGTTAAGCCCATGGCGTATAAATGACACGCGAAAAGCTTAAAATGCGGAAATGTCAAGCTATTTATACGCCTTCCCATGAGGTCAGGTTGATTAAAGTACAACTTGGTTACAACTTAGTATTATAAAGTAGGTTTAGATCAGTGTGTATTCTGCAATTTAACCTGCTGCTCATCGATGTTTTCTGCCAACATTCAACCAGTAGGAGTTTCTTAGTGCCGAGACAAGGTCACAATCCCTCACTGGCTTCCCATCCAGAACACTCCCACTGGAACATACAGCCAAGCTGAAGCTGTGCTGCAAGAAATTGAACGTCTCTGCAATATTAGGTGAGTTTTTTTTTTCCCCTTTTCTTTTGTTACACAAGACGTTTGTTTGAACTTTCTTTCTCAACCTTTTCAGTTTCAATCATGGTAAGAACACGGTGTTATTTGCGTCATATGTACTGTCGGATGTATTTTTATTGTCCAGAGGTGTTGAACAAGTCTCGACGTGTGCTTTACATCAGTGTGAAAACAACCTTAGAAACAGCCATTACTGTACATAGGCATTATCTTAGACTAGATTATCCTATTTTTCGAGCAAGTGGAACAATTGCTAACCATCTCTTGAATAGTTTTATTTTCAACATCTTGTAACGATGGTCAGACTACATCAAAGTTTACCCTGATAAATAAAAGTTAAGACAGTAATGAGTAGATTTCATAAACCTGCCCTAGATGGTATATACACGCACACACATGCCTTTCATGTACGGTATGGATGGTTGTTCCCATGACCATATAGGAGCCAATCAACCATCTTCCCCTCATCCCTTCTGTCACTTTTCATTTGTCTTTCCCTTCATCTATCTTTCATTGATTTTTCTCTCCCTCTCACCTTTCTTCTCCTCCCTCCTCTCAGACACAATAATTATAATCACCTGATCTTATTTTCTAGTTCTCCCTGTACGCCGTTCCTTCGTCTAATCCCCTTTCTTTTCTTCTCAGGTTGTTCCCTCTCTCACAACCAATAACCGCAATCTCTTCATCATCTGAAGGTTATCACAGCTTTTGCCTCTTTTGATGTGACATGTGTCTCCAAACTAAGTTCTCAACAGAGCTATGAAGAGCTGCCTTTCTTTCATGTAACATCTTTACATAACGAAAATAATGACTACAGACAAAACTACAGACAGTGTCAGCTGATTCGATCAAATATTCAGCCGGAGGTACGCAGGCATACGTTGTTTCCCAAACGGTTGCATGATGTTTAATTAATAAACAATGCTTTATTTTTCATAATTTCAGGTTATAGTTTGTTAGATAGACCTAACCCTAACATAACTATAGTGGTTTTGTTTCGTTAACCTAAAGTGACGCCAAGGGACGTGACAAAGCGGCAGTATGTGACGAGTTGGGATGAGAACATGTTGATAGATTTATATATAATGAAAATAAACATTAGCTGCAGCCGTAATCTCAAATACCAATCAATACATTTCATCATCTTCGGTTTGTCTATCACTTTCTGAGACGCTGTAATGTAATTCTAAATGCTTGTTTATGTTAGTGTAACTCTAATCCTGGTCTTGGAAGTTCTTTTATTTATCTATCCTTGAACACAACCTTCGGCCAGGATAGTTGACTGTCTACAACATATTTGTAAAAATGTAAATCTAGAGATGGTTTAAATTTCTGTCTGCAAATCCCCCTCACTAACTTCATGTTCAAACAACTCTTACTGACAGTGCGCTCGTTGAATATCTGCTCATATCGAGTTTTAACAGTGGCCTGTCAAAATAAAGCGACTCCATTTGTACGAACGCTGGATTTCATTCAGATGTGTGCGTGTACGAGACCAGAATGGACCGTTGTCCATTACGAGTGAACTCTTTTTCCGAACACCTTCATTCCCTTTTTTTTCTCATTGTGTATTCTCTCTTTTTCTACACAGTCTGGCAAAACACCAGCACCGACCGATGATTTAGTGTGAGCTACGATGGCTTTTATTTCAGTTTGCTTTAGGGATTTCTGCTTTTGCTCTTATGATGCATTATTATGGTCCCTGCAGCCTGTAGTGTGTGTGTGTGTGTGTGTGTGTGTGTGTGTGTGTGTGTGTGTGTGTGTGTGTGTGTGTGTGTGTGTGTGGGAGAGAGATCATAATGCATATTATCAGATCTATAACAATGGTGTTTAAGAGTTAAGAGTACTCTTGAGACCAGTAACACCGCGGTAGCTGTGAGAAATGTGTTCCTGACGAATATTAAATGAGCCTTTGTGCATAAATCATCACCAAATAGTTGGTCTGTGTCTTTGCTTGTTTGATGGCTCTTGTTGGCAGTTAAGGCGATAAAAATACATCTATAACTTAATACAGATACGATATTCTTGTGAGGGCTTGTTCTAATGTTCTTAATGTTGCTTTTGCATGTAAAGTTTGCAGAAAAAGCGGAGTTCTTGAAAGGTGTCATTGGTCTCTAGGGTGCTTTCACAAAGCCAATATTTAGTCTGTTTTAATCAAACTCTGGTGCGGTTCTTTTGCACAGTTGTGAACGCAGTACTCTGGTGCGGACCAAAACAACCAGTCCAAGACAGCTTGCAAGAGGTGGTCCCTTAAGGTTTCCCTTAAGGGCAGCACACTCTCTCAGCAGGTAAGTCACTCTTTTGCATTTGTGTTTGGGCTATAATAAGCCAATACATGTGCACAAGTGGAGCACAAACAGCTGTGATTGCTGCATATTCAATCTTCTCTTATTGTTGTTTTGTCTGCCTCTGAGCCCTCTGAATACGATGTGAGTCAGTGAAGCTCAGAGAAAAGGCCTCTTGTCTGTGAAGAGCTGTCAACAGGGAGTCCAGACCATGATAATATGTTGCACACAAAATCCTCTTTTCTGTAAGAGCGCGTTAAAGGGCCTCGTTCTCCACTGTGATCAATACGGGGTCAGCGTTAGTCATTGGGGTGATCATCCAAACTTTGGCGCCTCACTCCCCCCCCCCCCCGTTTGTACTTATTGGACAGTGAACACAGATTCCTGTTCCTGCTGATGTCAGAGGAAGTCAGGCAGCACAAAAACCCATACAAAAATAAATCTGTCAAGAGGAGAGTAGAAGGATTTTAAGTGACGTAAAGAAGTGAAAACTGTCTCTGACAAATGATCGGTAGTTTTGTTTCACTGTTGGGTAAACTAGAGGGACAGTGTGTAACATTTTAGGGGATCTATTAATATTCATAATTATGTTTTCATTAGTGTCAATCACCTGAAACTAACTTAGCTTAGAATGAGCCCTTCATATCTACATAGGGAGCGGGTCCTCTTCATGGAGTCCGTCAGGTTTCTACAGTAGAAACAGACAAACCAAATTGGCTCTAGAGGGAGCCTTTCACGTTTTTACATTACCTGAAGGCCACCGTATTTCTCCGACACGCTTGTGAAACTGCGGTAACGTGAGCCGGCAGAGTGTAAAACGGTGCTCTGTGAGTGAGTGAAACCAGTTTTGTGATTAATAATCTGCAGTTCTGTTTGTCAAAATCTAAAATCAGTTATGGTGAGAAATCCAGGGAAGTAATCGTAGTAATAAATGTAGTAGTGAATGTCCAAGATTGAGTACTGGCTGTGGAAACAAATATCCTTCTGGGGACAAATAAATAAAGCTATTCATCTAATTGTTAGACGATATTCAATCCCAGTACTACGTTAAACTTCAACATATTTTTTATTTTATTGTTTATTACAGAATCCCTCAATATCAATGTTCAGTTTGTTGATTCAGTTTAATGAAACCTGTGTGACTGACGCTTTAGAGATATTGCTGCATCAACTGACAACAAAACATGACATGAAGATGCATGTGTGTGCATTTTGACATCTGGGAGTAACTTTCTTCAAGACTGTTAGAATTAGGAGTATAATTACTTTTCATATAAGTTATTGTTTCTCTGCTTGACTTTGCTCTGTCTGCTGTTTAGTCTAAATGTAACATGGAAGTAGATCAGCGTATTTGATGAAGTTCATGTACTTGTATGGTACGATTCTTGCACTTTTTGGGGTTGTAATGAAAATATAAAGTTATCATATGTTTCCAGTTAACAGATTAAGCCTAAACATGTATATGTTTGACGTTAAACTGAGAAAAAGAAGAAAGGAGGTAATAAATGAAGTAGTTTTGGTGACTCCATCATATATGTCAGCAGTACAGAGAGGAAACTGTAACATCCTTACATCCATCTCGTCTCTCCATCCGTCCATTTGACTCAATCAATCCTGACAGCCGGCCTCTCCTTTCCTTTCATCTCTCACGCTCTCTCTCTCTTTATTTATTTATTTTTAAGCCGTCAGCATCCATCTCATTCGTCACGGCTCTATTATGCAGCGCCGCCTCAATAAAATAAGAAACACATGAATAAATCATGACCAATCTTTCTGATTCATAGAGTTTGGATAATTATTCAGTTTTTCTCATGAGAGAGCACTCATTGATTTGGCGTGACCCTGAAGAGTTTCCAAGGTTGAGGAACGGGGGGGAATTGATCGGCGGGCGAGAGCGATGATGGAGAAAAGTCGCAGAATATCCAAATATTCAAATCTCTCTCTCTCTCTCTTCCTCTCTCCGCTCTCGCTCCTCAAATATCCGTGACCAAATGGACTTATAATTGGAAGTCAGGAGGCCCAGAAATACTCCTCACCTTCTTTCTGAGTCGTCTATATTAGTTCTGGCGAGTTACAGGGTTGAGATGAGCACATGGGGAGAAGATGAGGGGGAGAGAAAGTCATTAGGCCGAGCCTGTTGCTAGAATTTGTAAGGGACTTTCTCATCCTGTAATTTCTTTTTCTCTCTCTCTCTCTCTCTTTTACTTCCTCTTTTTCACACAAACACACATTCAGTCGTCCATCTTTTCCCCTTCTTCCAACACTGTTTCTCATTATAGCCTGTCTCCTCACATTTGTCATGTCGGGCAGTCACCCGTGATGATATCATAGGGTACTGGGCCTTGTGTGTGTGTGTGTGTGTGTGTGTGTGTGTGTGTGTGTGTGTGTGTGTGTGTGTGTGTGTGTGTGTGTGTGTGTGTGTGTGTGTGTGTGTGTGTGTGTGACATGCTGACAGGGAGTCAGAAAGTCCTATTTGCTTCAGAGTCCTTATTTCCTCCTGGTGGGTGTTGAGAGTCCCCCATTGTCTGAATTGAATAGGACATGTGTCTGGATCTATGAATCCTATTATGAAGGAAGTGAAAAGTGGGGAAGGAGGTGGAGGAAGCGAGATGGGGAGGATGGATTTTGAATGCAGCGACAGAAGATGTGCAGACCTCACCAGACACAAACGATGAGCATTGATAATTTGATCAAATGCTAAAAATGGCCGTCTGACAAAAGGCTTCTTGTGACTGTCGTGCAAAGAGTCTTAAAGGAACAGTTTGTAGGATCTGGCGGCGTTTAGTAGTGCAACACATTCTCACCCCCAACTCGTCAAATACCGCCGGTTGATCAGTGACCCTCGTCATCGGAGACCGACGCACGGGGTACCCCTCTTGCGTTACTTTTAGACGGACCAGGGACGGTGTATCTAGATATGCTCGTTACATGCACAGTGTCCTTTCAAAATAAAATTCCGTTTTCACAGGTTTAGGCAACATAACCACTTGGTTAGGGTATGATGGTGGTTGATGTTGCGAATAAATTGCAATTTATTATTATTTTTAATTGTAAATTATAGTGTGTGTGTGAGGGAGAGACAGTCTTTAAAGTAGTAGTACTTTTACTTGTGAAAAATACTCTCTCCATCCCTGGTCTGACCACATCTTTAGAGAGGAGGCCTTCAACGCTGTCTCCTTCAGTATGGCCAAACAAGTGTTTTCTGAAACCAAGCAGGTCTAATGACGATGATGAGTCTGAGACACAGTCTGAAGTCACAGAGACCACTGATGCCGTCGCTCCATCCTGACCGTCTCCTCCAAACCACAGCTCTCAAAACAAAT
Organism: Sebastes fasciatus; assembly: GCF_043250625.1. Taxonomy (NCBI): domain Eukaryota; kingdom Metazoa; phylum Chordata; class Actinopteri; order Perciformes; family Sebastidae; genus Sebastes; species Sebastes fasciatus. Next base: position 21,378,731 of record NC_133812.1, on the reverse strand, counting down.
AGAAGTATATAAATCTTATTTGACAGGAGAGACCAGAGGTCATGTTCAATTTCCTACCAGTAGCTGTTTATCTGTTTATCTTCAGTGCCTGAAATGAGCTGATACTCAGTACTAGTGAGTACCGGCCCACTTCTGATTTTTCTCCACATGAGTACTCCTACTTCTCATTGTGTACCTTCACATCCTGGTGAGTCTAGGTGCTCCTTGAAACTACCGTTTAATAGTGTCTCTGTGTAAACACATAGCTAGCTTAATGCTGAGAAAACATCCTTCTCATCATCCAATTTAATCTGTAGGCCATACCAAGACCCATATATCATATGTTAGGTTGGTTTTATTGTAGCATTGACCTTGAATTCTTGCTATGACTCGTCCACTTGAATCCCAACCAATCATAGCTTGTTGTTTTTCAAGAGATACAAGAACTGATCACACAACTCAGAGCTCTCCTACTGTACTCATAACAGATTGTCATGCCAAAATGAAAATACTGTACATTGATGCTTTGGGAAAATTGTGCTTCACTTTCATGTAGCGGTAAAGCACGTTGAATTGGAATTGAATTATAAGAGAATACAGAGCAAAACGATGATATATAGAAGAGAATCATCCCTCCGGAGAGACGTCTTCTGCCATTTCTGCACCGCTTCATCTCTCACAAGGCCGAGTTAGACTTCCTGTAGATCTGTGAACACTAGAGCTGCAGTGTGTAGAAAGAAAATTAGAAAAAATATCATGCTATTCGCCTTTACATCTGTTATGGTATGCTCTTATAGTGCGCAACCAAGCACAAATAAAAAATTATACAATACATCGGAATATATATTTAGCTTTAAGTGAGTTGTCATTGAAAATATAATGACAAATTTACCCAGGACTTTCTTTTAGTTTTGTGCTGAAGTCGGATAAACAGCTCGTCTGTCTGGAATGAAACCTCTGTGCATCGCTATATGTACAAACACACAAACGGACATGAGTACACAGAGGTCCCGGAAGGCCAAGTGTCAGGAAATGAGATCTGGATCAGGAGGGCAGGAAGCTGAATTCTAAAATAAGAAAAACAAATCAACACTAGTGAAACAATCTGGCCTGTGTGTGTGTGTATGTGTGTTTTTATATATATATATGTGTGTGTTTGTGTGTGTGGATCAAGTGTAAATGAAATGATCTGCACACATTGTAATTGCTTTCTACCCAGCGTGGGTGCTATTCTCATGATTGAGAGAATGAGAGAGCCAAACGACTAAAACAAAAAGAGACAAAGAGACACCAAAAGAAATTCAGTGAGACATTGAACACCTGAAAAATAAGTGTTATTAGTTTGGAAACTGTCAGATTGACAATAATATTACCAGATGGGGAGAATTGATAACCTTTCTTAAACACAACATGAACATTACTGAGTCTTCTTCACAGACTTCTGTCTCGGTCCGATGTAACGACGGTGTTACCACTTTATTTTTCATTTTTCCGTGCATGCTCAAGCTTTATGGGTGAACTACTATGATTATTTCTCCCTGTAGAAGCAAACATTACATAATCAAAGAGTGTAACTGCTGGTGGTAGCTCTGTGGGCGGACTGCTTTATCTGCAGCCGAGGCCCCACAGGTGGACAGAAATATTCTGCTCGGTTGTTCACTCATTGATGTGACTCTCTGGTGCATATAAACACCTTCACCTTAAAAAAAAAAGACCTCATACCCAGTAGCTGCCTCTCGTCATGCGTGTAAACATTCATACAATCCCTGGCAGGTTTAATGGTTTAGAGGAAGTGAATCCATTCTTCAAAATGTTTTAAAGATGTTGTGAATTTGCGAAGAAGGTCAAGTGACTAGAGGGTCGGTGACATACAAGAGGAAGATGGAATAAGAGGTGAAGAGATAAAGAGAGACAAAGAGAACAGACTTACCTTTTCAACCTTTACGCTGTCAGCTCTCCTTCTTCAGTGCAACGACAGTCTGAGAGCAGCAACCCCAAAGGGAAGGTGACATTTACCTTTTTTTCTGGCCCACTAAGAGCCCTCGATTCCTGAATAGGCTCCGACACACACACACACACGCTGTACATTATAGCTCCTGACAGTGTCAATGTTTCCATTAAGCACTCAACTTGTGCCAATTTGAAAGTCTCTGAAGAGCAGATCGGCTCTTTTCACACCTGAGGCAGAGAGCACGCAGGTGTGTAGATAAGATTGCTGCGTGCATGAGGTTTCTGGACACGTGTATCAGTGGTTTAAAGAAATCTCAAATAAATCACAAAAATAGAGATTAAGGCGGTCAGGAAACGTGTTTTTTTTTTACCAGGGCTTTCCAACAATAATAATGCATCAACACAAATTAGTTTTAACGCCACTAATTTCTTTAACGCAACTTGGGATTTTAAGGTTGTAGCAGGCTCAGTTATAAAGCTAGAGTGAAGATACTGGTATCATATGAAACTAGAAAAGCTAAGGAATCCATTGGTACCAACCATGTCATACTAGCTTGTTAAATAACGCTGTTGTTGCCTGTTGGGCTGCAGTTTGCCATGTTATGATTTGAGCATATTTTTTATGTTAAATGCAGTACCTGTGAGGGTTTCTGGACAATAGTTGTCATTGTTTTGCGTTGTTAATTGATTTCCAATAATAAATATATACATACATTTGCATTAAGCAGCATATTTGCCCACTCCCATGTTAATAAGAGTATTAAATACTTGACAAATCTTCCTTTAAGGTACATTTTGAACAGATACAAAATTTGATTAATCGCGATTTAAATATTTTAATCGATTGAGAGCCCTACTTTTTGCTGCATGATATAGGCCTTTTTTACAAAAGAACAGATGTTAAATAATAAAATTAATGATGGCTGCCATGGCGCCACCATGAAAATTCAGGATCCTGAGGCTAAATGAGGCTTTTATTGTGAAACATTTGCAGGACCCAGTTGAGAAAAATTCAGTGACTTGCACGGTTCCTATACGGTACTTGCTATCTTGTGGCACGTGTAAGTTACTATACAGTAGCATACCAGTACACATAGCATTATTATATTGAATTTATTAAAATGAAAGCGATGGAAATTAACATTTTGCTTAGTTGGCATGCAAATTATGACAGATTGTAGGAGTTTATCCACCCTGTATTTGAGACCCGGCTTTTATTTGAGATTATATGGTGACATATATATACAATAATATGGCTTATGAATAAAACATGTATATTAATGAAACAGATGTTATCACAAAAAATGCTCATGACAAGTATTTCAATAGAAACTACATTTTTAAAATTAAAATTTAACTGGAAAAATATCTTATCTACTTATTTATCTGCAGTGTCTGTGTGTAAAGTAGTTGAGCTCTGTGAAAGAAAGCCATGGCGCCCACATAAAAACTCCATCTTGGCACATTTCCTGCTAAGCAAAAGGAAAATGCAGCTATTTATTGCAGGTAACACTCCCATCTGTCACATACAGTATAGAGAGGAGGAGGAGGGGTAGCAAATAAGCAACTCTTCACCTCTGACACACACACACACACACACGCACACACACACACATATAGGAGGAAACTCATCTTAAATCTCTGTCTTTTGTCAGTGTTTCAATTTGGCTGTACACTTCCTGCACCAGTGATCAGATAGAGAGAGAAAGAAAGAGGAGGAGGAATGACAGAACAAAGGAAAGTGTCACTGTCAGCTCCACTGAAACCCACTAAAATGAATAAAGCTCTCCCACATTTCTTTTTTCACTTCAAATAGGAGCTTTCCTTTCATTCATGATCTGCTGGCTGAGCAGTCGGTCGGTGGTAACTTATTCTTAAAAGCATTCAGACGCCGCAGCGGCTCTATAGACAAAACTTTTTCTTTCATAATTGATCCATCAGAGTTGCTTTTGGTCCCGGAGCAACTTCTGATGCAACTTTCTTTAAAATTACTTGTCCATATATGAAAATATACAAAATATAAAATTGCTGCGTTCTTTGAAAACACAGCCAGGAAACAAAAAGGAAAAATCAACATTTGCTATAAATTGGAGACCCCATAAAAAGTGAATTATTTAATAAGGAAATATAACCCCGTAACAACTGTATCTTGAGATTAAAGCTGGGGACACGCCAAGCTGACATCAAAGAACTAGCGGCGACGAAGGTCACCAGTTGAGTCGCCTCACGTCGCCTTTGTCTTGGCCAAAAGGTTGCACTTGAACACACCGCAAAGACTAGAGCCCACAGCCAACTACCACGTACATTTATGCGCCTGAGTGAGATGAAATAACTCTCCCTACCAGCAGACGGCGGTAGTCTGTGTTCGTCATTCAAAAAGGGAAACCGGAAGACCGAGGACAGCCGATTAACAAGCCGTTGTTATGATACGTACATGAAACAAAGCAGCGTTTGCCGACCATTTTCACACCACTTTCTCTCACCACTTAGCTTCATTCCAGATGACCATGTTGTTGTGAAAATATCTGTGTATTGGAACGGGATCGATGGGCAGACTATAGTAAATAATGCGGGACACACCGAAAAAACTAGGCCCACAGACGCTCACCGACGGCCCCAAACTGTCTGACGGTCGACCGTTGGCTTGGTGTGTCAGAGCCTTAACGGTTCATTCTTGACCTTGTGAACAGTACTTGAGAATTTATTAGCCATTAGGCACATAACATACCGTTCTAACCAACCCTCACCTATTGTCAGTGGTGGAAGAAGTATTCAGAGCCTCTACTTACGTAAAAGTACTAATACCACACTATAAAAATACTTCATTACAAGTAAAAGTCCTGCATTCAAAATCTTAAGTAAAAGTACTGAAGTATTATCAGCAAATGTAGTGAAAGTATCAAGAGTAAAAGTATTTTACGCCGGAAATTTGCTTATTTTGTTTTATTTTATTTATTTAAAAGTATATTTTTGTTTTTAATTTCAATCACCTTTATCTAAAAACAAATGCTCTACATTTTCTGTTGCTTGAAACAAGAATGGATACACTACAATTATGAAAAATAAAAAGTTTGAAAACACTTTAAATGCGTTCATTGGCATTAAAAAACAGGTTGGAATATTCTTAAAGCACTGACACTAGATTTTGTCACTTTTGTAAAACAAAATAAGACATTAAGGACTCAGTTAAGGACTGAAATTTGTGCACTGAAAGCAAACTGTTCACATGTTTTAAAAATAAAAGTTTATGATGCAAAATAAGTAGAAACTTTAGGTAAACTTTAGTAAATGTACTTAGTTACTTTCCAGCACCTCTTCTTGTTGAGTTCAAGCCCCGTCAACAAATTGTCTCTAAAGATAAGCAAGCAACATAAGATGTTAGTGTGTCTGAATCAGAAACACTTTCATTTGACCATCTGCTGCTTCTTAAAACTGCTGATGGTTATTTTGAGTCTGGATGTTTATTTTTTCTATTTTAAGGCATATTTTAACACCTAAAATACACAGCCCAAGAAAGAAATTAATGGTGTTAAAAACACTAACGCTCCATTTCCACAAAACTTTCTTGGTAAATGATATAAGAGTAGAAAACAGGGGATTTGCCTTTGGCTAAGGTTTAGTGAACTCCTTTCCTTACATCCTTTTATTCATTTATTTTCATTTGTACTTTACCTCCGTTTAATTTTTCATCTGTAGTCCCCGGACGGCTGAATAGGAAACGATCTCAGATTTAAGAAACGATTGCAGGCAAGCAATTATTCCAGTTTCTTTTCACACATTCATGCTTACTTCTGGGAGATGTGGAGCTCCTTTTACTCTGCGATATGGTCAATTGAAGCTCCAAATGATGTTCATTAACATCAGTGAGGCGGCATTAGGCTGGTAATGATTATGAAGGTTATATTCAGTCTCGCTTACAATCACTCCTGCATGGAAAACTGATGAGATATTGGTATTCAAAACAAGGCAGCGGGTAGCTTATTTTTGATTGAAGGTACAGTAATTCAACATTCAATTTTGTGCTGAGTACACACACACACACACACACACATAAGACACATGGTGGGTGACAACGAAAAGCAACAGGGGAATTTAATCAGTATTTAAATTGAAAAGAATTGGACTGTCATCACAGTGTAATTTGGATTGTAAACTGTGTCTTTTCAGAGCCCCGAGGTGTGTGTGTGTTTATTTCTGTGTGTGTGTGTGACTCTGATGAGACAGGGTGCTCTCCATTGTTGTACCGCAGTTTTCAATTTGAGGGTCATTTGTTTGCATTATCCAGTTTATGACAGGCGGGGAGGGAGAATGCCACCGTTGTATCTGATTGTAATTATTTAGCAGCTGTAAAACACTTGTCGTTGCCTCTCCAGTTTGCCTCCACCTCATTTGTCTGACATCGTCTTTTTTTTTTTTCCTGGCCTCTTGTCCTCCGCTGCTTCTCTCGCCGTGTTTTCTAACCTACAATTACAGGCAGCGGAGCCATTTAAAGGAACACTCACAAGATATAGGGACATTTGTTTTTATGCTTTTCTTAGGAACAATTAGATAAGATCAATAATAATTTCATCTGTGTACAAAAGAGATTAATGAGTTTAAAGGTATACATAACAGCAGCTTAAGGTCTTGTTATTAGTGACCTCCAGTGGTTTAACTTTTCCCCTTGCTGTAGTGATGTGTAAGTGTACTCTATGGCAGTCTTTCCCAAAGACTGGTTCGAGACCCACAGGTGAGTCTCGAACCAGTTTATACCATTTATATCTGCAGTAGGGCCGGGACGATACACCCATCTCCCGATTAGATACTATCATACTTGGGTGCCAATTTTATATGTATTGCGATTTTTAAGTATCGCGATTCGATATTGCAATTTATCATACCTCCGCAACAATGTAGTTGGGGGTATATAGTGCTCAGCGTGTCTGGCCTTCCGTCCGTTTCGTTTCCGGAGCAGAAACTATTTAACTTAGGAACTTCAAATTTGGTATGATGGTTGACAGTGTTGTCTAGTTTTGCCTTTTGGGGGTTAGAAGTCCAGGGTGCCCAACATTTTTGAAATTTGGGCCAAAAACTGTGACTTCTTTCGACTTCTATTTAGTTTTTGGAGCAGCACTCGGAAACTATTTAACTTAGGATCTTGAAATTGGGGTTTAGAAGTCCAGGCTGGTACCCTGGATTTGAGGAAAGTGAGCTTATAACAAGCTACATTGTGCTCAATGGACTAATTCCATTAGTTCCTAAAGGGCTAAACCTTTTGGCCTACTTTATTAGCGGTCAAGCAGTGAGCGGGGGGGTATGTGAGCCATGCTCACATTTGCCTTGTTGCGATTTTTTGAACTTTTTTAACACTAGACCATGGGAAAAAATTTGAATCATACACTTCGAGGGACTTTCACTTTGGAAAATATAATGAATACAGTAAGAATGTTTGATTTTCACCATGTATGTAGTGAGAGATGTCCTGAAGTAAAATATATCGATCATTGTCAGGCATTATTTATTGGAGCTTTGAGGTTTCTCCTGGCCTTGAAAGGAACCAGATGAGGCAGTTCAGACGTATCCAATTGGGAAGAGACCTCGGGGCAGACCCAGAACATGATAGAAGGATTATATATCCCATCTGGTCTGGGAACACCTTGGGATTCCAAGAGCTGGAGGATGACACCTTGCTCATCCTGCTGCCTCTGTACCTCCACAGGCTCAGCCACCTTGTTGCATCCTTAAAGACACACACAGTCACTTAATGCCACACAATCCCATTCACCCAAAGACACAACCCCATCGACAGTCTCCGGGACAGACGCCACTTCTCTCCGTCTCCCCATCTCTCTCGTTTCTCCCTTTTCAGAAATTAATCAGGCGACGTGTACTTGGGAAATGAGGTGACATTTTCCTATAATGAGAGCGATGGGTGGAAGGGAAGGAATCACTGCGTTTCCAGGACTCGCCATCGACAGAGATTGACATTTTCCATTACAGAGTCAAAATGTACATGTGTTGCTCCGTCTGAGTTGCTGTGTGTGTGTGTGTGTGTGTGTATGTGTGTGTGTGGGTTAAGGTTCGTTTTGGCAGCAGACGGCAAAGAGGTCATCCATCTTGTTAAAGCCATATCCCAAAGTGTGTGTACCTTTTGTGTGTATATGGTGTTTGTGCATGTGTGTGGCATCTGTGCTGTGCAAAGTGTGTGTGGAGGGTGGTAGTAAGGTAAAAAAAACAGCATGATTTATGGAAGGGAGTGGTGCTGGAAAGCTCTAGGTACAGCAACGCCTGTAAATCCTGATAAAAAACCTGGATAGAAGCAATTTAATGCCATCAATCTTCCTACCTAGAGGCTGTGATATATTGGCAGGTAGAAAGTGTGTGTGTTGGTGTGTTGGGGTGTTGAGGTGTGTGTGTGTGGGAATTAAAGAAGTAAGCTAAACTTGTTCCTCAGGTGGACAAACCTGCTTATAACAACCAGCTCAAATGTTACTGTAGCTGGCAGCTTTGTGGATTTTACTCTCAGTTATGGACAGTACAGTATACCTAAACACACTTTATTTATACAGATAGTGTGTATATTGTGTATATTTTGTTTATAATGACAGAAATACATTTAAACTTGACATCATATACTCGTGCCCTGATGGAACACTTAATCGACATGAAATGAAAAATGCCTTTTTAACCATTTTAAATCAACATCCCGGCCACATTGTGCACTTATTTAACGATAAAAATGTAAAAAAATAAATAATAAGTTAACGTTATGGGAGGCGCCATTGATTTATATTATGATGTGTTCAGGTTCTATTCAGTAAAAATTATCACCAGTTATCACGATGTGTTCAAATGTAATCTTGTAAAATTCCATTTTTGGCAAGAAACTTGAATAAACCCAGTTGTTTGAAGGAGATGTTTTCACAGCAATATAAAATGGATAATTTAGAGGGAATTATGACCTGTTTAACTTCCTAACAAAAACCAGTATGCAAACGGATAATAAAGGAGTGGATGTTGAAGTACATGGGATTTATTGTTTTTACCGTGGTATTGAATTGGAATCGTGGAATTTCACTGGTATTGATATTGACTACTACATTTTCGTTATCGTGACATCCCTAGTGTCGGCCTATGCGAACTGATCAAAACGCTTGAAATGTTGCGCAGTGAAAATCTTTGGTTGCACCTAAATTATGTGCTGGTGCACCTAAATGATAAAAGTGAGGTGCAGCAGTGCAACTAATGTAAAAAGTTAATCTGGAGCTCTGTAAATTCTGTTTATTTTTGGCTTTTCTCAATTATTTTTATTTAATTTTTTTATTATTGTTCAGTTTAATAGGCTACTATATAGTTTTATTATTCAGATCTCTAGAAGTTCAAAAGGGGGAAATCATTCTTTGATTTAACTCATAGACGTGTGCAACCTGTGACGAGGGGCTGCAATAGACATCGTTTTGTACTATGGCGTCGCAGTCTGTCAAAGTGTTCATGCTATTGATCATTAATCATCGTGTTCTGTCTGAGGAAATCCCATATAGATATACTTTATGGTCATGCGTTTCCACCAGCATCCATTAATTTACGCTGCGTCTCTTTTCTATAATTTAGCCGTGAATCCAGGCCATAATCTGACCCTGAGCGCAGGATGAAGGCTAAAAGAATCACCCGGAGTGAAAACAGCCTTGTGTTGCAGCAGACTCCCCTGAGATGTGACTTTACATTCACTTGCCCACGGGTTAATAAGAGTGTGATTTATAGCACGACAGGGCTCCATCTATCTAAACCGCAGCTACTGTCACCGCTCGGCTTTGCTGTCCTCCACTAAATGCTACTAAATACTTCAGCAGCATCTCAAACAAAAAAGCTCCGTGTAGACGACTGAGCTTGATCATGCTGAGTGAACGACAACACAAATTAGTTTATTTACTCATCATGAAGTCAGTCAACCAAATGATTCATTCTTGTATCGGTCTTATGAGATCTCTTCTGCGCTCACTATGCGTGTAAGTAAACACACTTCAGATAAAGACAAGACACTATATAAAGAAATTAGACCAAATGTAATGTAAACATTAATTACATTATGTAATTAATTATATATTATATGATATTGCTAGTAAAGATTAATATTGAAGGGTGTTTCTTTTAGGTTTTTATATTATTCTGTAGCTTCCCAGTGGTGTTCCTTATGTATTCAAGTCTGAACATTCAAATGTGGGTATGGTATTATGTATGTTTTAGTGTCAAAATGCTATTGTCCAAAGCCCTTCTTAAAAAAATCTCCCACATGACCTGACGTAGGTTTCTGCATGATGACACTGCTACATATGAAGTATATATACAACCTTATAGTCAGTGTATTAATACAGTAACTTAGATGGTGGTCGGCACGCTCCCAGTTTGGAGAAGCAGACAACAGTACCAGTACAGAAGCTAAGCGATGTACTGCTGTGTGGACATTGCGTTAGTTCAGATCTGAAAGTTACACAATAACACAAACTAACTAACGGATCGATGCAGCGTTAGACCAGCAACTCCCGTGTTCTGCGAGATAAAATTACTATTTTTGTGAATGGAGTCTGGTCCGGTGAATTTGAAGACAGCGATATAACTATATTTGTATAATATTACGACTTTTTTCCTGGAAAGTAGACGTTTTTACGCTTTATTTCTCAAAATATTACAACTTTGTTCTGAAAATGAATTAATTATTTTCCCCTGTGGTACTCAAATACACATTCACTACTATTCTAATGATGTGAAGTTATTTGCTACGTTCAAACACATTTAAATTAACAGAAAAATAACATTAGAAACAGTCTTTTCTTGAACTGTCAAACAATCTCACAGTTTTGTCAAAAACAACAAGAAAACAGCCACCTGGGAGTGACTGAAATAAATCACAGTAACACTTTTAATCAGTGCTCACAACACTTGAATATCAACAACTTCTCACATTATTGAATTCATTGTCGGGGTATTGTTTTAGATGCATCTTGTCGAGATATGCTAGAAAACAGCCTCTGAATATTTTATCAAGGATATCTGACAAAACAACAATAGTTTTTAAATTGCAAACATTCACTAGAGAGTTGTGTTTTGCTTTGATTGAATGCATCTTAAAAAAAAAAAAAAACATGACACCAAGGTCACGCTGAATTATTTACATATTATATTTAATTGTTCAGTTTGATCCAAAAACCCGTTAGTTCCTCTCTGGTCTGCTGCAACAGTGTTTTGTGTGAAGATGAGGTTGCATCGACAGCGTTATCTTTCTGTGTGACAGACTTGACAGGAGAGGCCTTGAGAAATGATTTAATTTACTCCTGCAGGCCTTAAATCACACCCAGTAACAACATCTACTTCACACACACACAGAAACCAATACACACTCACCACCTGCACACACATGCACTTAGACATACCCACAGAGATAAACACCTGACACACACACACATCGACAAGACAGTTCATCACACCATGAGCCCGTCCACACTGCTGTATTGCTGATTTGGAAAATGCACACCCCCTTATTTCTCTGACTGCATCATGTCTCTTCGCTCACATCAGATTTCTAACAGTTGTAATCGTATAAAAATGGAGTGACAATAAAAGGCTGAATGAATTTTCTCGTCATAAAAGTTCAACTGCTGCAGCCGGTGATTTAGGAGACGACACACTCCCTAATTTGTGTTCTAGTTGCCAGCAGATCCCCCAAATCTTAAAGTTTCCTTCCACCTTACAGGATGACTTTTAAATCATGACGTATGGGAGTTACCGTACCTGCCAGTTTCCAACTTGTAAACAGCATTCACGCCAACATCCAAGGTGTAATACTAACTAGGAAACTGATTTCATTTGAAAGTAGAAATGACTCAATACCACTTTTTAATGTCCGATACCGCAACCTTGAGTATCTGCCGATACCGATACGTCTTTTTCCCTCAATTAAACAACTAAATTTAATAGATTTAATAACTTTAGTTACTTTGCAGATTCAGGTTATTAATACAAAGTATAACAAACTAATAAATAATATTATAGATTATTACACGGCTGTGTTGAATACTCGATTCTGATTGGTCCATCACGGCGTTCTGCGGTCTTTAATTTCTCTATAACAGACCGTTGCTATGTATACCAGACCGTTGCTATGGACGCAGCTCTGATGTCGGACTCTGGTGGACCGTTTTATGTGTCAAAATTTGGATTTCTTAAGTAAGTAGCCGTGTAATAAGCGTGATAATGTACAGCGAGTGGGTCATTGTTGTGAAAGAATCCCCTTCAGGGCGATGAGAGACCCCGACGCGAAGCTGGATTATAATTATTGATGCATTAATGTGTTCATCACTTTAATGTTGCAGCTGGTTAAGGTGGAGCTCATTTTAATGGCTTTATGTTTATAATTTTACATTATTACATTTTGTATAAGTTTGTTAGTGTCGATATGTTTCTTAGTGTTACCTGATTCATATTTGGTGCATAATTGTCCAGCATTCTCTAATGAGGTTAATTCAAGTTTAACTTTGTCACAGTTGTAGTTACACCTTTCCCCCAACACATAAACAGACACATCATCCGCAGCCTGACAGTGAATAGAGGAGGCTGAGGAGAAGGTCCTGTGTAGGAGAATAAAGTGCCAGCCTGAAATGTCTTGTGATGGGCCGTGGCTGTCCAAATGACATCAGTCCAACATCCCGCCAACTTTAAGCCCGGCCTCCACACACCTCACGACAGATAGATTAAGGTTTTGACAGCCTTAAGCCGTCGAAGCTCACACCTCGACACATTCTTCTTTGAACTTTTACTTTGCTCGCTCTATTTCTCTCTCTCTCTCTGTCTCTTGACCAATGCTCGCTCTCTCACTGAGAATGACAGACCTGTACGACTGTCAGACAGACGCAACACGTCTTTCTCTGCACTTACCTGGCCCGTCTCTCTCTCTCTCTCTTTTCACACACAACCAGTAAAATGTTTCCAATGCAAGACGTCATGCTGATTTTTACAGGACATAACAGCATTGGTGGTACTTTACTTGAGTATTTCCATTTTATGCAGCTTTATACTTCTACTCTACTACATCTCAGGCAAATATTGTACTTTTTACTCCACTACATTTGTCTGACAGCTTTAGTTACTTTTCAGATTACAGTTTTTCATCCCCTTCCTATCCAGTGAAAAGCACGTATCTCCAGATGTGTTCATGTTGAATGTTTGTGATAAACTGAAGTATGAAGTGTTCCTTTTTATATATTGAGAAACTTCTACTACTTCTTCAGCTAAATAAACTGTTTAAAAAGCCTCTTGGATCAGCTGGAAAAAGCATCGTCACTAAGCTGAAAACAGGTCTGTTTTTCAGACTTTTTAGAGATACGTGGTTCTCACAGGACAGTGACGCTACAAATATGATGATCTTTTAGACCATGATGCATTGCTGTAGATTAAACTCCCCAACAGTATATAAAGGCTGTCAATCAATTAAAATATTTAATTGCGATTAATTGCAAATTTGTCTGCTCTTCACTTTACTAACAGACAGCTCTGACACCGGTCTTCTATTAGTCTTAATGACTTTATAACCCACACCCTTCTTTTGGTTTCCTTCAGCATCTACAGATTAGTTTACATGAGGAGTTACTGCACATGTTCATTGATCTGGAATAAAAGTTGAGCAACTGCATGAGAAAACATCAGTGTTTTTTATTTATTTTTTTAAAATGACAAGGTTCAAGCCTGTCTTCATACAAACTGAAGGTAAAAAAAGGAGCATCTTGTTAAGTAACCTCCAATCAGGTAGCTTAAAATTCTGCTCAATGCACAGGCAACGGTGAGCAGAAACTAGATATTAGCTTTGTAGAAACCTGATAAAACTTCCATCAGTTTGCTTTCAGATTCTGGGTCAATGTTAGAAGAATTCAGTCGCACTACATTTTCTACAGCTCTGATTCACACCTCTGACTGGCTTCTTCTCTGTATAATATCCATATTTACAGTGGGAGAAAATGCATTGCAACCACTGGTTCTTGCTTTACAGCAGTTGCACATTCTGGTGGGCGATATTATGGATGAGGATCATTTATCAGGTTTTTCTTGTGAGTTTCTCCCGGTCTCCTCTGAGGAGTGCTCGGAAGCCTCTCCTCTCCTCTGCAGTAGGGAGGGCAGGCAGCTTTGTGATAACCTTGCCCTGTCATTGCGTTCTTAGAACAAATCTGCTCTTATCAGGATCTTGTAGCAGGCAGCAAATGCAATTTCCCAACTCCCCCGGCGGGCGTCTGCTTCAAATCCTCCACGGGCAATCTGCCTGTGTGATCTGACGTCTTTAAGAGGGACTTGAACCGAGGCGGCATTAGCCCGTCTGACAACTAGCTCTGCCTCTGACAAAGTGTCAGCCTCGCCCAGTGCGCTCCCTCACTCCTTCTCTTTCGTTTTCACCCTGATTGCTTTCTATCTCTTCCACCCTTTTCGGTGTATTAGCATCTCTTCTTTTGCTCTCCTACTGTCTTTCTTTCTTTCTTTCTTTGTGGTGCCACTTATGTGTTCTCAGGCCAGAGATCACAGGAATGCATCAACAACATCTCTTGTCTATCATGCCCTCTCTCTCTCTCTCTCTTCCCGCCACATCGCGGGCCACTTCTCTGTCCTCACTAAGACCCATTCCTCCACATTACAGCAGATCTGTTCAGACAGGCTGCTGCTGCTGCTGCTGCTGCTGCTGCTGCTGCTGCTGCTGAGTTGAGGGTGTGTGCTGCCTGGATGTGGTGTGTATGTGTGTGTGAGTCATGTCTCATGGTGTGAGCCTTTATGCTTCAAATAAACTACCTGTACACTTCATACGAGGGCAATGAAGCAAAAACAGGCTTAGTCATCGTTTTTGTTCTCGATTGCATCGATTCATTTTGTGATTATTTTCACAACAGTCTGCCTCGCTGACCTTCTGCCACGAGCAAAGAGAAGAGAGAAAACGTACTGTATGAAAAAGAAATACGGGCGGCATACGTGAATGTCAGATCTATCAGTCATCAAATTATATTAAATAGTTTTGCCTCACAACTTGTTGATGTTGCAAATGCGCAAAATCTCGTAGTGACCTCAAGCTTATTGTCTATTTTGTGGCCGTCTTTGTACTTATAGCGCTTAGCTAAACTAGCAGCTCTGTGAGGCTGTAATGGTCTTTTATTATTTTTATATATATTTTTTCAAAAGAAAGATTAAAATTGAGGTCCAAACTTTGCCTCTGATCTTCAGCAGTCAATTTGAAGTAAATATAAAAATTGGCCAAATGACAGAGCCAGATTAAAGGTCCTCGGTAACCTATATGAAAAGGGTTTATCGTGTTGTGAACATGATATGTTCGGGGATGTGTGTGGCAATATTGCATAGTTTAAATAGATAAAACTTAAGATAGTTAAAGCTGAAATGATTAGTTGATTAATCGATAGACGACAAATAATCAGCAAGTAGATTGATAATCGATTAATTGTTGGTGTAATTTTTGAATGCCACACTTTCCCTAGCTAGAGTTACTAAATTAATTTAATTAAGGAACTTAATGTTATATGATTGTGAACTCAATATCTTGATTTATACAGTATTTGGACTGTTGGTCAAGCATTGTAATAACTTCATTGACAACTGACATTTCATAGACCAAATGATTAATATGTTAATTCCGAAACTAATCGTCAGATTAATCAATGATGAAAATAGACCTTAGTTGCACCCCTTGTTAATATTGTTAAACCACTTGTCTTACTGTTAGAACAGTTATTACAATACATCCTGTGGGAAACACAGGAATGTCTGCACCAAATTGAATGACCAGTAATCTAATCAAGGAGTCGATAGATTTCACTATGAACCAAAAATGTTCATCTGCTGGTGGCGCTACATGAAAAGTAAGGTGATCACCAAATTAGTATTCATCCTCTGGGAACCATGAATGTCTGATCCAGATTTTATGATGATACATCCCATAGTTGTGGAGATATTTCAGACATAAATATCCCTATTTAGAAATTGGAGGCCACTGCAAAATTAGTTCCTTTCGCACTTATATATATTTTGATTGTGTGTGCAAAGCTCTGATTTCTCCATTTTATGTCTTTCATGGAAAAACACCTGATTAAGTCCACAGGAACAAAGACAAACTCGTCATGTCTCAACTGTGTGGTCCTGGCAGTAGCATCGCTGCAGGAGCCTGACAGCAGCCAGATGAAAGCTGGTGTGACTGAGAGTCATACAACCCTCAGAGAGCGCATGTGGTGCTATTGATGAGCTGCCACTTCATCGCTTTACTCCCTCGGTGGTAGCGTGTTGTACTCTGATATGGAACCAAGAAAGAAAATAAAAGTAAATATTTTATACAAGCGTGTCCAGCTTTTCCCAAAATACGTTTTTATAATCAGTTGTGCTGTAGGTTGTTTGAAATAACAAGTCATAGCTTCAGGTAATTAAATATACTGTAAAGACCACACTTTTTTTACGGCTTTAATCTGCCAAGTAAGTGTGTACAAGAATATAGAAGGAATTTTACTACAAGGTATTTTGTTGCTCTCAATGTACATACACAGAAATAGACATACGGCTAAAAACAAGGACAACAAAGGTAAACAAACATTTGACAATGACTACTATAAACATATGGATGGATGGATGGAATAAGCTCTAGTTTCATTCTACCAAAATGAAACTTTATGTTTTGAAAGTTATTATATTTCCATAACGTGTTATCCGCCATCAGTAGACATGAAAGGTCCAATCAAACAATGGAGTAATGAAGAGCTCATTATAGCTGATATTCTTCCTAAACTTGGTGCAGTCTTAGAAGAACATGTCGTTCTGTATCGAGCTAATTCAACGAATATGTGTAGAGCTAATTGGTACACGTAGCTGCTGACTGGCCCGACTGATGGTCTCCTGTCCCATTTCAGTCGCAGTCATGACAGAGTGTGAACCTCCTGTTGTGAAACAAGCTGGGAACAGGGAAAGGAAGAAATTATTAAAATTGGTTGGAAATCCAATCTGTAGCAGTGGCATAACATGGCAGCGTATGTTGGCAGGTGGAGGTGTCCGCTCTACTAACTGCTGTCTTGTTTACGTTGTTTATAATATAAGATTTCATGAGAAAATGTGCAAATGAGAGAAACTTCTCTCAAGTCTTACTGCAGTCCTGTTGTTGTGTGCTATGAAGTGTAACTATTTAAACTGTCGTTGCAGCTCGGGCTGTGTATAAGCAAGAATCTGACGTTACGATGCGTATCATCATACCTGGGTAACGATTCAATATATTGCGATACCGTAAACAAAGTGATATATTGAGGGGTTTTTTCTATACGATTACTTTTTTGAGTATTGACTTTTTAACGGCTTGTTAAGCTATACTATACTATGACATATTTTACGACTTTTTTTTACATACTATAATATGACTTTTTCTAACATTTTTCAACATACTATACAATGACATTTTTCTGGACATTTTTGTTATAGTAAAAAAAAAAGTCATAGTATAGTATGGTGAAAAATGTTGGAAAAAAGTCATAGTATGGTATGTAAAAAAAAGTCGTAAAATATGTCACAGTATAGTCCAAAAATTTCATGAAAAAAAGTCAAAATATAGTATGGCGAAAAATTTCATGAAAAAAAGTCAAAATATAGTATGGCGAAAAATTTCATGAAAAAAAGTCATTGTATAGTTTGTTGAAAAATGTCATGAAAAAAAGTCATTGTATAGTTTGTTGAAAAATTTCATGAAAAAAAGTCATTGTATAGTTTGTTGAAAAATTTCATCAAAAAAAGTCAAAATATAGTATGTCCAAAAATGTCATGAAAAAAAGTCTTAGTATAGTATGTCGAAAAAAAGTAATGTTAAAAAGTCATAGTATAGTATAACGAAAAATTTTATGAAAAAAGCGTCATGGAAAAAGCATGTTGAAAAATGTCATGAAAAAAAGTCGTGTATAATATGTCATAAAAAAGTCATAGTGTGTCGAAAAATGTCATGATAAAGAACCATTGATCAGCAGGCTTATTTGTATACATCAACATTCATGAGGTGCTTTGCATTGACCATTTATGATTGATTGTGGGGGTTTAGAGGGCGGGAATATGAGGCTGATCCATGTGCGGACAATTCCAAGTTGATTTAGGATTTATAAAATCAAATTACGCATTGGCAGGCGTACGCATAGTTTTATAAATCAGAAGATTTTTGGCATAAATACATTTTCTCATTTGTACGTACGCAAACATTTAGTGTGGATCCTACACACTGTTTTATAAATGAGACCCCTGGTTATTGAAGTCTTAAATTAAGTTTTAAAGTAGATTTCCCTTCGCTTTCCTGCCCTGTTTGCTGAAATAATAAACACTCTAAACCGTGCATTACATTCACAAGCTGCTTCACACCCTCTCCTGTGATGGAGGCAAAGTCAACGATCAATTCACTCATAATTATGAAAGTTATTTTGGCTCCAGAGAACACTCACAATGTGGGGAGAGCGAGAGAGAGAGAGAAAGGAAGTTTACCCATCCTGTCGTTTTAATTAGATCTAGATTTACCTTTCACAATCTTAAAAAGCCCCACTGAGGACTGCAGAAGTTCATTTGGCTTTGGGTTTTGTTTCTGAGCCTCTGCCACAGTTTGTTAGCAGACAGGATGTTGGCTGGGAAATGCAGCTACGCAGCTCAACAAGAGATTGTTTACTGATTTTCCCACCTTATGCTTGTAAGCTAGCAGGTGGGTTTTAACTCTAAATACAGAGTGTAATAACAACAATACATCTTGTGTGATATCAAATGTTTTTTCATTTGCTATATGCAGGGGTTGTTTGTAATTGTTTATTCACTTATATATTTAAGTAATTGATTATATTATGTTTATAACTGCTGTAACATTCTTTCTTGTCCTTTCAATATTAATTAAATGATAATTATTTTCTAATTAATATGGTTACAGATGAGAAGTTTAAAAGGACAATTGTTAATATCATTCTTATTTTTACTTTACTACTTGTCTTCACGTTAATAGAAAACATTGAAGGCCAATAAAACATGAATCTTAACAGCAGTGAGGAAAAACAGGTTTCTAATGGCAGCTTATTATTTCCAAAGATTAGGAGAAGCAATTTCCTCTCACAACTTTTAAATAAATAAAATATTCTTGAAATAAAAAAGATTAAAAAACATAATCATCCCAGTTGCTGTTCTTTTCCCCGAATGCCTCAGCCGGAAATAGCCATAATTCGTATTTTTTTTGTCTTATTTGATACTTTTAAATTAGTCATATGGAGGAGAGAAGCTGAGAGATTTCTTGGCAGTGACTTTTCGACTTTCGGAGAGTGAAGATACGTAGATAACAAGATAGAAAACCTAATGAATCCATCGGTACCGACCACGTCATACTAGCTTGTCGAGAAGGAAGCTAGATAACGCTTTGAAGTTGCACTAAATTTTGGCGAGGAAAAACTGTCACGGTCCCTTGACCTCTGACCTCAAGATATGTGAATGAAAATGGTTTCTATGGGTACCAACGAGTCTCCCCTTTACAGACATGCCCACTTTATGATAATCACAAGTCAGCACACTGACACACTGACAGCTGTTGTTGCCTGTTGGGCTTCAGTTTGCCATGTTATGATTTGAGCATATTTGTTATGCTAAATGCAGTACCTGTGAGGGTTTCTGGACAATATCTGACATTGTTTTGTGTTAATTCATTTTTCAATAATAAATATATACATACATTTGCATAAAGCAGCATATTTACCCACTCCCATGTTGATAAGAGTGTTAAATACTTAACAAATCTCCCTTTAAGGTACATTTTGAACAGATAAAACATGTGATTAATTTAGTTGAAGTTGAGAACCACTTAAATTAAACTACCAAACTGTATATAAAGTAGTTAAAACTAGCTCGACCAGCCACAACAGTAAAATGCTGCTAATACATTGATTCATCAGTATTAATACTCAAATATAGATATTCGATAATAGGGCCAAATTTATGCAGAATGAGTACATTTATTTTCTATAATTTAAGTAATGACAATACGTCCTGACTTTTACTTGTGTAGGATTATTTTTACATTGTGGTATTGGTACTTTAAATAAAAGGATCTTAAAACTTTTTCAATCACAGTTTAAATGAAATCTTCAAATAGGGAACAAATTCCATTTTTCCACACACACTGTGACAGAAATACAGTTCACAGCTGTGATTTCTAGCTGGAACAGTTGTTTTATATAGTGAATCTGCAGAATTGAATTGTTTTTACTTCACACCTTAAATGATCAGCAACATTAAAAGTCATCTGACAACAACATCTCTGGTATAATGCATTTATGTGCATATTCAGTATAGTCTGGATAACATCAGCTGTCTAGCTCCGGTCACAAATGAGACACTGAGGGCAAACAATAAGTGTTAAGTGATTCACCAATTATTGTTAATGTATTCCTCTTTTTCTATTCTATAATACATCAAAGATAAGCTCTTTTAAGATCAGCGATTAGTGCTGAATGAAAACATTTGCATATTTAACTATATTTGCATAATGCAGACATGCATGGATCTAATATTCTGTGCTAATGCCGGCAATTAGCCAGAATATGATTTCCCATTCTGAGCAACACATTTGATCTAAACTTTAACACCAGAGATTTCACACACACACACACAATGCAACATGCATACATCTGCACACAGGAGTGCTTCTATATACATACACAGAACCACACACACACACACGCACACACACACACACACACACACACAGCTATTCCTCTCAGTCTCTGTGGGACGCCACAAGCTGCCAGTTCTTGACAGCAAGATAAATAATAATCCTCTGATGGATGCTGCCGTGAAGTGAAAGCTCAAGGAAGATTTAATAAAATCCAATAGAATCTAATTGAAATGACATGAGAGTGTGTGTTTATGTGTGTGAGCAAAATTGTGTGTCTATATAATTATATATATGTAGGTGTGTGTGTGTTTGTAGTGGAACTTCCTTTGTAAATCAAAGTTTATCATTTGAGTCAAGATTTCCTAACATTATATTTTTATTCACAGAACCGGCTCAGTAAAAACAGCTGACAGGTCTGTTTTCTGTCTGTTGAGGTTTGTAATGTATTATATCTGAATAATTTGCAGTTCATTTTGGAGCGTTATTTAACCTCCTTCACATCAAGCTAGTATGACATGATTGGTAACAATGGATTCATTAGGTTTTTCTAGTTTCATATGATGCCAGTATCTTCACTGAGCCCATTACAACCTACAAAATTAAAGTTGCGTTAATACGTTAAGTAAATTAGTCGGGTTAAAACAAAGTTACGTTAACGTGTTATTATCGACAGCCCTAGTCACGATATAAATGTGAGGGATCGTGAGATAATTAATGGGAGAGAAAAAAAGAAAAACAAAGTTCTGATACATAAACTTGTTCACTTGTACTTCATATTTTGGATTTTAATCTTTGCTTTTTTTGGCTAAATATCTGATAATTTAGGCTTTTTGGGCTTCAAACATTTATTTAAATGAAACCATCTGAGCAGTTGAGAGGAAACTAGACACAGGTTTTACAATACATTGTATTTTATGAGCTTCATCATATGTATTTATGTCAAATCTTAATTTCAAAAGTAACGCCACCTGTAATTATAGTGGAGAAAAAAGTGCATTTCCCTCTGAATTATAGTGGAGTAGAAGTATAAAGTAGCAGAAAATGTAAATACTCCGAGAAGTCTCCTCCCTTCATGCCACATAACCGCACTCTATAGTACAAGGAGAACAATATGCAGAGATGATAATTGCTGCTTTCTCTACATAAAATATCCATTACAGCGAATAATAGTCATCTCATGGAACATTTTGAGGCATCAAGTTGTCCCCGTGGCCGTAGCATTTCTCACCATTAAGGAGGAAGTAGTTCCACCGGGGGGGCTGAAGCGCTAAACAATGTGGGAACTCCAGCGGACGGTACACCTGGGGAAAACTCTTTAAATCACTTTTTCGTAAGCTGGAAAGTGTAATTTGCCTCAAACTGCTGGGACTCTCTGCTGTGTTATTGTCTGATTTATGGATGATATTTGATTCCTGAGGTTTGAAATGTTTTCACCTATGAAGATGGGCTCTTAGAGCGCCGTTTTCCTCATCAATAAAGAATGAGATGAGTGGTTTGAGGGGAGAATACTGAGATATGATTCATGATGAAATACTGTTGTTCAGCCGGTAGCCTTTCTATATCTGGTTGGATTGAGAAAACCTTTATGGCTCTGACACACCAAGCCGACGGTCAGCCGTCGTATGTCCCATATCGTCGGCTCTAGTCTGTCCGTGTCGGAGGTTTTTTCAGCCGATTCAGCATGTTGAATCGGCGGCGGAACCTGTTGGTGATAGAAATCAATCCGATTGGCTGTTCAGCTTCAACAAATCAGTGCACGAGAAGAGAAACGGACGTGATGAAAGCAAGCCAACGAGTAAAGTCAAGACGGCAAACACTGAAGGCTCTCATTTTTAATCTTCATCTCATCTGATCATTCCAATACACGGATATTTTCACGACGACATGACCATCTGGAATGAAGCTAAGTGGTGAATGAGTGGTGTGAAAATGGTCGGAAAACACTGCTGTTTTATATCCTAACAACGGCTTGTATATGCGCCGTCCTCGGTCTTACGGTTTCCCTTTTTGAATGACGAATACAGACTACCGCCTCCTGCAGGTGTGGAGTTATTTCATCTCATGCAGGCGCAGAACGTACGTAGTAGTCGGCCGTCGGCTGTAGTCTTTGCGGTGTGTTTGAGTGCAACTTTTTGGCTAAGACAAAGGCAACATGAGGCGACGCAACGGTCGCCCTTTGTCGCCGCTAGTTTTTTGATGACGGGCTGGATTGTCTGTGCCTTTTTAAATGTGTAGTAATCAGGATCTCCTTGACTCTCCTCAGGGATCCCTGCCAGGCACTAAATTTGATGTTTGAGAGCTGCCTCCCCCTCCTGTATGTAAATGCCTCCGCCTCCAGCACGGCGCTGATAAACAGGATCTGCTGCAGCAAATGAGCTGAATCCATCAACCTACCATTACCTAAGGTTAACTGCTGAAACATTATACACCAGGGTCCCTTTTTCTTTCAATCAATTCCCGACATATAGACCTCCACAAACCCCTCTGGGCACAACACCAGGCCTCTCAGTCACACCTCTACACAGACACACACACACACAGACACACACAAAGTAAAGCAATAACACAGACCAGATTTAAAGGAACAAAACTAAACACACTGCACTTCTGTCTGCTGCTTTTGTTTCCCAGCGGCTGCTACGGGTCAGAAAGTAGTTTATTAGGGTGTTGCCCTCCGTTATGTGTGTGTGTATGGAAGTGTGTGTGTGTGTGTGTGTGTGTGTGTGTGTGTGCTTCCCCTTCAATGCAGCTTGTCATAATGTAGAGCAGATAAAGTGCTGATATGGCTGTGGCTGACACTATTATACACCACCAGCGGGGAGGCGGATATGGATGGAGAGAAAGAGAAAGCGGGAGGAGGAAATGGATGGATGGACGGACCGGAGTGTGTATATAAGCAATTTGGTATGGCAACTTTAGATGAACCTATAATTTGTCAGCGACTGAGTGAGTGTGAGAGAAAGGGCAATATGGATGGAAAGTGGTGGATTTGCTGGCAGCAGTCTCTTACTCAGCAGCAGAGCCACAAAACATGATGAAAAATGCTGCTGTGATAGGGAATGTGTGTGATAGTGTGATAGTGTGATAGTGTGTGTGTGTGTGTGTGTGTGCATCAACAACCTGCCACGAACAAAGGGCTCATGGAGAGGCAAGTCTGACACCTAGAGGTTAGTTATATGTGGTGATTTCTCACAAGCTCTCTACTGTACTGTGTGTGTAAATGATGCAAAATAAGGTTTTCCATACTGTATAATCAATTAGTTGCAGTTGTGGAATGTAACTAAGTACTTTTACTCAACTATTGTACTTAAGGTAGGATTGGTAAAGATTTTAGAAACATTTTTAGTTATATTAGTTGAAATTCTCATTAGATCCTGACAGCAATCAATGAATCACATGCTCTGACAAAAAAAGAAATGGTTAAGGTTAGTCGTTGATCTCGGCTGGTTAAGGTTAGGCGTTGATCTCGGCTGGTTAAGGTTAGGCGTTGATCTCGGCTAGTTAAGGTTAGGCGTTGATCTTGAGAAGCTAAAGTTAGGCGTTGATCTCGACTAGTTAAGGTTAGGCGTTGATCTCGGAAGGGGTAAAGGTTAGGCGTTGATCTCGGAAGGGGTAAAGGTTAGGCGTTGATCTCGACTAGTTAAGGGTAGTCATTGACTTTGAGTAGTTAAGGTTAGGCGTTGATCTCGGCTAGTTAAGGTTAGGCGTTGATCTCGACTAGTTAAGGGTAGTCATTGACTTTGAGTAGTTAAGGTTAGGCGTTGATCTCGGCTAGTTAAGGTTAGTCATTGACTTTGAGTAGTTAAGGTTAGGCGTTGATCTCGGCTAGTTAAGGTTAGGCGTTGATCTCGACTAGTTAAGGGTAGTCATTGACTTTGAGTAGTTAAGGTTAGGCGTTGATCTCGACTAGTTAAGGGTAGTCATTGACTTTGAGTAGTTAAGGTTAGGCGTTGATCTCGACTAGTTAAGGGTAGTCATTGACTTTGAGTAGTTAAGGTTAGGCGTTGATCTCGACTAGTTAAGGGTAGTCATTGACTTTGAGTAGTTAAGGTTAGGCGTTGATCTCGACTAGTTAAGGGTAGTCATTGACTTTGAGTAGTTAAGGTTAGGCGTTGATCTTGAGAAGCTAAAGTTAGGCGTTGATCTCGACTAGTTACGTTTAGGCATTGATCTCGACTAGTTAAGGGTAGTCATTGACCTAGAATGGTAAAGGTTTTTTGATACCTTAAGTACATTTTGCTGATAATACTTACATACTTTTATTTAAGGTTTTGAGTGCAGGACTTTTTCTTGTAGTGGAGTATTTTCAGTGTGTGGTATTAGTACTTTTACTTAAGTAAAGGATCTGAATATTTCTTCCACTACTGATTATTTGACAGAGATTTCAGTTTGGAAACAGATAATGTACTAACGGAGGTTCCTAACCTCAGCTCCAGATCCTTGACTAAATCCAAAGTCTTGTTCATAGTATATAAAACTCATCTTCTCTGTTAATTTGTGTAAACACATCAGCATTGTTGAACATGATCACATCATGTTTTAATCAATTTGGATCAACCCGTTTCACTTTGCCGTCTGTCACAAGAGATTTGACTGTCAAACAAACATTAGATGTAATAGAATAATGGATGGATTTTAATCAATCTGAGAAACTTGACTCCAGTTCATCTACAAAAGAGATGCAATCTGGGCTGAAATTTGTATTTCAAAACTTTATTAACATGCTTTTGTATTTCATCAGTCTGTACAGTCTGTAGTAAAAGGCCTCACCCAACACACACGCACAAAGGAGTCAAATATTTAGACATTATACAGTAGAAAAGCTGTTATTGAAAAACCACAAACACACTGCAGACTTGCACTTTGGATGACACGTGTTGACACGGAGATTGTTGTTCTACAAACGTTTGTTAGATGCAGAGCTGCTTTGTTGTTTGGTTGAGTTAACTTCAGTGAGTCAAGTGAGAAAGTCAAGTTTAGCGTCTGGCAAATATGGCAATCAAAGACGTTGGAGGTGGCATTTATATCATTGTTGTGATAATTTATGATTTTGAAGTGTGAGTTTTCAAAATGGAAGATAAACAACTTAATATGGGCTACACTATAAACAGATTCTGCATTTATCGGAAAACATTGTGGTTTCCCTTTCTTTTGACAATTTTAGAAATTTGGCTTATTGTGTTAAACAGCGGAACATGTTTATATTATATGTGTATATATTGGTTCTACGAGGTTTAACTCAACCAATGAGGGTTTTTTTTCTGCCTCCAAAAGCAGCTCTGCCATTTAAAGATAACATTGCTGGTTAACTACCATATAAATAACTTCACATTTTTTCAATTTTTAAACTAATCTAATTTGGAAAATTTGATTAAAAAAAAAAAAAAATTACACCGTCAGCTAATTAGGTCAACCTGAGTCTTAAAAAAATAAATAAATCACCCGTTAAACTGATACTTTTAAAGCTGCTTTAATGTCAAGTCCTGACCTGTTATTCCGCTGCATCAGTGTTTTTTTATTAGCATTGTTACTCTGCTGTGTTACAGCTATTGCTCATATTTTCTTCCTTCCCTTGTAACATAATTATATAAAGAGTGTATCGTTTTGAATACAAATAAATAGCTTCTAACTATTCTAGACTTGGGAACATGATAAAATATGTAGATTCTCTCCAACAGTAAACGTAGACGTGTTCCTTTGGTGTAGCTGGTAGTGCTTCAGTATAACTAACAATTTTATATGGAGTTTGGCAACTATACGACACTGGCATTATTAGACTTATAGCATGATCTCCACTGTGTAAACAAAGACGAATGAAGTGTTGGCAGAAAGCTACTCTTGAAGTAGTCTGTGGCAAGTTCAACTATAATATATATATATATATATATATATACATATATATAAACTCTTTCGTTCAAACAGTGCAAAAGAAAATAATTTTTTTTTACCAAAAGCTAAAATATGTTAAGCACCCAAATCTTCTTGTCCGCCAAATTAAACAACTTTTGTTCCACAGAAGGGAAAACAGTATCAAAGGAGTGTTAAGGTATAGGTCCACACCACGTTGCATGAATAAATTCATTAAAGTGCTCAAAAAAAAAAAAAAAAAAGGAGAAAGATACCAAACTAATAAACAGACGGAGATGAAAAGCAGAGAGAGAATAACACAAAGAAAGAAAAGCACGCTGAGTGTTAGAGGACGTGCGTTAATGGAGAACGGCCACTATCCTGAGTGGCGCATTCAGAAGCTTTCACAAGGCTGCTCGTAGCAGACGGTCAGTGTTTCAGAATGAGGCAAAGAGCTTTAGCGATATACCTCCGAAGGCCTTACGCATCATCTGGCTTTATGAACGTATATAAAAGGTTTTTAATAGAAAGATCTGAGAGAGAGAGAGAGAGAGAGAGAGGAAAAAGAAGCGTATTGAAAAGAGAAAATAAATTGTGATCAGATGGTTATTCTTTTGTTTTGTTCCATCTCGTAGAGAGCAGTTTGGCTGGACCGGACCGAGAGACCTCGTCGATGCAGGTAAAAGGATTGACCCTCCTCGGTCACCTTTTGGCCAACGAGGTCGGTGAATTAGAGGCGAGCGACGACCGCTTTCTGAGTGGGCAGTTTTCCTCCTAGATAGAGACACATTTCAGATTTTGTTTTAAAGTTCCTCGTAGAGATAGAAAACTCTTTATTCCTGCTGTGTGTGTTTAACTGACGGCTCGTTTCTTACCTAGAGTGTCTTCCAGTGAGTTCACCATCACCCTGTTGACCTTCAGCGTCCCCTCATCCACTCTGAGGTAAACACACTGAATGGTTATTTTTCAGCACATCAAGCTGGAGTTCATTTCTTTGTTAGAAAAGAGTTCCAGTGAAAATGTTTCAGTGCTTTCTGTGTTTTCTGGATTATCCAGGAGGGTGAGTACAATCACCTCTCAGTCTGAACTCTCAGCGCCCCTCACCTCCCTCCTTCCTCCTCTCATCTCCTTCCAGCTCTCTACTCTCTCCACTCATCTCTCTCCTTACAGCCCCCTCCTCTCATCTCCTTCCTCTACCCTTACAGCTCCCAGCTCCCTCCTCTCTCGTCAGTCCTCTCTCCTAACGGCTCCATCCTCCCTACTATCTCCTCACAGCTCCTTCTTCTCTCCATACAGCTTTTGCTTCTCACCTCCCTCCTCACCTCTCTCCTTACAGCTTCCTCCTCCTCTCACACCTACCCTCATTCCTCCATCCCTCCTCTCACCTGTCTCCGACCCTCCTCTCTCCTTTCTCCTACCCTCCTCTCTCCTACCCTCCTCACACCTCTTACTCCTCCTCTCACTCCTCCGACCCTCCTCTCACCTCTCTCCTACCCTCCTCTCTCTTACACTCCTATCTCCTACCCTCCTCTCTCTTACACTCCTATCTTCTACCCTCCTCTCACTCCTCCTACCCTCCTCACACTCTTCCTACCCTCCTCTCTCTTACACTCCTATCTCCTACCCTCCTCACACTCCTCCTACCCTCCTCACACTCCTCCTACCCTCCTCACACTCTTCCTACCCTCCTCTCTCTTACACTCCTATCTCCTACCCTCCTCTCTTACACTCCTATCTCCTACCCTCCTCTCACTCCTCCTACCCTCCTCACACTCCTCCTACCCTCCTCACACTCCTCCTACCCTCCTCACACTCCTCCTCACACTCTTCCTACCCTCCTCACACTTCTCCTACCCTACCTCACACCTCTCTCCTACACTCCTCCTCACACTCCTCGTCTCACCTCTCCTACCCTCCTCTCACCTCTGTCCTACCCTCCTCACTCCTCTCTCCTACCCTCCTCTCACCTCTGTCCTACCCTCCTCACTCCTCTCTCCTACCCTCCTCACACCTCGACTCCTCACAGCTGAGACAAGAATGATGAAAACCAACTCACCCTTTGATTTTCCGTACAGCTTCAAGTCTCAGCAAAGCTGCCAGAGAGTTCTTCTGGAGGTCAGACGACAACACCTCAGTGTATCTTAGTCTACCTAGATAACACACATATATATAAAACACAATATTAGTACATGTTGTAGATGTAGAAAAACACCAGCATATATATAATCTGACAAATGAGAAACTTTTAAAGAGAGAAAACCTGCTAGAAGATTTTTGATGATGAACTTCCGGACGGCAGGAATAAACAGTTTTTCTGTCAGCGTCTCAGTGGCCTCTTCACACAGGAACCGGCAAACCACCTGAAACCAAACACACACACACACACACACATGAAGCTCTCAAGACTAATGATGTGTTAACAGCACCATCTAAAGGACTTCAGCAGTGTAACACTCACAAACAGTTCTGGTTGTTAATGAAAACAATCCTGATGTGTGTATGATGTATATATGCAGGTATCTGCGTTAACATATGTTAAATGTGTGTAATGATCTTTTTAAGCACTTTGTGATGTACATAAATACATTTTACTTACTTAAATGAAACGGTGCATATTTAAATCTAATAAAGTTCAAGAGCTTTAATCCAATGTGCAAATACTCTCTGCGTGTTCTTTAACTGATTCTATTGTGCACACAGCTACCTATCTGTATACAAAACATGACGCAACCGACATTTACAAAGCTGTACTGTGTGTGTCTCGCTCACCTGGTATCCTTGTAAGAAGGGATCCAGCATAGAGGTGAGGAAGGTCAGTGTTCGGTGTCCTCTCTCTGTTACCAGAACCTCCTGCTGGGTCACCTGCAGAGCTCCGGTCTTCTCCAGCAGGTAACAGGCCTCCTCGAAGTCCTAAAGGGGACACACAGCATGAGTGAAATGTCAAACATATGCCCATGCAATTATTTATTTACAACAGGGTCTTTCACTTTTCTACATTTAGCCAATATTTATTTATAGTATATAAATATTGTTCCTCACCTGCACTGTAGCTCCAGGACAGAGGATGAACTCATTGGAGAACATGTTTCTTAGGAAGCTGAAACTGTTGAAGACCTCCTCTGCAAAACACATAAAATACATGAATATTAACATGCAGGAGAACCAGTGAACATGTATTTTAACGCCTGTATAATAGGTGGCTTTTTAGTGTAAAAAGGGTAAGTAAGCACACGTAAAATCTACTGTGTTATGTGGAGTCTTTCCATGTAAAACTATAACAATAGAACAATTAAATGTGTGTTTTTCTCTCCTTTACTTTACTTGCATGGGCTGTATTTTTATATCATCAGCGGTGGAAGATCCTACTAGTAACTAGCTGGCAGATAAATGTAGTGGAGTAAAAGTAAAGTAGCAGAAAGTGTAAATACTCAATTAAAATACCTCAAAATTGTACCTAAGTATTGTACTTGAGTAAAATGTACTTCCCACCACTGTATATCACATTATATAATAACGTTTCAACAGGCAGATAGCAGCACATGTAAACAGTGTGTGTCAGTCTTACGTTTGCTGTTGGAGGAGGCGGTGTTGATGGCGGAGGCCAGCAGAGCCGGTCGGACAAAGACGTGCAGCGCCTGGTTCCTGTAGGAGGCGCAGGAGAGCATGCTGACTGCCTGGTTCAAGAGCTCCTCTTCTGGGGTGACGGCGCTGTGAGGCTCCCCTGGCGCCGCTGGCCCTCCTGCTTCAAGACAAAGTTTTATGTCAGAAGATGCCAAAACAGCTCTTTTTTATCATTTCATGCATTTCTTTCAACATTTTTAACCTATTTAGCATTCATAAGCAGTATATAGACATTTAATAAATGGTTTATAGCACACTGTAATAACTGGAATAAAACACTGGAATAAAAATGAAATAGAAAAATCAAAGCAAGAAACACAAACCCTGTTCCACAGCCAGCTGGACTCTTCCTTCACATAGCCTCACTAGACCTCGATGCAGGGAAAGACTGGAGGAAACTACCTCTGATGGAGGAATGTTGTCTGAAGGAGAGAGAGTAAAATCAGAATAACCCACCGGAGCACACACAGCGAGAGTCAGCAGTGAGATTGTGAACACTTCTACTCATACTGTACCGGGCCAGTGGAGGAAGGCTCCGTACTGCCGGAAAAGGTCCCGGAGCCACAGGGCCTGTTCCGTCAGCTCCTCCAGTGCCATCCCCTGTTTTGGCCCTGCCTCCTGGTTCTGGTGGTGGTTCTGGAGCAGCAGGGAGGCCAGAAGGACCCACGGCTTCAGGACCATGTTCTCCTCCTGGGCCCGCACCAGCCTGTAGGCCGAGTCGTTCACAAAGCTGTTGATGTCCTCGCCGGGCCTCCTGGGGATGTGTCTGGAAACGGGAAGCTTACAGTTAAGCTTACATCTTTAAACCCTTCCAGAAACACAACATGGGACTGTATTTACAGTAAAACTGCATTAAATCAAGGTGGAAACTCATCAAAGATATTAAAGATATAGTTATGTTAGGAAACACATGTTTAGATATCCAGCCCTACTATGATAAGGGGCAGGCTTGACGTGTTTACTGACAGTTTTCAAGAATGGAAATAGAATTTTTCCAACATTTTTAAGTGTAGATTTTTAAGTATGAACGTTAAAGAGATAGTTTAGATGTTTTTAAGTGGAGTTGTATGAGGTACTTATCCATAGTCAGTGTATTACCTACAGTAGATGAGGGTCGGCACGACCCCAGTTTGAAGAAGCAGACAGGTACTGTATCATCTACTGTAAGTAATACCCCTATTATGGATAAGTATCTCATACAACCCCACTTCAAAACACCCAAACTTTCCCTCTTAGGCAGGCATAAGACAGAGGGACAATGCCAACATAAGATGTCTTCATGTTCTTTTAGACGACACACAATAATGTAATGTTGAGATATCGTACCTTGGTTCCAGGTTGAACTGGCGGCGGTTAACTCTGCCCTCGGCTAAACTTCTGACAGACACAGGTTGACCAAAGTACACATGGATACTGCCGTAGTCTTCGCTGAGGACCTTTCTGGCTTTAAACAGACCCTACAAAAGGAGAAGAGAAGCAGATGAAGTGACATCTCAGTACTTTATGATAATCATCTTTATGTATAAACGTGTTATTTTCTCCTATTCTAAAAATGGTGTGTTTGAATATTTCAGCATACTGGGGTCCCTAAACAGTCTTTAAATTACATAAATTGGGTATCACTGTAAAGCTGAGACTCTTGTGGATCCAACGAGCCCAACTGTACTCATGTGTGATGATGTTAATCCTGATAGTGGCCATTTCATTGTAGGGAGACCATTTTTTAAAATTTGACCTCACTGTATAAAATGACCTGTGGTGACCTCTAGGATAATCACATCCTCATGAGACTTTACAACCACAAACTAGAGACCAAGAGCATTCAGAGGATGGATGGCTTTCCTAGCTATATTGACAATAAGGGGGTTTCTGAGAGTAAATCTGCAGAAATCTCAAAATGTAAAAAAATGTGATACCATAATTTATTAATTAATTAATTAATTCATGTTTTGACTAGAACAGCTTGACACACAGTGCTGAGCTGCATCTCAAATTAATCTTCAGGTTCTCAGCTTTCAGATGATGTACACCACTTCTATGTGACATCTACTGTTGACTTTGTATCTCCCCCTGAACATCCGCCACTACCCTCTAATAAAAGCAGGCGTAATGGTAACTCACTGAAGTGGACTCTTTGGGTTTGGGTATACCCAGCAGCTCTCTGGCATAAAGCGTCTCCTCCAAGATCCTCTCATAGCTGATGCTGACCGGGACCACGTTAACATCAAACACCTCCCCTTTAAGGAACGGATCCATCACTATATTCAACAGACCTGGAAGAGGACAGAAAGGTAACAGTCTGTAGAATAAAACGTTTCACATCAGTTGCACCACAGAAAATTGGGAATATTTGCAGAACCATGTCGAAGTAGAAAATATTATTTTTTTGTCGCATATATGTTTTGACAAGAAAATGTGCTGGGAGGAGAAACTAAAACACAGGATCTGATCCAGGACTCATCAGTATTTTAGAATATTGTTTTTCCATGTAAAGCTCGGAGATATTAGAGCTGCTTTTTTCTTGTAACTTACCCAACTTTGGAGTCAAAGACTTGGACGTTCGGCTTCTGGTCCCCTCTAGGAAAAATTCAACTGGTGCATATCCATTCTGAAACATGAAGATATAAATATCTAAAAATGAATAATAATAAAATGTTGCCGTCGCTGTGAAAAGGACTTTCTTGTGACTTAAATGGCCACAAAAAAGTGAATTAGGATAAAAGAAAACTTCTCCTGACCTTCAGCATGGTCTTGACGTACTCTGAGAAGAGAGCCCAGTACAGTTTATCTCCACCAAACGACCTCCGAATGAAGAAAGCTCCAGACATCCGCAGCATCTCCCCGATGAACTTCATCCCCATGAAGTCTGCAGGGACAAACAAACTGTAGGTTTATGTGTAAATCATGATTGGCCTATTTGTCGGTATCATGTGTAGTTGTCCGGCAAATTCAATTATCAACCGCCAAAATGCACATTGGGGAAATGCCAAATAAATATATTAATTAATTAATTATAGCATATTAAATAGCCTAATATTGTGTAACCTTTACCATACAGTTGCCGAAACAACTTAAATATAAACTTATATTATACAAAAATGTACATGCATCCGCTACGATTCTAATCAAATACACATTTTGTCAAATTCAGCAAATATCTCCTCGCAGTCCGCTGGCTGTCCGTACTGTGTGTGCGCTGAAAAAGCTTTTGTTCATACACACAAGTGAAAATGTTGTTTTTGAAAAGCTAAAGGCCCAAAAAAATATGGATTGAAGCAGAATGTTAATTTTGTAAATGATTACATCTATCTTTTTTCAATAAATTTGGACTTTTGGGCTTCTGGATGTGACAATTACAGAGATGAGGAGCGGCACAGTGCTCGCTGAGCGTTCTTTAACGTAAGCCCTGGTTGGACTGCATTATATTAAAGAGTGTTTCTGATATTCTGCCTATAATTTATTTGATTGAACAAAACATTAGAAATACTTTTAAAGATGCTACAAATTACAAAAACACTACAATCTACAGCCTCAAAAAATACCATAATGCACCAATACCTCTCTGACACAGAGTCAACAAATACTGAACTCAGTGCTCTTGTCAATGCTTACCCATGCCGGCAGCGATGACAGGCAGAGCCAGGTCGTAGGTGTAAAGGATGTATGACATCAGCAGGAAGTCCATGTAACTACGGTGACTGGGTAACAGGACGACTGGATGCTCCTGAATGGCCTGTTGGAGCTAACAACAAAGCAAACAGGAGTGTATTTGTACGTGTGTCAGCCAACCCTCACACTCTGGGTTTAATGTCTACATGTGTGTGATCTCACCCTCTGGATCCCCTCTTCGTTGACACAGATGCTCCTGAACAACGTTTTAAAGACTTTGCTGAGTGTGAAGGCAAAGAATCGAACGGTGCTGAGCTGCAGACATTGAGCCATCTCCTCGAAGATGGCCGACGCCTCCTCCTGGACGTCATCGGTCGCCCGGCCCGTCTCTTTGGAAACCTTGACGATTCAAAATAAAATGTTAGTCATGTTGTCTCTACAGATTACTGTATTTATCCGTTAACCGTTATATGTTGTTGTGCAACGAAGATACTGATCCTACATAAGCGGCCACGAACAAAACACTGTTAACTCATTTCTGAGTACTGTCGTCTAAAGTCCATTTAGGGTTAAGTAAAAAAAAAAGGCACGTTGTGTTGGTTAATGACAACGGACAGTCTGCACTAGTGGGAACGGTGTGTGGCAAACTTTTCAGAAGATGGTTTTCTGGTCCGTGTCTGGTTGTCTTATGAGCTCTTCTTGTTTTGGCTGGGCTGAGTGTGAGAAGGTTTCCGCATGTCGTGCCCTCTCAAAGCGAAACAGCCGTTTGCTCCCACATGCAAGGAACGTAAAGCGTTGTCCAAATGACAAAATATTGCCGCAGTAGCCCGTAACGCAGATCGGCCGCCGTTTTTTTCACATCACGATAGAAACGATATAGAAAAATAACAAATGAAGCATTTTATATCGTTTGACGATATTGTCATATCGCCCAGCCCTAATTTAACCAACGATTAATACTATAGTATGAAATTGGTTCCCTGTAAACTGATAAATCAATCATGTAATCTACATAAAGAGAGTAAAGAAGTTTAAACTGTAGTTTGCACAAAGCTGATTTTACGATTTATTGTCTACTGTTTCTGAATGAAGCAGTCGAGTCTCTAAATCACAAAAATGGAATAAAACAAAAATAGTGAACACTTCTCTTAAGTAAACTGTCAACTTTTGAGTGTAATCATGAGACCCCATCCATCAGGTAAAACCAGAATGACAACCTGTAACTCACCTGATTGATGACATAGAGGAGCTGATCAGACTGAAGCACCATGCTCTTCAGCATGTTGGATGTACAGGGCGCCACTCCTTTATAGAGGACCGGAGTGTAACACCTGAGGGCGTATCTCAGGTCGCTGGAGTTCCTCCTCTCCTCCAAAATGTCCTCAAAGTCATCTCTCTTCTTCAGCATCGGGTCTCTATGCTATTAAAACAAAAACATCAGAATCAGACATAAATCCAGATTTATCGGTTGTTTATCGAGCCAGATAAAACAAAACATAACAAACAAAAACAAATAACTTATTATTGCTATTATAAATATGCAAACCGGTAGTTGTTTCTATGGGTAGTTACGCAAAGGCACACGTGTTTATGTGTATGAGTGCATGACATGTATATAAAATATAGAGAGGGAAGCCTGAACAAATACTAACAATAAAAATGAAAGAAATATATCATATAATATCTGTACAATACTTCTTTTTGATTATATACTAAACTGCATTTTGTCGTCTCAGTACCTGTACTCTGTGCAATGACAATAAAATTTAATCTAATCTAATAAAAAAAACGAGTAAGAGCAGTGGTGCAGTGGAGAGTATACGCAGGTATATGCAGGTACCCACCAGGAGAATATACCCACTTCCTCCTCTGTAACCTACCCATCTACCTAGTAGTACACCCACATCATCAGCAACCACTACACCACTGGATAAGAGAGTGCAAAGCCCTTGTTTTCACTCTGTGACATGCAAGATTTTGCTACAGTAAAAAAGCTTAATAGGTTGACCAAATATTGACACATGAAGTGTTATTGGTGTTACAGACAAATCTATGGTGTACACTGTCGGGCAACCACAGATATGAACAATGTGACCCTTTCTGTGGAATAAGAAAAGATAAGCTTTATTTAGATAGGGTCACAATAAAAAGTAAACTAGTAATACCACAATGTAAAAATACCCTGTACAAGTAAAAGTCCTGAATTCATTCCTGTAAACTGTACTTGGATCATAAAGCTTTCTGATTTAGATTAAAACTTTCACTTAGATAAAAGTGCATATGTATCATCATGTTGTACCTTTTCAAGGTGGAGCTATTTTTTAATTGCCATTAATACAAATTAACAGGCAATTAATCATCACAAAACAAACCCGCCTTGAGACCGGGCCTTACCTGACATACATGTACACAAAAACAAAGTAACGCTGCATATGGATGGAGTGCACACACATCCACCCACATATATACTTACAAAAACTATACATCAAAGACAATTAGGTACAGGATTCCTGACTAATCTATAACTAACATCCATCTCCTTTTAAAAAAAGGGCAATTTCAGTTGTACCTGGGCAGTCATGTATCCCATCATGTACACCTGTTTGACTATTTGTAACCATTGAGCAATTGTGGGAGGGTTAGTCTTCATCCAGTTAATCTGATTTATATAGTGTTGGGTAGTTTAGTCTGTATCAATACTTCATATTTTATTAGTTGTTGAAAGTAACCAGAGATTAAAGCTCACAGCTCATATTTCACTTTGTGCAGTGGAGCAGAAGCATAAAGTACCATAACATTGAAATACTCAAGAAGTACCTCAAAATTATAGCTAAGTACAATACTTTTCTTAACTGCATTTTAATGCAAAAGCTGACTAAGTTTACTTGTGATTAAAGGCACTCTGCAAAAAGCTAAAAAGTTGCCTTTAGTTATTTCCCACATCTGCAAGACAGGAAAGAAAACAGTAACATCTGGAGGAGCAGCATTGAGAAACACTGTTGCAACTGCAGGATTTCATCATTTAATCAGTTCATTACTTAAACAGTTACATTGTTACTAAATTGTTATTGTTACTGTAGTAAATCCTGCACACTTGCAGAGCAGCATGCATTAGTACTGCTACTGTAGCAGCTGTGGTTACATTAAGACATAATGTCCTGCAGGCTGCATGCTTTATGCAAACATAAAGACATGTTCGTTTAATGTGCTTTTGTAGCAGCAAAGCAACACGATACAAAAACTATATTAAATGCACGTTGTTTTTCGATGCTGTTTCGTTAACACAGGTATGCATGTTGGGTGTCACCTGTTTGCACCGAGCTAGCTACAGTTAGCTTAGCATACATACCTTGTAAACAGCGTTGGATGTCATTCTTTATCACGCTTTACAAACTCTGCACGAAGTTATACGTGCAGAGGTGTTGGTACGACTCCTGCCTCTTGATATATAACACGTTATAACGCTGGTAGGTGATAACGGCACCAGGAGAAGTTCACATGGAGAGATTCACAACTTCACAACTTCACATGGGCGTGTTTAGGTCTGAAGCATTTCCGCATCTAGGGTAGCCGCGAAGGACAAACCCCGCCCGGTCGTCCCACGTGTTCTCTCAGTTTGTTGTCATTCGCCTTTTTTTTATCTCTGAGTCCTGAGAGGATAATAACTATATATTTTTACTTGTTTACCCTGCTTGTACTATTAGCTTAAACATGGACGGAAAAGAAGATGAGGATTGTGTGTTTCTGGAGAACGTTTTGGATAAACTGTATGAGTTTGGTGAGTGCTGTTAGCCAGGTGTGCTAGGTATGATAGCTACTAGTGGTGTCTGTTAATACTGTTTTATGAGTTTTACAGTGAGTCCACTGGCACAATATAGCTATTAACTGTTAGAAGCAATAATAATCTATTCGTTTTGTTACTTATGGTGCTTTAATTATACGAAAAGCTAGTGTTATCTCTCCATTGCTAACGTTAGCTGGTTGTCTCCAGCATGGATAATCTAAACATAATGTTCTCTGATCACTAACAGCTTAAACACATTCAATCAAAGTGACTAGTTTTATTAATTC
Source organism: Sebastes fasciatus (assembly GCF_043250625.1). Taxonomy (NCBI): domain Eukaryota; kingdom Metazoa; phylum Chordata; class Actinopteri; order Perciformes; family Sebastidae; genus Sebastes; species Sebastes fasciatus. The sequence goes on along the minus strand of NC_133812.1, from coordinate 21,340,987 downwards.
AAGTCTTAAGAGATGCCTGATAAATATCAAGTCTGGTGTACACTGTTTACATACACTATACACTTCTGACTTTGCTGTTATTAATCACACTACTATCACTTTTACCTTGTTAATTTGTCTTTGATGCTCTTGAATAGTTTCTATTTTGCACTACTATTCTTATTTTAGTGCTTATTTCTGTCCCTTGTGCTGCTGCTGCAACATAATTTCCCCTCTTGGTGTCAATAAATGCTTATCTTATCTTATTATTTACTATTAGAGACAGAGTAAGGTTCATAATGGAAAGTTAAATATGTCCCTTAGAGTCCTTCATGAATATGTTTCAGTTGTGAATGAGTCCTGTAGGAATTATGCAGGTGTTGTGCATGTCTCCCAGCTTTTAAACACTTTTTTTTGTAGTAAAGATTGTCAGAATAGATAAATCTCTGCTCTGCTGCAGTTTTCTTACCTACAAATAATCTTAATTGGTGACATACAGTACAGGGATGCAGTGTTAAACCCACAAAGTCTCAGTTTATATACCTGTTAGGATATATATATATATATGTATATATATATATACATATATATATATATATATTAAAAATTATAATAATAGTAAGCACTAACAATGTCACTAAGAATACCTTGTTTATGTTTTTGGCATTGTGCATATTTTGGATTTTGTGAATTTGTTTATTGATATTTTATATTTGCACTCTGCTTTGTTCTACAACTGCTGCAAAATAATTCCCCCGGGATAAATAAAGTTCTATCTTATCTTCCTTATGCATTCAGTGGACACTTTATTTAATACAATTGCAGAATCTAAATCAATCCAATACAGTCTGCAACACCTCCACTAACTACAACCTCAATAATAAACGTATAGTTGATCAATATTATAACATTATGAGCTTTGTACAGTAAAGGTAGAATGTATGGCAGAGTTGCCATATTGTATTGTCTTAAATTAATGTGTAATTACACAGACACATATCATATCCAGCTATTTCCTTGTGTGTTGAAAGGAAATGATTTTTAGAGTTAATCACAAGTTAATCATATTTACCAAAAACTTGCAGGGACTGTAATGAGATTTTTAATTCATGCTTATGTTGTTGGCTGATGGTGCAGATGAAGGACCGACATCGAAAAAGAAGCTCAAGTCTCAGAAGAAGAAGAATAAACGAAAAAGATGTGAGGAAGAGGAGGAGGAAGAAGAGGAGTTCCCTGCATTCAAGGATATCTGCAGTGACACTGAAGACAACGGAGCAGATGATGAACACCAGCAGCAACAACCAGAGACTGAGCAAACAGGTGGGCAGCAACACCACTCATATAAGATCGACTTAATATCCTCCATTGACTCGTTTTGTTTCCAGGAATCAAGCCAAAGGTCTCAAGATAAGTTCTTTGGCATACTGATGTTTTTAAAATGCTTCAACTTATCAATAATGAATTACTTTGCATCCACACACATGTACAGCTGTCAATAAAATATGTATTCTCCCCTCCTCCAGCCTCCTCATCTTCCACCTCTAATTCCTCCACTCCTCCTTTTCTCGTTGGTTTAATGTCTCATGTCTCTCTCAGGTCCGACCGTCCAGCAGGTGAGTCAGGTGGAGGTCGTGACCTTTCAGGACCCCAGAAAGAAACCGAGAACCAAGCAGACGCCAGCCCCCGACAAAGTGCCTGTAAGTTTACTTTAGCTCACTTCATTTATAAAAGATCAAACTTACACTAATGACACTATAGAGCTGCAACGATTAATAGATTAGTTAGTTAAACTGAATATCTTTTGAGTTGTGGACAAAACGAGACATTTGAGGACAAAGTTTTGTTTTTTTACTTTGCACCTCATTTTATATTGTGTGTTGCTCGTCAGATCTGGTGACACATTTGCAGAACTGATAACAGCACAAAGGGAAATTTTGTTATTGCACAAAAGATATTGATTTACAGGAGGAAACGGTGGCAATGACACTTAAGCTTCTGGCCAAAGACGGAGTAGATGGTGGAAGAGTGAAGGGAATTTTCTTTTGCAAGAGACGTGACAACATCCTCTTTGCAACAGAAGAACGTGGTCTTTAAGTGTCGTCACACGCTGTAACACAGTAACCTGTTTGTGCAAATGCAGAACCCTTTTTCATCTTTGACATTTTGAAACCTCCTCCGTGCTGCTGTGTGACCTCTGGTCAACCTTCTCTGTTTACGTTCTTCTTGTCAGCATCCATTCACTTCACTTTCTCTCTCCTCTTGTCTTTGTTGCCTCTGGTTATGTGCCGTCTTCACTTCAAGGCCCTTCAGAAGATAACAGAGAAGAAAGAAAGTGACCAGCCAGAAGAACTCAGTTTGGAAAAGGTGACAGTTTTATCATTTATTTTAGATGTTACAGTTAAACCTTCAGTCTTGTGTGAATTGATTCTTCTCATGGCGTCATTTTGTTGCTGTTATTATTTTGTAATTAATATAATTGCCTTACATTTAGGCCGCTTTATCTCTGCAACAGTGCTTCATACTGTGTTTGTTCTCATCAGGCTCGTCTCGAGGTGCATCGGTTTGGGATCACCGGCTATAAGAAGGAGCAGCAGCGTGTGTTTGAACAGGACAGAGCCGTCATGCTGGGGGCCAGAGTAAGGAAAACTGTGCATATTTAATTAGTATCACAGCCTTTTTAATAGCTAAGTGACCAGTTCACAACTTACTTATTGTCTCTTAATCAGCCTCCTAAGAAGGACTACGTCAACTACAAGATGCTGCAGCAGCAGATCAAAGAGAAGAAGCAGAAAGCAAAGGTGGAGGTTCAGCCGGTAAGAAATGCACCTTCAGGCAGTCTCAGGTTTAATCACTTTAGTAACTGTTCAGGTCACCAATGTAGAGTGTGGAACCCACAGTTTGCTGTTTAGCAGATTGTTTAGATCATTAATTTGATCTTTTATGTGTTGTTTTTCTCTGGTTTCATTTCCCATCTTAATGTTTTTATGTTCATTTTCATGTGAAGCATTCAGTGCATGTAATGTCTTTATTGTTTAGCACTTAGAGCTGCATTTCCTGTATGAAAGGTGCTATACGAATACATTTTATGATTACTATTAATCCGAACCAAACTGCTCCAGCTTAGATTATAAGTAGATGTATTTTGTTAATTTAAAGAGTGATACATTTCCATTAAATCATTAACACATTTTGAAATTGATTAAAATAAACAATCTAATGGTCATTTAAAAAAAATAAAAAAATCTTACTCTGCATATTGATCTTATACCCTGTATCGTTGCTCTGTAGGACCTGAAGAAGAAAAAGAAGAAGCCGAGTAATCAAAGGTGGGTGAGACGGACATTTCTGAATATATCTTTAAACATTTTCCTCTAGGATTTGATACGTAGAGGTAGCAGGGTGGTGTAAACTAACATTTGCTTTGGAAGACATCCAACTAAAATGGAATGAGTCTGTCTGTTTGTCCTTCACTTTTCTCAACAACTGTTCATCCGATCGACTTCACACTTGGTGGGTGTATTGCTGAGGACTCAAAGAAGTGCAGTGTGAAGTTGTTTGGATGAAGCGGTTCTTGAGAAAGCTGAAAGCAGTACAGCAATCAGTCGAACAGTCATTGCACTAGCAGGCTTGAATCGATGTGAAAATTCATAATTATCTAAGTAGTTTCTAAGCACAGAATGCATCCTTCAATAACAATAATTAATCATTATATATGGAGAGAAAAAAACAGCCCTAGTGTTTTGATATTTAACATAACAAACTCGGCAATTGACAGATATTTATACAGGCTGTCTTGTCACGTCTAAGTGGTTGAAACCTGTGTTTTTACTGTGCTGCCATCTCCACCAGGGACAAGAAGAAGAAGGTGTCCTCTAGTTCTGGTTCTGGCTCGGCCCCCACAGGTCAGGTGGGCCGCTTCAAGAACGGCATGCTGATCCTCAGCTCCAAGGAGATCCAGAAAATCAAAGGCAACAAGAAACGCAAATAGGTGAGTGTGTTCTTATACTTCTAGCTATCGATATAAGAGGAATTAAAGGTACAGTATGTAGGATTTGGCAGCAAAGTCAGGACTCCAACTGGTCTTCATTTGGGACTTAAGGGTTAATGTTTGAACTAGAATAAGTTAAGGGTAAGGTTAAACATCCAGTGATAAGGGGACTGAATGTGGTCGCTGAGAGGTGTGTGTTTATGTTTGTAGGTGAGCGATTAAATCCTCCAGGATGGGAAACAAACAGACCAGAGGAAGAACTGCCAGTGACTCAGCTTACTGCAGGACTGTTTGCAGCGTTAGGAGGAGGTGGCCGAGAGCCGAATACAACGTGAGCTGATTTCCAGAGGACTCGTCTGGAGGCAAACTGCTGAGTCAAGAATCTCCAAAAGGGGACCCTGAATGCAACACATTGGCAGGACGTTAATGCACCAAACTGGAGACTTTTGTCGAATCATATTCCATCACAGTTAATTTATTTTTGTTTTTATAAATGACCCAAAAAAACTAAAACATTTGCGTTTCTCGTGTTTTACACTGTAAAGGTTTTTAAATTATGCAGTTACAATGCATTTCTCATATACAAACCATGTAGTCGTACAAAACATTTACATTTACATCGGCAGGAAGGGGAGGGGATCATAACAGGACAGATGGGGGGAATTATTAAAAAAACTAAATGTACTCATAAGTTGAGCCCTGGCAGACGATTTCATGAAGAAACACACATACAAACATGACAAAGTCCCTTTTGAAACCCTTTACTGTATGTACACGACTTCTTGACAGCCTCAAGAAGCTGCGTTCTAGTTGTAAACATTACAGATCTTTACAGAAAACTCATTTTCATTTTGTTAAAAGGGAAAACATAAAAAGATTTTGAGCGACGACGACGATGATGATGGCGAAACAAGAGGTGTGATCTGGCAGTGTGCGGCTGGGTGAGGTCACAAATTCTCACACCGTTTTCTTGAAGCAGCTTTCGTGTTATTTATACATTTCAAAAAAGAACGAGCATGAGGAAATATGAAGCTTATCTGCAGCGCATCGTTTCAAGCTGTAAGCTGTTTTATATTGAGATTTTGTCAACCATAGACAGTTTCATAAATATAATCAGTAGCCATTCAACCTTTTATACTCAACAAAATTGAAGAGGGCATTATACAAAAAGAAAATAAATATATTTACATACTTTATAGAGTAAATAAAATCTGCCATTCTTCAAGTTAAATAGCTAACAGCAGTGACATGCTTTTCCCCCAGCACCAGAAGTTAAATTAAATCTCACATTCATGGGTGGGTAAGTGTTGGGGTCAAGGGACATGCACTCTTACAATACCATATCTAGACAGGAGTGACTACAATGTGACTTTAAATATGTGATTTTTGCCTCATAAAGTATTGTTTTGATATTAAAAAAAAACTAAATGAAAAGGCGTAACCTCATTAGACCTGTCTGACTTTCTGAACCTCCACCTAACACCTTCAGCTTTTATTCCCTCCAGTTATGATTCCCTCGGCGTCATTTTGACATCAACGCAGCCCGCAGACATGTAACCCCAAATCATGCAGACGTTCAGATGAAGGAAAAGGTTCCCCTCTGGTTACATGATAGATGTCTCACTTTTGCTCGTGGGCCCTAAATCTATTCCTGGTTACGGCAGAGTCCACCCCGGGGGGCAGGTTTCTCCTCTGGTGTTGTGGGAGGTGGGAGGACGGTCAGAGAGGAGCAGCCTCACATGATGTAAATGTAGACCTCAGGTGGAAAGCTGGCAGTCTGGGGCACGTCAGGAAAAAATCCCCCTTTGGCGGATCGTTAGATGTTTGCTTTCTGGGTCGGGAGTCCTGACTTTGACAGTAATGCTGCATTCATGTCATGTGGGAAAGATGGTTAAATGTAGACGCTAGTTTCAGTTTGGTAGACCATATGCAGAAGGCTAATTTAATTTAAAATGTTTATTTGGATTTTATTGCCTGGATTTATCGTTAGCAATGAAATGCTTCATTAAATTGGCAATAACTGCTTTTTTTGACCACTTGGGAGCAGCAAAAACAAAGCAACATTTGCTTATTTGCACATCCAGCAGACACGGAGCAACATTATCATTAATTTGGAGTCGTGTTTTTGTCCAACAGACAAATTAAGCTAAAAGATTCACTCTCCCTGTAGCTCTGTTTTTGATCTCCACCAACTCCTGAGGGAAATATCTGTCTTTTTTAGCTGCTAAATGCTCCACTATGTTCACCAGCTAGTCGTTAAATGTGTATGTCTGTTTAGTGCTGGACAGTTAGTGTACAGTTGGGTTTTCGCTAAAAACTTCTGCCTGCTGCAGCCGGAAATTATGCATTAAGACTATCAGAGTTAATAAAAAAGTTAAAGGCCATAAAACCAAAACAATGGGCCTCATGCAAGAACCACTCGTACGAACAGATTCGTTCTTAAGTGGCTTGAACGAGTGATTTAGGAGAACCTGTCCCATTCACCAATTTCCTCGTATTTTGAATTTTCTCTTAGGTACCAACACAATTTACAAGCGACCTGTCGTAGAAGTCATGTGCTGTGTGTTAGTTTGCTGTTAGCCAAACATACGTTTTTCACTGAATTTATATTTCATTTCAACATCCTATACAAATTAAACTTCATAATTAAGTTGACATTATCCTGTTTGACTCCTAACGATATCATTCATTTAAATTGGCCATTGATGCTATTGTATAACACTACAAAATCAATATGAACATCTCAAACTGCAAAATGACTTAAATTACGTACTAATTGAAGGTTAATTTGTTTCTATATATAATAAGGTCAACAGGAAGTGTAACCAGGTGCATCATGGCTGTCGTACTTCTTCTGGATGTGCGTCAGGCCCTTTGAAGAGAGCGTGTCTTCTAACAGCGTGCTCTTATATTGGCAGAGACCGATATAAATGGGGCAGGATGTGTAGCCTTATATGGTATCATTGGGGCGTTATGCTAATTTACAGTTCTCATGTACGCACAGGTGGCATCAATCATGTGAACACAGGTCATTTACACAGTTATCTGAAGTTAGTAGCGTTTGCTGAATCTGAAAAAAGTAAGAGGAAGGTAAGGTAAGAGTACGAAAATGTTCTTGCATGAGGCCCATTGATCTGAAGGACTAAAACGCTCAATAGAGCTGAGGGGAACTGCTGAGTCGGGTGATAATTCTCTGTGGGTTCATCACTACAAGTGACCCCTTCCACATTACACATTTGATCCATTTTTTGTTATTGAAATATAGATTTAAGCGACTGTAAAATAATCTTTTCCCACATAATTTGAATGCAGCATCAGGTGCAAAAAGCCAGTTCAGCTAGTCTAGCTTTTTTCAGACTTAAATGGGAGCATAATAAACCTGCAGTTTGCTGATCTGGTATGTAAATGTCATAAATTTAACATTATAGGTAACAGCTTTGATTCATAAATAAATAAATACATAATCCCATCACTGTCTCCAAAAAAGGCTCGATCGTTATCGAAGTAAAACAATCCAAAATGAAAAGATATTACCTTATTATACTACTCTAATGCTCTACAATTAAATACATTCTCACATTAAATCACATTTTATCATGTTTCTGCTGAAAATAAATATACCTTCTTTAATTTACTGTATTTCTCTTCAGTCACCTGGCTTAATTAAAGTTTGTGTTGAACTGAGAATTGAAAACACGTGATTGCTGCCTTCAATCATAATAATTTGTAAACATATATAAAAACTTGTAAAAATGTAAATGAGTGCTATTTTATGTCCCTGATTGAATGTTTGAATATCATGAGATAGTTGATGATACGAGTTATAGTAAGAGATGTAAATCTGACACCTCGTCAGACTAAACGTTTGCTGACATTGTTTAAAAAGTCAGCGATTAAAGGTATGAAAACACAGTCGGTTAATATGAAACAACAAGATATGTTCATTAATCCTGTTGTTGCCACCGTCCACCAGCAGAGGGCGAGCTGTCCTCGCAGTTGGCTTTAACATCACTCACTGTAAAGACGGTAATACACTATTTACAATACAGCTGCAGATATTTTGTAAACTTGTTAATCCATGCTTAATATCACACATCATAAATCATAAACTATTTACATTTGTTGGTGGATTTCCATTCACACATAAACCCAGTCTTTGTATGGCAGGTGTGTCCGATATCTCCTCTCTCACACTCATTATAGGGAATAGAAATATTACTGTAATAAAGATTAAATAAACTCTCCATCCTCTGCTGCATCCGTGATGAACTATACTATACATGGGTAATGTGTGTTAAAACAACGTCTTATGTCCGTAGTCACAGTGGTTTGGTTGGATTTTGAAGCTATTAACTGTCCTCTACAGGCTGCCGTATCCCTGATGAGAAATATAGCAGCAGCTTTTTACCTGATGTGACTTTTCCAGATCATTCTCAGCTCGACACGTTAGAGAGACTCTACAGAGAGACTCTACAGAGAGACGTTACCAGGAGACAACCGCGCTTTTCTCATCTACTTTTGATGCATTATCGTAGCTGAAACAAAACTAAAAAGTGAGATTCTGTGGCTCAGTTCCATTTCATTTCAGCATTTTCTGACATTCATCCCTCAAGGTGGAAACATTTCCTCACGAGACGAGGTGAATACAGAACCTGGGAGAGGCTGCAGGGAAAACATCAAGGCAGGAAACGCTCCTGCAGGCGATTAATCAACCCTTGTTCCCTCACTTTGATGAATACAACAATACAGAGTACAAACCGTTTGCACACCGTTTTGTAGTTTTGGCAACCAAATTAACACAAGCACCCCACAAATTATGAAATGCTACAGGCATGTTTTAACCTCTAACCTCACTGACAGACCGCTGGTTTAGTCATTACAAGCTGATGAAAGCGCAGCCAAATATTAATTTACAGAACTTCATTTTAAATTCTAGCGGAGATCCCAGAGTTGAGCTGTAAAATGAAATGGAACGGAGCCCAATCCTTCCCAGCTTCTGACCTCAGTGTGTAAACCTCTTTGACAACAGCACCAAACAATCTTGTGTGCCACGTTGTATACCGATAGAGAAGAAGGGAACGACAGAGAAGGCAGAACTGTTGGAGCCACAACTAGGATAGAGCTTTTAAATATTTCATGAGCGCAACATCCCGCGGTGCCACTACAACTCCGACAAAACTCTCTCTTCATCTAGTTTTACCTCGTGAGCTGTAAAGACACCTGAGAGAGAAGCAGAGCAGCAATAAGCGCTGCTGAGTCGTTTCTCCCTCGCCTCCTGAAAGCACCTTGTTGTCGTGGACTGTTAAAACTGATTGTGGTGGTGTTTTCTGATGGTATATCTGAAATTTTATAGATGAAAAGCATCAGAAAATGTCAAATAGAGAAATGAAATACACTGTTTCACAGAGTGGGAATCTTCAGCAGTGATTCTGTCAGAGTGAGAGGGTTGATTAGTTTAGTCTCAGGCCGTATGTTCCTTTTTACAAGCTGGAATAATGACATAAATGATGTAAGTATCCTGGGAAAAAAACTTGGATATGAAAAAGTACCGCAATCCACAGTAACTCCAGCCATCTCTGTAGTGACGTCCGCAAGCTTCAATCGTTGTATTTATAACCAATAATAATAACCCAGATTGTATTCCTTCGTCCCAAATTATGAAGCAGGGTTTCACATTGTAGTGTATCCAAGACAAAGGGCACCTTGAGAAGAATCGGAGATCCCGTCTGACGTGACTGGAAAAGGTCCACATGGGAGCGAACTGCATATGACATCGTTGGTTTGTATCCAGGGCACGCTCGGAGGGACGGAGGATCTCCTACTGTTTGGTCTTTGGCAGCTCCAGGCCCGTCAGTAAGGTCGCCTGAGAGGGACAAACACAGCAGATCATCAGAGAGAGAGACTGAGGACGGACTGCGAGGAGATCAGGCCACGTAGAAGACAAGCTGGATATGGGAACACATATGTAGTTTAAAGTGCAGCTTGCAGGTTAGACGTTGACGTTTTCAAATTGCTTGTTTATTCAGGATATTCAGTTTACAACGACATAAAACAGAGACAAAGCTGAAAATCCTCACAGTTGAAATGCTGGAACCAGGAGATGTTTGGCAATTTTGCTTTGCTTTGATTTTTTTTTTGTTGATCATCTTAGTGATTCATTTCAGTAATATTTGCATATCCAAGAGCGGGACTCCAAAGCGCACAATTAAAAGTTAAAAAAGGTACAAGAGAATACATCACTGCATCTCTTCTGCTTTAGTGCTCTTTGACACTACTATGACTCGTCTTGGCAGCTCTGGTATCAACAAAAAGTTGAATTTATCCCTCTATTTGCTCATTCATGCAATCACTGTCTGAGGACCTACATACACGCTGAAGAACACATCATAACTACGACCCCGACACACACACACACACACACACACACACACACACACTGACCTGCACATTTCTGTTGAGGCTGACGGCGGGTACAAAGACCCCGTCCAGGTTCTCGAAGGCAGTCGGTCCGTGCTGCTCCTTGTTGATGTAGAAAGTCAGTGTGTGGTTGTTCAGATCCAGCAGGACGCCAACAGTCGAGTTCTTAGTGATGCCTCCCTCCGCCCTACACACACACACGCACACACACACACACACACACACACAACAACAAATAGATGAAACAGGTTAATTGATGGTATATAAAGTGAAAGTGTAATAATGTAACTACTCCTTATACTCTGTTTTAATTAATTTCATGGATAAATGATAGAAAAACTGATTTCTCAGTGGTAAAGGTGCATAAATATGAAAACATTTTACTGTACATAACACTGACATCTGGCATCTAGTTCCACTACATTAGAGAGAAGGCAGACATCTCTACGACCGATATCTCCAACACTCAGGAAACCCACACCAAAACAATCTAGATTGATAAATAGCACTACAGGTAAGAGTGATATTGACATGGTTTTTGAGTTGGGGTGAACTGTCCCTTTAAAATGGAGCTTGCATTCATAAGTGAACCAAACTCGACCGCCAGTAAAATGGCATGTGCTTGAAAGAAAAAGTAAAGCATTCAAAAAAAATCATTTGTGTCCATGAAGTCTCATCACAGCTCGGGAATTCAGACTACATCAACAACACAGTCTAACCTACGTGGTAGGAAGACAAAAATGGACACTTAGGGAAAACTACAAATGTTTTTCTATCCTGAAAGAGAGATACAGTGCGATTTTTGCTCAGAAGCTAAGGTGTGAAACCACCTCTATACATGTGAGCATGCACGTAGACACGTTTCTAACACATGATGCCTCAGGACCGGGCGTAGTGAGAGTCGAGAGACGAAGGAATCAATATGTGGTAAATAACATGAAACCGACATGAGATGATTAACAACAAGAAAGCAAATGGCACAGTGAATAAATCTGTCGTCTGGATGGACCGCGGTAGAGAGAGATGAATAAAGTCAGGGGTTTTGCATTATTTCTGTGAAGAATAGAGTTTTTTTGTTGTAAATAAATGTTTAATGAGGGTTTGATAGTCTCATTGTGACACGGGGAGAGATGGTTCAGAGAGATGTTTTGATGTCTCCTGCACGCTGCAGTCTTCTTCTGCTGCTCTCTGGTGTGTTTGTTAGTCAGTGTTGTATGAGCCCCGGGGGTCCCTCTGTCATCCTGGGTATGAATCATTATCCTCTCTGTGAGTGTGTGTGTGTGTGTGTGTGGTGTGTGTGTGTGTGTGTGTGTGTGTGTGTGTGTGTGTGTGTGTGTGTGTGTGGTCTTGTACTTGCTACAAAGTTTTGTCAGTCCTCACTTCTTCAAAAGCCTGTTTGAGGGTTCAGACGTGGTTTTAAGGTTCAGGATAGAATTAGGTTTAGGTTATGGTAAAGGGTTGGGGTTAGGCATTTAGTTGTGATGGTTACGTTAAAGGGTAACTTCAGTATTTTTCAACCTTGACCCAATTTTCCCATGTTTTTGCGTCTATGTGACTAATAGCGACAACAATTTTTCTCTCTCCTCTCTCTTCAATTTCTAGGACCTCTTCATCCGTATACTCTGTATGTCCGTATACGCTCAAATAAATACAGGCGGCCATCGAAGACCTCGTCCACATTGTGGAAATCATCTAAATATTCAGCCATGACATTAGAAATCTTTCAGATAACACTAAGCTGCGCTTTCTGTACTCCAACACAACAAACTGCCCAGCTGCCACTCGCGTTTCCACCATGGATGTATTCCACTACTCCACCGTTGTCTTCCGGCAACATGTCACCTCACCACATTTCAGAACAAGACTTCTTCTTGAGCCAGACTCTTTCCATAATGTCAGACACATGACAGCCTGTCATGGCAAAAACAAGCCCTTTTAGTGGATGTAAATGACGGTGCCAGCTTGCCCCAATAGCACCATATTGCAGTCTGTGAGCAGCTGCCGTCTACAGAGCTCTCCCTCAATACTGGACCAGTTTCAGGAATTGTTGTCCCTATTAGTCAGATAGACATTTAGTTTACATTAAGTATTTAGTGTTAACTTAAAAACCTCTTACAAAGTATGCATCATTAGTAAGTAAATATCTAATATCAGCTACTCCGTGTTCTCCACCTGTGGTTGGAAAAACACTAAATACTTAATTAACAAAACAAAATCTAACTTCTATCTGTCTATCTTTAAGTTATTGAACATTGAAAAACAATATCAGCTATTGATAGCTTCCGTCCAAATCATACCTTAAAATACACATACAGTATAGTAGACCGATGTTACAGTAGAGTATAGACCTACCTGTTGGTGTGGGAGTTGTTGTGCATGAACCAGGAGCGGTTGTTGTCCACATACATGGCCCATGCCTTGTCATCTTTCCCCAGCATCATGTCTTTCATGGTGTTGATCCTCGCCACGCCAAACGCAGGGTCAGGGTGGTTGTCATAGCGATCGATGCGGACCTCCCAGTAGTGGATGCCCTGAGATTCAAGTGGAAGTAGAATGAATTTGACTAATCGTGGTGGTGGAAACTGATCTAATCAATGTATAAAAATCAATGAAACAGATAAAGAGAATAGTGTTTTTACTTTAGAGAAAGCAGCGGTTCCCAGCACCACGCGGTCATCGTAGCTGCTGCAGGTCACTGTCTGGTTTTCATTGGTCAGAACGATGTCCCGATGAGCCGTGGAGGGGTCGAAGGAGAACCAAGCCACTGTAGGAAGGAAACAACAACGTCGGTCATGATGCCACATTCGCATTTTTTTAACAGAGTTATTAAGAAAGACAGAAGAGCCGTGGACTGTGATTACTCTGAGCAGCATTGGTGAATGAATTACATTATAATATATGTGAATATATTTCTCGCTTTTTCCCTGATTGTCTGAATAAGTCGCTAAATTTGTAGCTAGTAGGAGGCTCTGAGGGAAACGGAAAGCGTTCCGGTTGTCTTTGCGACAGCAGCGGCAACAATAATATCCCTTGGAAACGCTAGGGGTGGAAAAGTTGTCTGGTCAGAGTTAAAAAATTGTACATAAAAATCGGTGTTTGTTTTGCAGCCTTTGTCACCTTCTCTTATACTCGTCATGCCAGCAAGAAAACCATCCAATGATGAAGCTACAGTCCTCGAGGAAAGAGAAGAAGGAGGCGATGAGGGGCGAGAAAAAAGAAAAAAACAGGGCGAGTTGGCAAAGACAGAAAGATGAGAGAGAAAAAGAGAAAGAAGGCGGATTGGATGAACGGTTATCAGTCACAGAACAGACTAATGCTTGTTGTTGTTGTTGTGAGACTGAGAGTCTCAGTGTGACTCTGCACCATCATCCCACTGTGGTTAGGATGACTTAGTCATTATCCCTTTTTCTTCCTCCTTTCTTTGCCCTCTTCTATTTTCTTTTTCCTTCCTTTTCTTTCTTCACTCTTCTTTCCTTTCTTTTCCATTTCATACCTCTCTTGTCCACTCTCTTCCTTTCTTTTTCTTACCTATTCTCTCTTTTCCTCTTTTCATTCTCTTCTTTCCTTTCTTTTCTCTTTCATACCTCTCTTGTCCACTCTCTTCCTTTCTTTTTCTTACCTATTCTCTCTTTTCCTCTTTTCATTCTCTTCTTTCCTTTCTTTTCTCTTTCATACCTCTCTTGTCCACTCTCTTCCTTTCCTATTCTTACCTATTCTCTCTTTTCCTCTTTTCATTCTCTTCCTTCCTTTCTTTTCTTTTACATTCCTATTTTGTATTTTCACTCTTCATTCCTTTCTTTTCCCTTTCTTATACTTTCTTTTTCCATTCCTTTCTTCTTCGTCCACTCTCTTCTCTCCTCTCCTTTCTCTTTTCCATCTTTTTATCTTGTCTACTCCTCCCTCGACTGCCCTTTTCTCTCCCTTCTTTCCTTTTCTTAACAATTCCCTCATTTCCTTACTTTTGTCCTCCTTTCTCTCCTTCTCCATCCTTTCTCTTTCTATTGTTATTCTTTTTATCTTCCCTTTGGCTTAAGCCGCCCACACATAATCAGCCGTAAAATCGCTCTGTGCTGGCAGTGCCGTTGTTTTCCTCTGGGGAGAGCGGTGGCGTGGCACGCCGCTCAAATTCACCACCGAACGCTTCGCTCAAAGTTCAACTTATTTCAACTTTGGCTTAGGTTGTCGCTGACCTTTCAAAGTGCAACCAATGAGAACAGCTGCAACTGTTGTTGTTGCCTAGGAACAGTGAATGGGATTCCTTGCGCTCTTTTTGTTGATATATTTTACCTGCTGCTTCTGCAAGGCTCTGCGTCCTACCTCGATGTGAGCAAATGTCTTATCATGTGAAAGCAGCTTTACACTCCTTTCCCTTCCTCTCTTTTCCTTTCACCCATTCTCCTCTTCTCTCCTCAATGTCCTGTAGTATAAAGCACTACATGCTTCTTATCCATCTGTCTTTACCTTTAAAAAAAAACTCCAGACTCATCCTCTAAGAAGCTTATCTAATCAGATTTATACGGTACAAATTAATTTGTGTCATGAAACCTGTTTTTACGCAGATCATCACAAACAAAACAGCTCTCTGGAGAAACAATAAAATCCAGACAATAAAAGGGTGTTATTCTAAATGAGACAGACATCATCCTTTAGCAGCCACTCAGTGCCAATCTGGCAAGCTGGAGGCAAAGCCAGAACACACAAACACACATTTATACACACACTACCTCAGTGTTTATTTCCTTAACGACATATGTTCGTCAACAACCTATTTTTCCATGACTAAGATGAGACGACAGCGAGACGGTACCGACGCCATTAAACACTAACGGTGACGATATCAAACGTGCAATATCGTTGACGAAATAAGACGAGACTAAAATGTAGTTTAAAAACATGAACCAAAATCTCACACGCTGCAGCAGCGGCGATCAGTCCGTCTCTGTCCATCATGTGTCACAACTCAATCCTGACAATTGTGCTACTATAATGCATAAAGTTTAATGGTTTGTGGGTCGGGTTCAGGTGGTTGAGTAACGCATATTGTTACAAGTTGGAAGGCGCAGATTGGCTCTTATAACGGACCGGTGGGTGCGACTGAAACGTGCATCATTAATGATCAGTCAGGAGGACTCAAACTAACTGCAAAGCTGCATTATTAATCATTCAACCTGTTTTTCATCAGATAATGATATGATAAAATTTGAAATAAGTTTACTAAAATGACAGAAATGTTCAATATAATCTGATGACTAAACAGGACTAAGATTAAATATAAAAAAAATAGCTGACAACATTAAGAGAGAAAACATTTTGATTAAAATCAAATTACTTTTTGGTGACTAAAACTATAAAGGAAAGAAATGACTAAATGTGACTAAAACTAATAAGAATTTTCGTTTTAAGACTAAGACTAAATATCTAAAATAGCTGCCACAATGAACACTGCTCTACCTACCGTCAGAGGTCTTGAGCACCACCGTCTTGCTGTACGGTCCCACACCGATGGCATTGTAGGCTTTCACCCTGGCATTGTAGGAGCTGTTGAAATGGAGGCCGTCCACCGTGCACACCGTCTCTTTCCCCACATACACCTCCTGAGGGCACACACACATTTCAGTAGCATCGTTACTAATACAGATTTTTGCACTTGTATGTTTGCTGCTTAAACACGCAAGATGTATACATGGACTCAAGTATTAGTAAAGAGCATATTTACTGATGGCACACATATAACACACACACACACACACACACACTACCATCTGGCTTCAGTCAGAGATGAGCAGCATATGGATAATTAATAATAAAATAAAAAAAAGAAAGACTGGCTACAGAAGAGACATCACAGTCTTGTACTTTGTTTTGCACGCATTACGAATTATAACTCAGTAGGGCTGTCAAAATTGGCCAATTGAGTATTTGTTCTCAAAAAACACATTTGAACTATTTGAATATCTAGCGTCTGCACCCCCCAAAGCAAACAACCGGCCATGTACTCAGCCAATCGTCCAACCCTAATCTATACGATACTTCTAAATAAGGTGGGAGGTGGCTGGAGGGAGATCACCAGAAAGTGTCCTTCTTTACTGTTGGCTATATTGTATTTCATTTCCAGTAAATATCACAATATAAAACGTGTGTTTTCTGTTTCAAAAGTACATACATTGGAAGACAGCAATTACTCATCTCACCCATTCCAGTTCAGAATATAGGTTGACAGCCCTTTAACTGTTGTGTGTTAGGTGTGTGTTTTAGTGAGGCACCGACCCTGTACTGTCCTCCGTTGCCGTCGTCTAGCTCCAGGATGTAGCCCTCGATGGGGCTGGCGGGAGGCGCAGTTACCCTCCAGGCCAGCGTTGCGCTGTTGTTCCTGGTGCAGCACTTCTCCAGCTGCAGGATTGGAGCCGCCGGCACCGAGGGTCCAGACTCCACTGTGGGGAGAAATAGATGGATGAGACGTACAGATTGTAATCGGGGGGGGGGATGGGGAGGAGGTGACAGGGTGGATGGATGAAGACGAACAGGGTGATGTCGTCGGCTTGCTGGTTGCCTTTAAACAAACTGAAGGGAGAGAAACAGGAGCTTTAATTTGGATCTAGTGGGGGATAAAAATACAAAATATAGAGAGTGATAGAGCTCCGGGTTCATTTACAGGGCAACAGCTGGGATTCAGTGGAGGTTTTAAGTAGGTCATGTGAGGACCTCACACATTTATAGAGGTAGTAGTGCTAGTGGTGCATAGGGTTAGACCGATATAAGCTTCAAAGACTAGTGGATATTGTGTAATTGAAGCTACCAGCAGCAAGTATCTGAAGACTACTTGGCTTATTTCTTTCCAGAAAGTTACTGGTTGATGTGGGAAAACCTCTCAAATGATATGTAGACTGTCTTTAGATTTAAACCAAGTGAAAAGACAGACTGAGGACATGATTCTTGGCTGGTTAAAGAAGTCAAGAAATAGATGAACCAGCATCAAATCAAAGAGATTTTTCTAATAAAAAAGACATATCTGTCTAACCCTGGTGGAGGTAAGACTTCGGTAAGACCAAACAGGACAAAACTGCATTCCAAAAAGGAGCTGAAAACAAAAACACACAAACAACAAAAACAGGGTAAAAATAACCACAAGTGGAGATCTCAGGGTGATGAAGTCTGCCTCATTCATCATTTAATTATTTGTTATCTGATCTCTCTGGACCAAAATAAGAGCAGTGAAGACACAGAGGAGAGGCAGCAGTCATGACAGAGGGAACAACATAGCAGGATCAATGGGATATACACAGTACATGTATCAAATCAGTTTATCAATATCAGTATTTAATTGCAATATGTTTCACAGCATTTGTAGCCAAAGTAGTTCTTTGATCCATCAATACAGTATAACATGAATTATATATTTAAATAAAAGTAAACATTATTTAATTTTTTTTATATCATACTTGCATATATATATACATATATTTAACACTTAATAGATCCCACTTCTTAGCATTTTGTATTTACGTATTTGCACTGTGGTTATATGTTACATATTGCACGTCTTACTGCAAATATTTGTACATATTTCTTATATTCTCATTTCTTATTTATAATTGTATAACTTATATTTCTTTACATATATTGTATTTATATTGTAGCATTATGTACAATATTTACATGTTACATACTCCTTTATTTCTATTTTCTGACATTTCTTTATTTTTATATAACGCCCCCCCAGGGATCAATAAAGTATTTCTGATTCTGATTATTTCATAATTTGTGTTCATTCGCTTTGTAGCAGGATGTTTTTGTATGTTATGCTTTAAATCCATATTGTTTCACATATTTTGCTGAATATTTATTACATTCAAGTATTTATTTTATACAATAATTCAATAACTAGAATCATTCTGCCGTGTTTTACTCAATATATTTTCTCAGTCAGCGAAAATAGATTTTGGGAGGATCATGTTTAATACACATTTCCTCTGATTATATTTACATCCTGTGTTTTGCATTACTACAATGCAATAATGAAAAGTTTGAATGCTTTATTTCTAGAAAAAAAAAAGTTAAAAGTAAAATAATTAGCATGGGAAACAGAGAAGTACTTCAGGCAACAAATTTCTGTAACTTTATTTGGAAACTTTGTGTTCCAGTGTTCCAGTGAATGCAGCACTATTCTGCAGATGTGCTGTTCATTGGAGAGGAGCTGGAAAACAAAAACCATGCAGAGGAAAGAGACCAGATAGACGCTGTGGGACAAAAAAGACCGGTGAGTTTCCAACCAGAATCTGGGCTGAGGGACGAGGAAGGAGTGACGAAATAAATTCAAGGAGGGAAAACAGAGGTTCACTGTGAAAAGTCTCTGAAATACCTCCTGGGCTCTCTGTCTCCAGCTCAGCCTCACCACTGTCTGCTGCCTGCATTTGTTTCAAAAACGGATTCTCCTGCACATCTGGAAATATGACGTTGGTTTGGATGTTTTAAAACAAGACAGAAGATGGCATGTAAAGCAGCATAAAGCATTTTACGCGTCATTAATTGCCTAATAATTGCCTGGCAAAAACAATGTCATCTGGTAATTACATGGGAAAAAGAGACACATGTCTGAAGTGTTTATAAGCAGTTGTTGATTTACAGAGGACATCAAGACCTACTTAAAAACACGTGATCCAGAGCAACTCATTCAGTTCAGATAACCAATGAGAACGTATAATGAAGGAGAATAATTTCAGGCTACTTTGTGAACCCGAACACCTCCTACACCGTATTACTGCTCAGGATGTCAAAGACTAAAATTCAAAGACATGAAATCAAATGCTACATCTTTAAACTCTTTGTTCTGGATGATCAGTGGGATGTGAAGGAGAAACGTACAGATTGGTTTCATGTCGACGGCCTTAAAGAACAAAGGAGGGACGACCAAAGACCCTCCTCTACTTACAAACCTACTCGGATTCGCTTGACTGGAGATCAAATTAGAGGAAGTCTCCTTCAAGTACGACTCAATCACGGCCATGACATTGAAATATTTGTACTGTATCTCAATGCGTTTGAATAAATACTGTATCATTAAGTAAACAAAATATTGCATGTAATGTAAAGTCAAAAGAATAATGAGCATTATTTAGTATTTTACCAAGGTTGAATCTGCAAAGGAAAACACCTGGGCTTTACTGCCCCGGTGGAGCCGTATCAAAATAAATTATGCATGCATGATTACATATTTAATGTACATTAACAATACATCTGGGGAATCTCTAAGACTGCAGCAGAACTACTATTAAGGACGCTGTGTTTACTCATGCACGCCAACTGGTTGCTGGGTAGCAACACCCAATGAATAGCTAATCAGATGTGTACATTGTTGTACAACTTGAAGAAACCTCAGAAGGGAAGAGCGACGAAAAACTAAATGTTTATTGGCCATCAAATATATCATCAAGGGGCTTTTCTTTTTTTGCTTCAGGTCAAGGATGTCAAGTTGATTTATTTATAGGGCCTGCTTAAAGGTGCACTCCGCTGATTTTACACATGAAGTATAGTTTACTCGTCATGAGGAGTACTACTCAGCCACTGACAACAGCTTTATGAAGTCTCCTGTGACTCAAGAGGAAGCTTTTAAAAGGAGAAAAATAAGCTATGGATGTTTACAAAGCAGGTCTAATGCTGCATAAACGCAATGTCAGCAGTAAGGGAAGAACAGTTATTCTGACTTGGGAGCGTTCAATCACTATTCCTTATCTTTTGCGGGGTTACATCTTTGAAGCGGTTTGTTAACTAGTGAAACCAGTTACAAACTGTATATAGCTCCTTTAAAATTAACTGAATCGATTACATTAGTGTTCATTTTGAGTTTAATTTTATAAGCGGTTTGTTGACACTTAAGCCCCATTTATACTCCCGAACGGACCCATACACGGACAACTGCGGACATCACGGACGCATAGTAGTTCTGTTTATACTGTCCCCTTGGAGAACGTGCTCCACACGTGCGCAGTAGATCGCTACGCTACCACTTGTAGGGTAGTGGCTGCAACAAATGAATGCCTGCACAGAGCCTACGCGTACATCCTCTGATGATGAAATTTACGTCGCACCGACCACAGCGTAACCTCGCATACCCAGAAGGTATAACTTTGGCGTTAAGAGTATGAGGTTCTTTTCACCAAGTGAAAGATATCGTCACAATTGAGTTGCATTATGGGAAATGTAGTATCCAGTGTTCTGCGCTTGAGCCATACTATGGACTATATAAGTCAGGATATCTCAGCCTCAGTTACATTGATTTTGACCGTTCTTTTTCAATCCATCTCTCGTCAGACCTCCATCTTTATGAGCACAATACTAAATCGATGGAGTACTCCTTTACATACAACAAATGTTAATACAGAAAAGTTAGAAATACAATTGGTTAATGAAAAAAATGGAACATAACAAAGGGCATATTGCACAGAAACACAGTGAATGATATATAGTCTAAGTGATCGTGTAGTCGTGACTCAAATGTAGTTGTAAAATGGGTGTTAAAAACTACCAATTGAATAGGAAGTGTGTGGCTTTGTGTGTTCACCTTTGCCCTGGCAGAAGTCCAGCTGCAGGATGGTCTGCAGCAGCGCGTCAGTGTTGAGGGTGAGGTCAAACTCAGGGCCTACTTTTGGCTCCAGGGCCGCTTTCACCCACTGGTCCTGAGACGATGTGACCCGCTTGATCAGAGCATCTGAGATCTGCAGACACAGTGATTGACGATAAGCATGTGAAAAGACGTGTACAGTCAAGCAAACACAGGAAATGAGAGCATCTGCAGGGATGTGATACCCGCCCTGCATACAGAACAGCCTCTCCGGTCTGGGATCTGTTCCATTAGCCTGGCTTCATTACATTGTGTCTGACAAGTGAAACGAGGCAGGCATTAGTGCAGTTCAAATATTTAAGGCTAAGAATTAGACCCCTCTTATGTGCTAGTAAGAGCCTCACTGCCTTAGGGGACAAAAGTGAATACATTACATTTAACTACTCTTATCTGCAAAAAAAAAATGTGATGCAAGCTTCTTGAAAACATGAGCAGAGTATTTGGAGATTAATCCTCGAGCATTACAACGCAACATGCTTCATTTAGCTTCATTTTTCCACTTCACATCAGTTGAGGAACATTTGTAAATATGTTCCTCAACTGATGTGAAGTGAAAAAACACTGATATCAACCTTTGATTCCTTAAGAGACTCTAGTTACGATTTAGACGCCGGCAACCATAAAGAACCACATAATCAATACATTATGAAATATTCAGATGAAATGGAAGCAAGGGGATGTGTGTGTGTGTGTGTGTGTGTGTGTGTGTGTGTGTGTGTGTGTGTGTGTGTGTGTGTGTGTGTGTGTGTGTGTGTGTGTGCGTGTGCGTGCGTGTGTGTGTGTGTGTGTGTGTCCCTCAGGAGTGTCTTTTGATCTTTATTTCATCTCTCCCTTTCACCTTATACTCTATTTCTCTCTTGCTGTCTTTCTCCAGGAAGAGAAATGATTCATAACCAGAAGAAGAGACGCTAGAATTTCATCTCATCTCATCTCATCTCATTCAATAGAAATCAATACAGCCATAAACGTAGCTAAAGGGGTTGGAGAAGTTTAAAAGACCATGTGTTCTTTCTATATTTCTTCTTCTTTGCTATTTAACCCTTGTGTTTATTTGATATTGGCTGTGTGGGCTTCGTCACACACCACCGCTGTCTGTGTAAAAACAACAAATATAACAAGGCAAAAGTGAGCATGGCTCACATACCCCCGTGCACTGCTTGACCCCCACTAAAGTAGGGCCAAAGGTTTTGCCCTTTTGGAAAAATTTCAACAATTTTGGGCACCCTGGACTTCTAACCCCCCAAAAGGCACAACTAGGCCACACTGTCAACCATCATACCAAATTTGAAGGTCCTAAGGTAAGAGTTCTGCACCGGAAACGAAAGTGTGACTGATTAAAACCCAGTATGTAGTATTGAAGTGATAAGTCATTTTTCTGGTTCTATGCATGTTCTTCCCGTTTATGTTTTTATTATGCTTTATTAATTTGTATATGTTGTATTGTTCTTTTACCACTGTGCAGCACTTTGGTCAAATTTTGTTGTTTTTAATGTGCTCTATAAATAAACTCAACTTGAAACTTAACCCTTCCTGATGCCACAAACAGGGCTCGCACATTTGATGAAGGTGTAAATGACCATAAACCGTAGTTATTATACTAAATTAGGAAATATTGTTATTTAATTATATGAGCTATGCATGAACAAATATACTGTATATTCCTATTGTTTGTCAAAACATAATCCAAATAAATATAAATGTACAGTATGCTATTGTACATTGTCATGTTAGTTACAGTATGTTTGTGTAATTTCGACCCCACAGAGATATAAAACTCCAATAAGAGAAATCCAAATAGATTTATTTGGGATTTGGAGGGTGAAGTGCTGCATAAAAAGTCCTGTCAACACTGATCACTACTACAGAGCAAATAAAAATTCATTGTATTTAACCATTTTTTTTACAGCCGTCATGAAGTATGGAGCTGATAAAACAATATAAAGTGTGTTTTTGAGGTGTTAAAGAGGGCTCCAGGACGCCAAACAGAACATTAAGGTTAAACCTTCATCCAAGCAGGTGCACATTTGACCTCTCACAGTTTGACCTAACAATACACGGATCAATAACTATTGATCAGCCATCTGAGCATCTGAGCCTGATAATTGAACATGTCGGGTCAATTAAAAATAGATCAGCTGCAGTATTAGGAAAGCAAATGTGATGCATCCTGTGCTGGTATGTGTGTTTGGTTTGTGTGTGTGTGAATGCAGGTGTGTGTGTGTGTGTTTGTGTGTGTGTGTGTGTGTGTTTGTATATGAATGTAGGAATGTGTGTGTGATGTTATTCTCAGTCTTCCTCCTCTGCCTGCGCAGTGTTTTTAGTGTTTCTAGTGTTTTTAGCTGTCTGCTTCACAAACATCAAAGGCTCCCTGCAAAGCTGATTTCTCCTCTTAAGCTCAAAGGAACAACGTTTCATGCTTCCTCATTTCTTTCAACTTTCACATTTACAATTTTGGTTGTAGATTTAAAAAAAAAAATGTACAGTAAGACCACATACTGTGTTTGCCTTGCCTCTGAACGTTAAGTCTTAACTTTAGTAGTTTCAAAAGAGAAGGATGCTGTTCGTTTATCTTTTTCATGATGATCAGCAATTCCCATAAATAGACTAACAGCAAGAATGAAATCGTCTTGCCACAGCCTGATATCGCAAATGCCTCTGTACCACACAACGCTACTTATTGTTATTTTATATCATTTTTAGAGCTGCAATGTTTTATCAATTAGTTGTCAACTATTAAATTATCACCAACTCTTTTGATAATCGATTAAGTCGTTAAGTCATTTTTTAAGAAAAGTCAAAGTCAAAGTTCTCTAATTCCAGCTTCTTAAATGTGAATATTTTCTGGTTTCTTTACTCCTCTATGACAGTAAACTGAATATCTTTGAGTTGTGGACAAAACAAGACATTTGAGGACGTCATCTTGGGCTTTGAGAAACACTGATCCACATTTTTCACAATTTTCTGACATTTTATAGACCAAACAACTAATCGATTAATCGAGAAAATAATTGACAGAATAATTGACAATGAAAATAATCATTCGATTGGACTGGATTTGATAAAAGTGTTTCTTTATCCAGTTGCTGTGTGAGTCATGAAGATGCCACGAACATGAACACTCATACAATCTCTCACACACACACACAGTGGGTCGGTTACCTGGAGGAATCCACTGGGGTCGTTCTCTTTGAGGACTTCCAGGCAGTACTCCATCATGCCGGTGGTCTGACGGAGCTTCATGGTGCAGTGGGTGATCTGGTCGCGCACCACCTGAGACAAAGACAGAGAAATTTGTTGTTAAAAGTTATGTCATAGAGCAGAGCTTCTGTAATGTTGTCAATGCGTTAACTAAAGTGCAGAGAAAGCAAAGTACTTGAAATACAAGCCAGTTAATTTTTTGACCACCTGCTCCTCTAGACACTGTCCTCTAAAGCGTGTGAGTGCTGCAGACACACAGACGGCCCCGCTGTCTCACATCGACGCAACTCACGGCTCGTGGTAAAACACTGTCATTCTTCAAGTCCCACAACTAATAAAATGCGGTATCGTACCATTTTTAACAGCAGGGTATTACGATACCTTTGTAGAATCGGTATACCGTGCAACACTACTGCCAGCATGACTGTGTGATTCCATACCTGAAAGACATCTTTCAAAATCCCTTAGTATTCCTGTCACACCATCACCAGTAAGCCTGTTTCAACGTCTTTTACTTCAGATTAAGCTGAGGTGAGTATTTTATAGAAACACATTATCAGCCATTACCAGACAAATGTGACTTTCTTCTCACTCTGTAGCTCTTTGAATATCTCTCTCTCTCACATCACACACACATCACACACACATCACACGCTATCTGCTGGCTGAACTCTGAGCAGCAGGGAAATGAGATTTGGACGGGTGTCACAACCAGTCGTTCACGGCTAATTGAAACTCAGCGAA
Source organism: Sebastes fasciatus (assembly GCF_043250625.1). Taxonomy (NCBI): domain Eukaryota; kingdom Metazoa; phylum Chordata; class Actinopteri; order Perciformes; family Sebastidae; genus Sebastes; species Sebastes fasciatus. The sequence goes on along the minus strand of NC_133812.1, from coordinate 21,316,043 downwards.
CTGTCACCGCCTCATTAGCCTTTTGTTTGCATTTAATAATACCTGCACCACATTTCAACTAATCAAGAGATCTTTAATTATCTGCTCAAACTACAACAGATACATGTATATAATATGTACTGTACATGTACGTGACCAATACATCAACTTGTAAAAGGATAGAACAAGAGATTAGACAGAAACCGTCGTGTGATGTTGGTGAATCCAAGATAATTAATTACACCGTTAACCAACGGCCGCCTAAATGAATCAGAGAGTTAATTAGACAGAGTCTTGGAAATTAGGCCCCTCGGTCATTTGATCACAGTTAATTATTCACCTGTCAACTGCTGTATGAACGGAAATATGAAGAGCATGAAGAGTCAACTGAAAGAGGATCAAAACCATCTACGATCTGAGCTGAAGATGTGGAGATATGGAGTGTGTGATGAAGAAAACAGCAGAAATATCAGATGGAAACTGGTTGAAAACATTTTCATAAACTCCCTAAATACATTCTAATGCCTGACATGTTCGACCTCTTATATCACTGTGTGAAAAGCAGCTTAAAACCCACCTGTTCCGACTTGCGTTTGCCAAGTTTGATTTATTTTGATCTTTTTCTTATCTCCCATTTTATTCTACTTATTATCTTGCTTTTCTATTTTATTGTGTAGCACTTTATGATGTCTGATCTGGAAAGGTGGTATCTAAATAAATAGGGCTGTCAAAGTTAACGTGATAATACGTTAATTTTAATTTGTTTTAACGCCATTAATTTCTTTAACACATTATCTCAACTCAGGATTTTTAGGTTGTAGCACGTTATCGTCATTACCGGTATATTGGGACACCCCTTTTAGTTGTTTGTGTGTGAAAAGGTTTGGTTTAGAGTCAGATGTCTTGGGTTTTGTTCAAGGATTTAGGATTAGGACGGTTAAAGAATTAATCAAAGGTCAATGAGAGGTCATTAAAGGGACTGTTTGTAACTTTTTAAGCGTATAAATGTAGCGGGTCGGCACACATGCGCATTCGCAAATGCGCGCTCGCGTGTGGCCGGAGCCTCGTCTCCACTGCCTGCTCTCCTTCACTCAGACGGTGCGCGCGTCCTCGCTGTCTCGCTCCACCTCTAGACGTGAACGCGCGCTCACTACACACTGCAGAAGAGTTAGTTTAGCTCTGAGAATATCTAGTGCAGAAATAAATGCTGCAGCTCCTCCAGACCAACAGAGGTTTTCCGTGTCTTGTGAAGTGACGGGGCTCCTCAACGAGTTACGTTACCGTCTCGTTACCGACCGGGTGCCGGTGTCTTCGGCTGCCGGCTGCGGTCGGGAGGCGATAACGTAACTCGTTGAGGAGCCCCGCTGCTGAAGCCTGCGCTGAGCAGGAAAAGCCAACACTAGGATCAGCATTGATTCATGGAGAGACCTTCGTCTGATCAGCTAACATTACTGCCAAGCAGCTGAAATATAGAGTGATATTGTGGTTTTAGCTGACGTCTGTCGCCTCACTGTTTTGAGCGATGCTCGTCCATGTCTATTTAGAGCGAGCACGAGTTCGACGCTGACTTTCGTTGATTTCAAGGCCACAGGTGTCGCTGTTAAGTCTTACAAATAGTCCCTTTAAATGGGAAGAGAATTGTAGAAATCATGTATTTGTGTGGCTATATATCACATTAACACTGTCGTGCAGCTGGAATTCACCTATAGCCAAACACACACACAAACACTCAAATTATTTACCAGGAGAAAATTTACTTTTCAATTCAGGTTGGCTAAAACCCCGCTCTTATCTCCTGAGTAAACAAGGAGGAGTGTGAAGCGTGAAGCCTGAGTAAATCTCAGCGTTATTTCAATTTCCTTGTGTCCCGCTGAGATGTGCCGTCAGCTCCCTCCCACGCGCTCCTGCAGGCTTTTTCAATATGTTCCACATGCATCTGAAATGAATTTGAGGGTGTGAATACTGGAAACATGTTAATGCAAACCCAGATTCGAGATACCAGACACACTGGTCTGCTAACATGACTCACAGCCTCTTCATCACACTCTGAGCCACGTTTCAGTTCAGGCTGGAGCAATATTTTGGGTTGATATTGTCCATTTTTGGTTTTTGGAGCGCACATGCACAGTGTTTATGTTGGCATGGTGGCTTTATATACAGTATTAAGTGGGGTAGAATGGTAAGTTTTGTTTTGAATGAAATGTTGCTTTAAAACTGATGCTTAAATGTGCAGTTTGGTCAAATTTAAAGACACAGCATAAAACTGTCAAGTTTGATCTAAAAAGAAGAAGAAAAAAAATCAGAATTGGCTTCTGGCTTCAATAACCGAGATCGGATGAACTTTAATCTCATTCATAGAAGGACTCAGTCACACACTCATCTGTATGAGTAGGAGAGAAGTGAATATTAATCCATAAAACCGCTGGATTATGGCTGAGACTACAGTATGTGTGTGTGTGTTTCTGTGGGTGCGCTCTTGAATGTGTATCTTTGTGACGACAAAGTAAAGTAAACCTTCAGGAACGTGGAAAGTGAGGACATTTGGGGAAAATTAGGACATTTTAACTGGTCTGTTTGAGGGTCAAGACTTGGTTCTAGTGTTAAGGTTTGAATTAGATTTAGGTAGTTAAGGATTTGCGTTAGGTTCCCTGTCGGCTAGGTAATTAAAAGAGTTCTCCACAGATTTCACTTTGCACTCCGATAACATTCATGATGCACGTGTGTCACCTACTGCATGAGAACAATCTAGACTGATCTGAAGCTTCAAATTATAATGACCCTTAATGAGTTTAAAACTATGGTAAAATCTATTAAGTCCAGGATGTCAGTGTGCAATGTTTTATAGGATAAGTTTCAATATTACTCAATTCTATGTGCTTTTATGTTGTTTATATTAATTGTTGAAACTATGTTGCTGCTATTGTTGGCCAGGTCTCCCTTGATCTCACTGAGACAAACCCAGTTAAAAGGCTAAATAAAATGATTGTAAATACTTACAAATGTGATTACAAAACACAAATGTACTGTACAAACCAGCCACATACACGTACCAACACAGACAAATATACAGTAGTGAGTATTTCTGTCTGTTCTTTGAAAGAGGAAACCAAAATATGTCGCTTTTAAGGGATTAAGCTTCAGGCTTTGGTGATATTTAGCAACATCTGCCTTTCTTGGTGTAGACACAGTCTTTAGATTTTTCATGTTGTTGTGGTTTTGTGTCGAGCCAAAGCTGTGCTGTATCTACAAAATCTGATTAAAAGGCTTGTAAGTGCTTTTGGAAAAAAAAAAAAAGGAGAGGACAAAGGTTGAGTTCACAGACCGAATGTATGAAGATCCACTGAAACAGATCATCTTTTTAAAGCCTGCTCCTGCCACTGGCACTACTAAATGACAAACAGTTGTGCTTTCTTGCAACTGCAGTTACATAACTCACATTTAGTTTGAAGCCGTCAAAGAACAAACACAAGCTGAGTTCAGTCTCATAATTAATATATGGAAAAGTTTTATAGTGTTTTCTATTGTTGAGTCGTGAAATATAATCTAATACTATTTTGCCAAATTGTGAAGTAGTTTGCAGGTTTTAGAGGAATGTGGGTGTTGCGATAGAGATACGAAGCTACAGTAAAATACATATACATGCAGCGCACCAGCTCTGATAAACACAGCTTTGAGTTCTTATTGAACTGCTCTGTTCTCAGCATCCCATAAAACTGTAGAGCAGCATCAGTCTGTGCATCTCGTGCTGATCTTGAGAAGGTCATGCATACTTTTATACAGTAGCATTGTATTCAGTGTTAAGTCAAAAACAATCTTGTGTTTACAGTTTGTACAAAAAACAGCTGCTCAGCTTTTATCAAATTCAGAGAGTCTGTTTTATAGATGATTGTAAGATTTAGCTGGTTATATTTAAAGCACTTCAAGGACTGCTGCTAGTTATATTGCTGCTCTACTACGAGCCAGAGCGCTTCAGATCTTCTGCTGGCTGTTCCCAAGTCACGGCTCGAGATCGGATTTATGTAGTCAGCTCTGGAGCTCCCTACCTGAAGATCTGAGGTTCGCAGAATCAGTGACATCTTTTAAATTGCTTATTATTTTACCAGGACATTCCCATTGAGATTTAAAATCTGTTTTTCAAGGGAGTCATGTCGAAGATGGGAGCATAAAAAGCACAAACAACAAACTTAAAACAAAACAGCAAATTACATCAAACAATGAATTAATCGTGTCCTCCAGTAACAGGAAATGTACATTCAGTGGTCAAATAGTCCTCAATCCTGTATTTAAAATCTTCCATGCTTATAAAATGATCCAGTTTAAAATAATAGAAATAATAATAATTAGTTCCGCAATGGGTTTATTTGTTCATTTTACTGTTTTTATCTTATTTTTGGGTAATTATTAGTACTTTTATTTGATGAATTTAATTTAATCGTGGTTATGATTTGTTTTTCTCATGTAAAGCACTTTGGAACGCTGTTTCAAAGACTTCTATATAAATAAAGTTAATTATTAATATTATTATAAATGTATAATACCTCCTTGTTTTGTTTACTCATTCATGTTTTTTAATCTGTCTCTTATCTATGTTGTCAGCCAAATCTTTAATTGCTAGTAAATCATAATCAATGCTGGATGTTTGATACAACAGATTTAAATCAGCTGCTTTATGTGGCTCACAATCTTTGGTTTTGGGCCAAAGCGTTTAAGCTGTTGTTTGTCTATTTTCTAACATGAATAGGAGCCTGTCGTTTTATCAGTTAGAGAGAAACAATGTGCTAAATATTTATTCATGTAAAAGCGTTTATCAGCCATCTACAAGCTGCTATTCTTCTCTTGTTCCAGCTCCGGCGCAGCCTCCAGCTCTTTGCCCTCTGGCTAAATCTCAATCCCCCGCCTGCAGATAATGACAACAGCTGTCCTCGGGGCTTCCGTCCAAACACCCCCCCCCCCCTCTTCCCTCCCCCGCCGCTAGCCAGACGGTCAGTCGGTCGGCGGGCACGTTGAGGCTGGGTAGGCGTCCATGTGATCCACTACGACTCAGGAAATCCCCAGCGGTGGATTTACAGAGGAGAGTCATAAACTACACTGCTAGTTGGAAATCGTTGGTTTAGGAGCCGAGACTGAGAGCATCTTTTTCTAATCAGCTTCTTACTATAAGCGACAAACTCTATTATCCTTCAAAATTAGAACAAACTAGACAGATTTTTTATTTGTGTTCTTCCTGTGCTTTTCTCACTAATTTGGCATAATGTATTTGAGAGGGGTGTCGGGTATTTTCATTTTCATGCACCAATCAAAATTTAACAGCATAAAAATCTGAAAAACCCAAATTTGTGACAGTTGTTAGTTAGTTGTTTTGTTAAGAGTATGTGAGTTATTAATATATAATTAAGGATGTTTATTTCTAACTTGATTATATAAATATTTAAATCAAAATATTTTATATATGAAACCAAGTTTTCAAAAGTTTTACATAACTGGTAAGATGTTTTTCCCAAAGATCTAGTGGACAATAACACATTCACATGGTTAATTCCCATGAATAGTTTCTTTTTTTTTCATCTACTCGTGATTTGCTGTTGTTGATATACTGAGACATACATGAAGAAGTGCTGGAATAGAAAGCCAGATTTCAATACAATTTCTTAAAATCAAATAACGTCAAATATGCTGCTTGCTTTAGGCAGGAAAAGGAAGAAAAGCGAATTTCTTTACTCGTCAGTAAAGAAATGAACTGATGAAGAAAGATGAGAGCTGTTTGCAGCACTGACAACGTGTCTTTGTACATGTTGAAAGGTTCCCTGAAAGGTCGGGTGGACACGCAGCTACACTCTAATAACACCTAAGAGCTCACCTTTAGCTTGTAGTCCTTCTCCTTGGCGACTTTGGTGAGCAGTTTGGCTTTCTGTCTGGTGAGCGCCTCGATCAGAGAGTCACACTGGGCCACGAGGCAAGCTTCGAACTCTACGCCGTTCTCCTGAAGAAACACACACACACACACACACACACAAACACACAATCAGGATAAGGGATAATGTACAGCAAATGTGTCATTATTGCAAGATAAACCCCGACAAGGTGATGCAGGACCCCGACGCAAAGCGGTCTTGCATCACCCTGAAGGGGTTTATTTCACAACAATGTACATTATTCCTCTTATTACACGGCTACCTACTTAAGAAATCAATCATTTGACACAAAAATGGTCCTCCAGAGTCCAAGATCAGAACTGCGTCTATAGCAACGGCCTGTTATCTACAGCATCGGTCTGCTATAAAGAAATAACAGACCGTAGAATGCTGTGATTGATGAATCAGAATAGAGTATTCAACAAAGCCGTGTAATAAGACGTCATATTGAATGGAACACTTTTGCCAAAATAAAGCTAGTTTAAGGCGTCCCAAAGTCACTCTCATTATGAGCGTATGAGCAGATAGAAATAATAATTAAATCAACACTGGGACTAAAATAGATCTGTTGGTGTATTTTTCTTCATTTAGCAGCACTGAGCTGCTCTGTGTTTGTTACTGATATGTTAATTTACCAAACAGATCTTGTTCTATTTTTGTTTCAATGATCGCACAAACATTAATATACAGCGTTAATTATTTCAATAGACTGCAGACAAAAATAAACATACATTATATTTACCATCTGTTTGTACAACTGTCACAATTTCCCCTCAAAACACACGGCCATATTATACATCATAAAAATACAGTATATATCCAGTTCATGGAGACATAAAGTACATGGACAAATGCAAAATGTAGAGCGACAAATTCGTTTTAACGCCACTAATTTCTTTAACACATTAACACAATCAGGCTCAGTTTTAAAGCGAGAGTGAAGATACTGGTATCATATGAAACTAGATAACAGAAGGAATCCATTGGGACCAATCATGTCATAGTAGCTTGTCAGGAAGGAGGCTAAATAACGCTCCAAAATTCCGCTAAATTTTGGCGAGGAAAAACTGCCATGGCGATTTTCAAAGGGGTCCCTTGACCTATGACCTCAAGATATGCGAGTGAAAATGGGTTCTATGGGTACCCACGAGTCTCCCCTTTACAGACATGCCCACTTTATGATAATTACATGCAGTTTGGGGCAAGTCATAGTCAAGTCAGCACACTGACACACTGACAGCTGTTGTTGCCTGTTGGGATTTGTTTATGCTAAATGCAGTACGTGTGAGAGTTTCTGGACAATATTTGTCCTTGTTTTGTGTTGTTAATTGATATCCAATAATAAATATATACATACATTTGCATAAAGCAGCATATTTGCACACTCCCATGTTGATAAGAGTATTAAATACTTGACAAATCTCCCTTTAATGTACATTTTGGACCGAAAAAATGTGTGATTAATTTGCGATTAAACATGATAACTATGGACAATCATGCTCGATTAAATATTTTAATTGATTGACAGCCCTAATCTAAACACAAACCTCAATGTTTCCCTGAACCTAACCAAATAATGTTTGTGCCGGAAGCTGACCAAACCTTAACCATGGCAGTATCGGATAAGAAAACGGACTGCAGGTCTGCGTGCAGTCGCTACAGTAGATGGCCGTTAATACAAGAAGAATCCACAAACGGATTTTTATCTCTTCATAGAGCCCACATGATGAGGAAATGAGTTCTTAGATAGTAGTGATTTACAATCACGCTTCGTCCACTGTGGGACACAGTTCAGATCTATAAGAGGATGAGTGCCGGAGATCTTTATTCGTCACTCCCACACTGCTCTTCCTCTTCATCCATCCATATCTCTCCCTCCTCTCAGACAGAGCAAAGTAGTGCAAAGACTTTTTTTTATTTAAATACAATCCTCTTCATTCTGCAGTAAGACTCTTAATGCCTGTTCACAGTGCTGTGGCTGGAGATATGACAGTGCAGACAGTGTGTGTATGTGTGTGTAAAAAGTGTGTGCATGACTGGCAGATGCTGCGCGAGAGATCAGCTGTCTGCAGGGAAAACACGCACATGTATACACACACACACTCCACACATTTGGCGGATATGGTTTGTTTTAGTTTAGTGAGTCAGTGGATTTACGTCCCTGCTGCACAGTGTGAGGAGGCCAAATGTGTCTCTATGACTGATTTATTTGGAGCTTATTACCCATTACTAGCAACCCCAAAGCAAAGAAATGTATTTAGTCTAGGAAAACACCAGTGCTGATGTAAATTATGTAAAGACCTCTACATGTGGAGGAAACTGATCGGACATGGATATCGGTTCTGGTACAATCTTGCACAGCCAGACCTTCATGGAGATCCTGAGGCTTTGAAACAACCACTTTCAGAAATGGTGCCTGAGCAAAATCAAGAGGTGTGTCCCAGTTCCACCTGCTAAACATCTGCATACCAGCTGGATACAGTGTGTACTATTTCATCTTTATAGTATTTATTTTTTGTATTTTGTGATTTCTTAAAAAAATATATTATATTTTCCTACAGATGTCCAGTAACACGTGTCAATTACCGTTTGATACATGCATAAAGTCTTTTCAAAACAAATTTCCATCTTCACAGGAAACAAAAGATTCTGATTTGGGTTTAAATAGCTAACGAAGGGGCGTAACTTAAGTACGGAAGTTACGTGACAAATAAATCCACGTTGACTTCTGGTTTCACACGGGACACCAACCCCGGTTTCCTGGGTGAAACGACCTCCTCCCTACGTGCCGTTTGTCGCTCTTTATACTTCATGATTGAGGATTACATGGAATACATACAAATTGTTTGTGTGGGATATATACGAATTACAGTGATTTCCTTTTCGTACTGTAGGTATAGCTACGAACGGTGTATGAAAACAGCCTGTGTACACACGACCACCACGAGCCAAAACAAATACAAAACAGAGGTCTGCCAAAGCAATATTATCTGCTGTTTTATGCCAAACCACTCCCCTCACTTTTGTTTTGCTGCATTGCATTTTGGGCTACTGAGGCTAATGTTTGTGGAGAAATTGGTACCTGATGACAAAAACATTTCATCAAACTTCAAACTATCTTGACATCCCATGACATCTTCTAATCTACAGTTGTACAGATAGTTACATATGGGATAAAGAAATGTATAAAGAGTATATTTCACACAGTGTTAAATGTACAGTGGTGTTACCTGTATCTGCTGTAGCATGTTCTTGAGTTGAACCAGGAACTCCTTGGCATCTTTAGCTTTGTCGGAGACACCGTTCAGGGCCTGGGAGATCTGGCACTGCAGACACACACAGAAAGAACATAACATAATTAAAATACATTATCAAAAAAGTTGGATTTTTCAGACAGCTTCAGTCTTCTTAAATAGTTTGGCGAGTATTATTTTTACTTTTTTTTACTACAAAAAGAGAAATACACATTTTTAGTCCAACCAAGTTCTCACAAACAATGAAATATGCTGCAACCAACCATGTGATAGTCCCAGATACAACTCTGAAAGCTCTAGACACTTTTCAAGACTTCATTTAGTAAAGAAAAATGTCAAACTTGTTCTTTAAATCCCTAGGAATCATTTCCCTAGACATGACACTACTGCCTCCATTTCTCTTGACTTGAGGAAGATAGACATGACATGTAGAGAAGAAGAAAAGGAAACCACCATACCAAATCAAAAGCTGAATAAATTCCAAACATGCCTATTTAGTTACTTCTGACGTTTGATTATGTAATCATTTAACCCAACAGACCATTCCCCCTAGATGCTCAGATTACGTCTGATCCTAGACCACAGCAAAATCGCTGGGCCGGGATTCCGCATTGTTTTAATAAAAGGGATTCACTTTATAATCTAGATTAGAGTCTAGAAAACACGTCACTTGTTACTCTCTTTATAGCAACACTTCAACACAAGGCAGAATTAAACTAGCAGGAATTAATATAAAAACAAATCCTAGACATTTGGTTCTCCTGATACACTGATGTGCAGCAAAGTCATCATAATAAAGAGCTAAAAATCCATTATATTATGAATATATTCATAATTACAACATTTCTTTTTTAATATATATTCGGCAAATATTTTGTCAGCAAGTGCTTTAATCTGAGCACTGAGTCTAATGCGTTTGACACTCTTTGATCCTCACTAAATTGTCTCCCTTTGCTCTCCTAAATGGAGCACATCCCCCTAATTTTCTAGCTAATTTCCATAGAGTAGCCATCGGGGACGTATCTTTACTATGTAAAATATTCTCTATATCACTATCAACAGCTGTTTGTACTGTTTAGATCATTTGCATGTTGAAAGATGAGCAACAGCACAGGAAATAGCGGCAAACAGGCAGCTAATATATCTCGGTCCTGCAGCTACTAGCGCAGATGAAATACTGGTGGTGTCGATCACAAACTATAAACAGGAGTTAATTAATATGTTTAACCCTCGGTGCTCCTTCTCTGCATATTTTAAAAAGGCATTTAAAAGTCTTTGAAGTCCAATAAAAAGAACTATGCTCTGATTATAGTCTCAGCGAGGGTCAGAGTCTGTGTGTGTGTGTGTGTGTGTGTGTGTGTGTGTGTGTGTGTGTGTGTGCATCAGTCACTGCTAAATAAGAAAAGACAGGACAAAGGAAACACACAGACTGTTACACACATGCCAAGCTGTGATGAATCTGCCTCACTATTGCCACACCCACATTTCCCACCTGCTCCTCTTTATCTGAACACGCACGTGGACAATATTTGTCATTGTTTTGTGTTGTTAATTGATTTCCAATAATAAATATACACATACATTTGCATAAAGCAAGAATATTTACCCACTCCCATGTTGATAAGAGTATTAAATACTTGACAAATCTCCCTTTAAGGTACATTTTTAAACAGATAAAAAAGTGATTCATTTGCAATTAGCAAAAAAATTAACATAAAATAATTCTCAAAAAACCTTAAGTAATGATCAATTCACCTTGTATTGGTGTTGATCATTATTAATTTCTTCCCTGTAACTATTCCCTTGGTTATGTTTGAAAGTAAATCTCCCATCACACACATAGAATGTACTGCATGCATAATCCCCTCTGCACATCTCTACAATAACCACTCCACCCCCACACCACACACACACCACACACCCACACACACACCCACACACACACACACACTGATCTTATCCCCGTCCATCCCTCTTCTATCCACGTGCTGTCCGGAGTCAGGAGGAGGGACATGTGGAGGTCATGGTTCACGAATCAACCCAACCCTTCTGTGGAGCTTCTCCCTGCTCCTCACCAAGAGGCCATCTGGCCCAGCAAGCTGTCTGGCCTCTGTGTGTGTCTGTGTGTGTGTGAGTTTGCGTGCCAAGATGCTAACAAGGGGATGACGGATGTGCCATACGAGGTCTGTCCTGCCACATCCCTCCTCTCTTGTTAGTTCTGTCTGGTTCTACATTCATTTAACTGCAGCGCTGCTCATCAGGTCAAAGCTGCATCCACCCACATGCCTGTCTGCTCCCTCATTTACTATAGCAAACCTCTTTTTATTCATTCATTGATTTTCTTAACCAACTAGTTCTCTTTCAGAGTGGTGGGGAGCTGGAGTCTATCCCAGCATGCATCGTGTGGAAGGCAGGCTGTATAGGGATTTAGTCAGAGTGGCCACATTAACATTAAAGTCTCTTTTACAAAGAGAGACCTGCATTAAACATTGTTACAACAACTAATACAACACAAACAACAGAACCAGAATAAGACAGCTGTCACACACCACAAAAGAGCAGAAGTAATCCCCAGTTAAGCTGCACATACAGGTACAAGCCTGTCTCCTAGACATGACGTTTATCTATAACTAATTTGCATTAGCAGATATGTTAAGAAGGAAATTTAACAACATCCAGGATGTATTTTTTTGACAAGCTGCAAAAACGCTGATACTGAATATATCAGTAAAATGTTAACTGACAACATATTTCATGTGTTTTCTGCCCAAATACCTTCTCTTAAAATACAACATCTGCTCTTTGCAAAAAAAGCATGATTAACATTTTTATAGTTACGTTTAGGCACTCTAGTACTTATATAGTTAGTACTATACCTTACTTTTAGGAGAAGGGACACTCAAATGTATGCCTTATGCTGGAATACCACTACAATGGAAACAGCAACACGCTACATTTTCAATGGAACCCCGGTGGCATAAAGCTAAAAACCGACACGCTACAAATAAAGTTGAGCTGGTCTTAACTTTTTTCAGCGCACCAGTGATGCTGTGAAGCGTTTCATTGGAGTTTTTGTTTCACCCTGTTCCATTCCGTCTAAAAAAATGCTAGTTAACAACATGACTACGTCAACAGTGACTCCGCGGCATGGCCACGCTTGGCCGTTTTGTTGCTTTTGTCGCTTGTAGTGTGAACTTTATGCATCAGAGGAACTACCCTCTGGCCTAGTCCACAAGTACACAGGTATTTTTGTAAATGGTATTTTTCCTCCTTCGTTCTCAAAAAAATCCCGACCACACAATTGGCTTCTCTGGTGTGAATCTCTGTCATCATCAGTTTTCATTCACTCACTCACTTGAGTAGGCCTATTTCTTTCTCCCTCCTTCTCTCACTCACTGAAGGTCCTTTCAAACACAACGCGATGCTGCCACCACTGCGCTCTGAAACCCGTTATTTCCAATGGCTTACGCCACGACAGCTTTTTGCTGCATCGAGCAAAGCCCAACTTTGGGTGCAGCGCGCACTGACAATATGCGCTGAACCCAGCGGCGAGCTCTCTTCCCCCAAAAAACGACATTTGGTGTAGCTGTATTGTTGTCCGGATGGAAACAGTAGGGCTTTTACACGCTGTACAGTACCAGAAACAGGTTGAGATAACAAAAAGGAAAAAAAGATGTGAACATTTATCATAAATTGGGAGAAATACGGGAGAATTGTGACCCTGAGAGGAAACCGGGAGAGGGCAATGAAAAACGAGAGTCTCCCGGGAAAATCAGGAGGGTTGGGGCTCTGATTTAAAAAAAATTCCATCCAGATGAAAACGCAAAAACACAATTGAAGCGCTGTCAAAGCCAGTGCGCAACTTTGGCCACACACACCAGCGACAGGGTCTGTGGGATAGTTGCATTGGATAAGTAGCAGTGACCTCTGTGGCGCATTCTGATGCCTCTGTTCTTCATTATAGCGGAAGAGTAACCGTACAACTACACATTTATGTTTAACCAAAAGTCTTGTTAGCAATGTTATTCAGTCACGCCCGCCGTTCATGGATGTATTTATGTCGCTGTTGCACGACACGTCGCCTCATTAGTGACGCCTCACAGAGGAGACAACGGCGCACACTCTGATGTAACAAGCCAAAAACTCAGTTCTCCCGGTCTACAGTATCTGAAAATCTTCACCCTGGAAAGAGTTTTACAAAAGCTCCTTTTTCAGTGATCTATAATGCTGTTTGGGTGTGGACGAAAGCCCAAAATGCATAGAAAAAGCTACATCTACAAAAATTCCCATGTATTGTATGTATAAGGCCTCACTTGTCTGGAACAGCAAGCAGGTTTTAACTATAGAGCTGCACAACTAAACACTGAGCCACATTTAATCATCCATTCATTCAAAATTCAGTCATTTTATCTCATCTCAATGCTCATCAGGTGTTGTTTTGGACACCCTGCTGCAATAATCTATTTATCTTTCATACTGGACCTGCAAACATGACATTTTCTGGTGTTGAATATGAAAATTAACTTTGTACTGCTGCACGTTTCTACCAAGAAAATAGGACCTATTGTTACACATAGCTGAATATAACCGCCTAACATTAATTTGCAGATAATTAGACTGTCCTGATGCTGAATGTGTCTCCACCGAGGCACCAAACTGCTCATGTGCTCTAATTAATTAGCTGTATTTGAACAGCTGTTTAAATAGATTACAGCACTGACCATAATGCTGTAGACATCCACACATTAAAGCTATTTATTTGTTCATTTGTTAACTTTAAAGAGGCCAAGTCTCCATCATCACAAAGTTGTTGTGTTTGTAGTAAAATATGTATTTGCTTTGAGATTATCCCTCAATGTGCTTTTCTTTGACCCACAAAACAATGCTATGAAGTTACTCCTTTAATCAACTAATGGCTTGTTGTTGTTGCCTTAGTCTTTCTTTTGTTAATGTATGTGATTAAAGGGTTATGAAGAAATAGTCAACATAACTTGTGCTGGATTGCATGCCATTTTACTTTTATTGAAAAATACATTCTCGGCTGATTTCTTCTGTAAAACGCTCCCAAAGCAACAATATAATGCAAAAACCTTTTGTGAGAAACAATAATTGGAGGTTTTAAAATAACCAATTCACAAGACACGTCTTCATACCAAGCCTGAATACAATGTCGACACAATACCCAGGTCTAAATTTGGCTTCAGTGACGATGCGTCAACCTACAGTAGAGCCCAGTAAAACTGTGTATGACAGTGTAGAAATGTGACAAGTCTGCCCTGCAGGAAGAGGACGAGCCGCTGAAGAGATTTGGAACAAAAGAGAAACGCAGAAACATGAGAAAACCATGCAGATGAAAAGGAAATTGAAAGCGAAAAACAACAAGAGATGATATCGACGCACCTGCAGAACAGAGCTGTACATTCACTCAGAAATCCAATTTCTTCCCTCCTTTGTTTCTTTTGTTCTCCTCCCCTTGACCTTTTTCAGCGTTTATTACTCCTCCAAACGGGAGTGTCATTTTTCTTTTTCCCGCTGTCAGCGCCCTTCAGCACTCCTCTCAGAGACAAGTGCTATTATCTCATTATCTTATTATAGGAGCGATGGAGGACCATTTATTCAGTCTGTGACATTCACAGAGACCAGTGACATTCGTTGAGGCACAGCTGTGTTGTTTCACTGAAACGTTTCAGCTCAACAAATGGCAGGATGCAGCAGAAGAGGCAGCCAAAACTGATTCAGGAGGTGAACTGATTATAGCGATGAAACGTTGGCTAACTGGGGAGCAGGAAGACAGTTTGAACATCCAGCGAGCATGACTTCTGGATCTGTCAGTGCAGGTATTCTCATTTAAAACAGACTCAGACTTATTGCTGTTATTATCATTGTTAAACAGCAACTGACGACATGCAACGACTGCTGAAAGTAGTTTTAAAGGGATAGTTCGGGTATTACCTACAGTAGATGACGGTCGGCACGCCCCCCAGTTTGGAGAAACAGACAGGAGTACCAGCACGAGAGCAAAGCAATGTACTGCTGTGGACGGGGCCAGCAGCAAAACGTATTTTAGTGACCCAAAAGAAAGGCCCACCTAAAAACATCAATATCAGTTTAAGTGTATGCTATATTTAGAATATTTTCACCGCTTTATCTTGCCGCCAGACAGCTATACAGTCTATGTTTCCGACAGGGAACTGAAGCCGTTATCTATGCTCTCACCAAATCAACCACACTATTGAAAAAAACAGTAATTTGATCTCACAGAACACAGGAGCTGCTGCTCTACCGCTGCCTTGATCGGTTAGTTTGTTTGTGTTATCGTGTGACTTTGGTTATAAATGATGATAAATGTCTTAAGGTAGGATCACATTAGCCCTCAGTCCAACAAAAAAGCCCTAACTCAGCACCGCAAAAAGGGTAATAAGGAGATGGTAAGTAGATCGACGATCACAGATTGTAAGCAGTGGAGAGTGACTACAACATACCACTACAATAACAACCCTGTCTCCCATGGCTTACATTTAAATACTATTAAATACCAATTAATTTGTGGAGGAAATGTAATTTCCGTCTGATTTGAAGTTTTTTTCCAATCTATCACTGTCGCATTCTTTCACCACACACAATTCTCAGCTGGAGGTTGTGGTGAATGGTTCACCACAACACTGGTTCACTTCCTGCATCTTGCAATTGGGATCAGGCAACCAAAAGTCTTTGGTTAAGGGTTCGTGATTTTGGTGAACCTATAATCCTGCAAGTTATCCTGTCTTGTTCTTCAAGTCACTGTTGACAAGGAAAATTCCTAACAACATTGTCACACACACAGATTCTGCGTTCACATGGATCATGGATGTATTAAGAGAACTGGATACAGCGTTGGAGGCGGGGCCCTGTTCATTCCTATGAAAGTTGCTCAGTGGCTCATGATGCCAAATAGGCTTGACTTCCGACTGGAAAGGTACCCGGATCTTACGGCAGTCTTCCGCATCCATTGGGCCTATGGAGCAGGCGCAGTAGCGACCGCTCGGTCACATGGCTCGGTCACGGGTCACAGCCGTCACGCTGTCGTCACGGCTTGATAACTCCGCCTCCCAGTCCTCGCTCCAGCCTTGGTCGAACCCAACGGCTATTGTCTGACGATGGTTTAGGGTTTTATTGGTTTAAAATTAGCTTGTAAACTGGCTACTTGTGAAACAATCCGGTCGTCTCTCAACTCAAACTCCAGTCTCGCATCAGGTTTAAGTTTCACAGGTCGACACTGAGGACGTGCAGAGACAGTTGATCATTGCTGGACAGAAAAAAGTTGAGTGGTTGTGTTTTTTTACCAGGGTGACGACTTTGATTAAACAACGTAGATAACGTGAGAATCACTAATTAATAACTTCATTAAAACACCTACTTATTAAGATCACATTCACATCTGAAAAGAAGTATGCCATCATGGTTCATTTTGAATCAAGGACTCTTTTCATTGTATGTGATAAAAAAGTAAACTTTAATTTTCCCATTAATGTTCAGTCACCTCTGGAAGCTGTGTTAATGTTGTAGAGAAGCAGTTGTGGTGAATAATCTCTGACAGAAGAAGGCGGTTACTGTGACCCACAGGAGGACAATAGGCAGCTCTTATGTGTTTGGCTGTCAGCCGGGGAATGCTTGATGGTGGTGTTGACCTTGTCAGAATGATACCCAGGGGACATGGAGAGGAGCAAGCGGAGGAGGGGCTGAACCCCTCATTTACCTCCCCTTTTATTTCTTCTCATTTGCATTCATAAGCTTTTAAATCCTCCTCTATCTCTGTTTGCATTTACTCTTAACCCTCGCTCTCGTTCTCAATAGCACTTGATATTTTACAACATTTTAAAACCCGACCATCTCCCAAAGACGCACTTGGTGGTAAGTAGTAAATCAATAGTGCACAAGTTCGTAAGTGTGGAAAGAGCTGACCAATCAAATCACCTCTTCTCCTTCCCTGATAGAGCTCTGCATCATGGCATGCTGACAATTTTGTGATGAGGAAAGCAGCCTAGAATTAATCCACTTCTCCCAAAAGAAAACTGACTTCCTTGTGCAGAAACATAATGCACATTAAATTAAAGAGCACACAAGCTGCCAAAGTCCTTCAAGAACCATTGCTCAACGCATGAAAATCATAATCATAATAATTTCACCACATGATGATCCAAAGAGAATCAGTGGCAGATTGCAGGGTGTATTTGGCTACCACCCAGAGCAAGTTCCTGATATATCACAGGAGGATGCAGCTGCCTCCACAATCTCCACTCTGTGCGTCACAGTGCACACTCACAGTTCTGTGTCGGATGTCAATCATTTACACTACTAGTTTAAAACGTGCCTGTTTGGAACAGTACGATTGCTTGGCCTCCGGTACTGCTGCTTTCTCGAGAACCACGCATCCACAACTTCACACTGCACTTCCTTGGGTCCTCAGCAATACACCCACCAAGTGTGAAGTCGATCAGACGAACGGTTGTCAAGAAAATCAAACACACAGACAAAAACAGACTCCTTCCATTTTAGTTAGATATCTATGTGTAAAAAATATTTTCTTTTCATGTTTTTCATATTTAAAAAAAATCTAAATGACATGATCATCCATAAAAAGCATTGATATGCCTTTGAAAAGGGTCTGCTCCTGTCTGCATGTGCTGGAAAAAACACAAAAATAGCACAGAGCCTTTGAAACTCTGTGTGCATCATGGATCGTACAGCTCTCCTCTTAAACAAAGGAAAATGTAACCATGTTCATATATTGCTGTGTTGAACCTGAAATTCGATTTTGAATTAATCACATTAATTTAAAAAAATCAATGTAGTATTGACCAAATTTATATTAGATACTGTATGTAATCAATCAACTGCATCATCTTTATCAAATCACAGGTAGTCGCCAATGACTGTCCAAGAACTAATTCTTGATAAAACCCCATAACAACCTCTTAGATTGGCCTAATCCAAATTCACCCAACAACCACATATATGTTTGTCTTGCCAAAGACTTACAGACTTACAGATTAAAATGTAACCTTATATATACAGTACATACAGTATATAGCTGTACTCCACCAGAACAACCAGTCTTTCCCTCCCTCAGTCTAGTCAGCCAGCTGTGTTACAGTATTAGTGTTCCACATCTGGTGGAGGTCAAAACCAATCTCCTTTCCCCTTCCTCCTCTTCATCCTCTCATCCACCATCGCACAGCCTTTCAATCCTCTGCTGCTCTGCCACACAGCCATTTTAAGGCTAATACTTTGCCAATGCCACATTTAGCTTTAACCTCACCAAAATAAAACAAGAATCAACTGAGCCAAAGTACAAAATAATAAATAATTATAAATAATAATAAATAAAATAATTTCTAAATATCAGGAAAGAAAAATCAACAGTAAATCAATAAATATTGGTCATGTTTAGTCATAGTGGTTATAGTAATTGTTTTAATAATAGAGCAAAAGCAAAGAAATGCGCTTTCAATATAATATGATGGGACGGGGCTAATGTGTGTGAGTAACAGCCGATATACTGTACGTGCATTTCTATTTCTATGTGTCATTCAGACACAAATAGACAAATTAGATTAAACTATCCTTGTGTCATTCTGTCTGACTTAATACGTTATAATTCAAAGAAGAATGCAAACTAATAATACTAAAAACGACATGCACAAAAGCCACAGGACTACAGCCGTCCTAGCAGCTCTGTTAGACTGTAGGCACAGCAGTTCTTTGAGTTAAATGGTAACGTCAGTATACTAACATGCTCACAATGACAATATTGACAAGCTGATGTTTAGCAGGTATAATGTTCACCATGTTCGCCATCTTATTTTAGCTTGTTAGCAGATATTTGGTTATAAATCATTACTGTCTGAACCAAATTTTAATGGCAATCCATCAAACAGTTTTTGAGATATTTCAGTCTGGACCAAAGTGGCGCATCGACAAACTGACATCATCATACATACTGTAGAGGTGCACCATTAGTGCGACTAACAAACCAACTAACACTAAAGTGTTTTAAGTGTTGCTAACCCAGAAAATGTGGAGCAGAAGTTATTCTCCATACAGAGCAGAAAGCCTTTCAAATTGCTATATGAAAACCATCAATATTTATGGCTTAAGGTTCAGTGCTCACACATGTCCGGTGCAGCTGTGCAAAAGCCTGCTTCATCTCCATGAGTCGGCACCTTTTACATACTCGTAAACTTTTGAACTGAGTGTCTGTTATGAACCATAAAATGCATTACGAATACATTACTATATAATGTGAAGCTCAAGTTCAACTTTATGTTCCCTTATTTATCAATAAATCAAAAGCAAATCCCTGCAGGGAGAGAAAGAGCTACTTCAAACGCTTCATCTCCTTCCTCACTATGATGAGGCCCTTCACAGTTTGCCACCCAACCAGAGCACAACACTCACTGTCACATCCTCTCTGCAGAGAAGTAGATTCCTCCCCGGTCGTCTTAGATAAACCGTAGCACGGATCAGTGGCTACAGCCAGAACTGCCTGAATGAGCTCCAAGAGGAAGGACGAAGCATCGTTTTATCACCCTGACTTTTCCTCGTGGGGGTTAGCTTCTGAGGAGAGAGCGGCGAGGCAACAAAAGAGCTGCAGGGCAAAGAAGAACAGCCCCTCTAATCAATAATTGATCAGGGCATCTTCCATATTAATAAATAAAGAAGGTAGGTACATCGAAGAGGGCGTAATTGTCATAAAACAAGTGCAAATTAGGTTTGTTGGAGATGATAAATCTATTACGGACTATCATGGGATGTTTCTGTGAGGATTGCTGTTACACTACACTACAGCAGAATGGTACAGAAGCTGACAAATGCATAGAAGCTGGCATACACACACACATAAGACATATAATCATAAGCGTATAATCTGCTGTTTAATTTATTGGGCTTCCTAATGAATGAGCAGCCGCTTGTAACCATGGTAACGAAGCTCATTGTTCCACTATAGGATGTCCACACACACACTCTCTTCAGAGCTCTGGCATCAGCACTCATTTTGTTTCCAGAAATAGATCACAAATACCCTCACACACACACACACACACAGTAGTGCCATACTGGGTTAACTACAGCTACACACACACACAGGCTTTCTGCAGAGTATGTCTGCCAGAAGAGAGGAAGTGTAGTAGAGTGTGCATTAACCTACATTCAACGCACAAGTCCAGCAGCACAGCCTTGAGTTACACTCTGCCAGAGTGTGTGTGTTTTATGTACTCATGACATTGTGAGGAACACTGTCATATTACAGGCACTGAGCTCCCATGTGTGAACATAAATCCAGTCACCACAAGGTTAATCATTTATTTTAGGGGTAAGACGTGGTTTTAGGGATACGGTTAGAATTAAAATTAGGTGCCACATCCTACACATCCAGAAGTGTCATACTGCCGGAAAGCACCGGAACGACGCTCCGCTATTTTTTTTATCCATGTGAGGAAGTAGAATATTCACAGTTAATCCGGTTGAAAACCATATAAATGTTTTTAAGCGCTTTAAGATCGAATTATTACTAAAGCGTATGCCGTGCAAGAGTGTCAATAAAAACAAATGGAACAGTCAAAGTTGTCATATTGATAATTAAGTAGGGCTGGGTGATATGACCAAAATCTTCTATCCCAATATAGGTCATCTCAATAACAATATATATCAGGATATAGCATGTTTTCTAGAAATTTTATGAATAAATAGTCTATATGAAATAACCACATGGTAAAGCCCATTTTTTTGTATACTCCTGTGTGAATTAAATACTTGACAAGTGAAAAATATTTTCTCATTTAAGAACTTGAGTGTAAAATCAACATAGCAGTTTTAAGTGAAAATATGGAGAAAAAAAAAGACATAAATATAGGCCTAGCCTATATCATGATTCAAGATTCAAGATTCAAGAGTTTTATTTGCCATTTGCACCTAAGTACATTGGAATTCTGAGCAGTTTACACCGAGTCCGCTTTAAGAAAAGAAAAAAGGTAGAAAAGGCACAAGGTAATTACAGTACAAAATAAGTAGCACATTCAACTCAACACAATAAATAAATAAATTATTAAAATATAAAACGCCCTCAGTGTAGTCAATAAATAAACTAAACTACCCTCTGTATAGGAACGATACCCCCAGAATACAAATATACAGTGTATATATATATATAATATAATATAATAGAAAAGATATAGAAAAATATGTATGATAGAATTTTTATATTGCTTTGACATATGATATATTGTCATATTGCCCCGCCCTACATTTTAAGGTGTGTTGATTGATTCGCGACGTCAACACATGCATTAAGTAACATGTAAGAAAACATTCCTTAAAAGTTGCCAGTAGCTGCCGGTAGCCTTTGAGCGGCACAGTGAATTAGATCATTTTTTCTCAGTCTACAGCTAGATAACTGTTAACTAGTAAAGGCAGCAAAACATTCTTCCATTTTTTTGTTTTTGTAAGTAAGTACATAGTGTACTACATGGAAGTGTACTAACGGTAGTATCCCAATTGAGACACTGCTATTGTCTTTATTATTCTGTGCATACTTCATCCTTTTCAAAACACTGCACCTACATTAGTCATAATGCAACTCGACTGCTGACAGTATGGTCAGAGATTTGGGTGTGTTATGCTAATAGCGGCTAATGTAGCCTCAAGCAGAGATGACGAGCGGTCTACAGAGGTCTGGTGAGCTCACTGCTTTCTAACTCCACGCTATTCACATCCAATAAACCATCAACAGTCCTGGTTATTCTGAAAAAGAAAACGTGCACATCCATATCTGAAGCTAATAAGAGACTTTGAGAGGCTGATGAATGGAAGAGGTACAAAAACACAGTTTGACTGAAAGTCAACAGAATGTCCTCACAAGTGCTACAAATTAGAGAGTGTTTGTGTGTGTGTTGTTGAGCCTGAGGTAACAGGCGAGTAAGGCTGACCTGTCATGGTCGGCGAGCTGTCATCTGGAATGAGGTTAGTCAGCCACAGCCAGTCGGCACAGTTCAGCCCTCGCTCTAAATTACCTCAGTAACGGCGTCTCTGGGAGATGAAAGCACCTATTTCTGCTGATAAAATTGTAGTAATTTCTTGTTATGCAGCCTGAGGCGCTGAATACAATTTCAAAGGACGTATTAGATATTAGACAGAAGAAACTCCTCGTTACACTGAAATTAGATCAGTGTTTCATCTTGTGCTCTTATTAGGACATGACATGAGGTTACCTGGCTTTTCTAATATGTACGTGTCATCATTAAAACTCAAACATGAACAGACTGTATGATAAAATGACCATAATATACAGTATCTGTAGGAAGTAGGATCTGATGGGGATGTTACTGGAGCATGAGTCACTTTCCGAACTCGCTTTCTGACTTGTAGTCTGACTGAGATCAAAAGCTGCTTCTCCGCTTTTATATCACAACCTTCCTCCCACTGCGTCTTGAAAGAGAAATAAGCATGAGCACATTTACAACTCTCAGACTGCCCTACTCTCAGCAGACTTTTCTAGGGAGCGGGATTGATAACATTTTGTTGATACCAATGCCATTATCAATTCTGCTTATTCTTTATCGATTCCTTTATTGATTCCTGAAAAAAACGTAGGCCTACACAGCTGTTTTTTTAATCTCTGTGTCTGAACACAGTGTAGGTAACATGTTAAAATACCATAAAGGGAGCAGGAGGTCCCATCCCTCCCCACAGAGAAACAGGGCACAGCGAGCACAAAGTCCACGGCCCTGGGAAGCGGCGAGGTCCAGGGCGAGGGGTGCTATCACCTTCACCCCGGGCCTTTCAAAGCCGACCAAGAGCAAGCATGGATATAAAAGGACAACTGGAAACAGCGTCGGAGGCGGGCTCCCTTTAATTCCTATGGAAGTTGCTCAGTGGCGCATGAAGCCAAAATGGCTCGACTGCCAAGTGATAAAGTACCTGTATCTTCTGGCGATCTTCCACATCCATTGTGCCCATAGAGCAGACGCAGTAGCGTTTTCTTTAACCGCGCCTCCCAGCCCTCACTCCAGCCTTCAGTCTGGGTCTCATTCACATGAACGAAGGAAGGAAAATAGCTCTGGATTTAGCTACTAGTGCATTTTACAACTTTTAGGACCTAATGATTTAAATAAGGGCTTTTCAAGTGTTCATACTGGGAGGTTGATTCACCTCAAAAAGAAGAATCTGCTGATTTTCAGACGTCTCTTTCCCAATGTAAGTGTATGGGAAAAAAAAAAAAGAAGCTTGGCACACTTCCTGGGGGCTTGAGAGCCAGTCACGGAACAACGCCACAGTAGAAATGCGCCTGGTGAGGGTCAGACAGTGCCAGGGAGAGGTCCCAGTGGACGTCCCTGACCCGCCCGAGTTCAATCCCCCAGGCAAACTGCGCTGAGAGGTGTACAAATATTTTTGGTTCATTATGAAACTTTGGCAGGCCTACGTCTAGGTAATCCAGCAGACGCAGAGTTTGACATCATGACGCATGACCTTTTGCAACGCACAACTGTCAGAAAAACATACCGGCATCAATAAAAGGAATTGATAACCTCGGAGGCAAACAAATCTGATGGATCGGACAATTTGGAACCAGTTCTCCATGCCCATCCTTTCTCTTTTCCTCAGTCATGTATTGAAACAATGTGATTCTGTGATGTTATACTCAAATGCATAGATGTATTATAGATCTAGCAAATATTCAATAATTCAATGCAGTATCATTATAAGCGCAGTGAGTTTCCGATCCACATACAAGCTTCATAAACCACATCACAGATCAAAACAAACGGGCCGCAAGCAGCTCAGATAGTAACATGCTTGTCAAAATGTTTTGTCAGAGTCTCCGCGGACGAGAAAACAAGCGAGACAAAATGTTTACTGTCAATATTAAATGATGTAACATGAGAGGAATTGACAAATCTGGCGAGGGAAAACTAAATCTGATTTCAGCGTATACACTGGAGATGCATTTTAAAGACACCAGCGAATGTAAACGATTCATATCTCAAACATGACACATGTAAATGCCACTGTGGAGACGGGATACACAGTATTATCTTTGTCGTAATTATTCATCTTCTTTCCCCGTGATTGACGGCGGAACTGTGTCACAGATCTCAAGTCGGTGAATCTGAAGTGTGTTTCCCAGGATCAACAATAGTTGGTACAAAGCGGCCTTCCTGCCACACCAACTGTGATGATGGTGACTCACGTTACTACACCAGAATACATCGACATCATCTGCCCACTGACCAACTGGTTTTCTCTCTTTCTCTTTACCACACAGGATGTCACATTAAAAAAGTTATGTTTTTAAGATCTTTAGTGCTAATTTGACATTTACATGTTACCCTCTTTTGCAAATCAAAATCTCAGCTGAATGATCCCATATATGAAGGATGAATTATTAAAAAAAAACTACCAATGAATCTGAAGCACTCACAGGAGATGAAAGATGATTTCCAGCAGGTGACTGAGGAAATAAGAGAACTTTGTGTCACCGTCTAAAGCAGCAGAAAACAACCCTTCAGGTTTAGAAACTTTTCCCAGCAGAACAACTTGAAGGTAAATCAGGTGACAGAAGGAAGGAGAGACTTGATTCTAAGTGGCCTCCTGTCGGAGCAGCTCAAACTACCGAGGGAGCAATTAAATGTTGGTGCTGTGTACAGATCCCACATCATTCCTCACTCAGTAGTAATGGTCACATCTTTGAGGTACCACACAGACATTTTAAAAAGTCACCAGGGCAAAGGAGAAGAACGTCTTGGGGAAAAGGATCTATTTTGATCAAGACTTATCTGCTAACATACAGAAAGATACAAGCCTACACTTGCCCAAAAAATGCAATTACAAGAGAGGCTGATATATTGAATCACATATTGTTTAGCCAGCCAAGTTGAAGGTGTTTGGAAGCAAGAGAGCACAAGGATTTGCAATATCCAGGAGGGGGATGTGAAAGGTGTTTATCCAACACAATGGAGCCAATAAAGGGCAACCCAGGCGAAAGAAATTCTGGAAACATAATTTCTGACTGGATTATGTTCAGTGGCAACGTTTTCTTCCAATGCAGGTTGTGCTATATTTTTATACCACCCTGTGTTTGTGTGGGTTTCCTCCGGGTTCTCCGGTTTCCTCCCACCACCAAAACATGTATCCCCCTCCATGTCTTTACATAGCAAATAGTTGTTTGCTGATATATTAATGCTCTGAATATTATATAGAGCACCCATAACCAAGACCACAATCTTTCCCTAATCTTAACTGAGTGCTTTGAGTGGTGAAAAATAACAATAAAAAAAGCTTTATCATGCTTTGGTTGCAGTAAGGATATTGTATTGCAAGAGTAAATGCTGAAATCAAACGCAATTCAGGCAGCATTACATTTCTCTAGAGCTGTCAAAGTTAACGCAATATTAACGTGATAACGCAAATTCGTTTTAACGCCACTAATTTCTTTAACGCATTAACGATTTTTAGCTTGAGGGAAGATATCGGTATCATATGAAACTAGAAAGCCTAAGGAATCCATTGGTACCAACCAACAGCTGTTGTTGCCTGTTGGGCTGGAGTTTGCCATGTTATGATTTGAGCATATTTTTTATGCTAAATGCAGTACCTGTGAGGGTTTCTGGACAATATTTGTCATTGTTTTGTGTTGTTAAGTGATTTCCAATGATAGATATATACATATGTTTGCATAAAGCAAGCATATTTACCCACTCCCATGTTGATAAGAGTATTAAATACTTGACAAATCTCCCTTTGAGGTACATTTTGAACAGATAAAAAAAAAGTACAATTAATCGCGATTAACTATTTTAATCGATTGACAGCCCTTCATTTTCCCAAAACATGTTTGCTGCTGCAACTTAGTAGTATACAAACGTGATTTATAGTAGACAGAGTTGTGGAAAGGGAGACCTTTTAACTCAAAGCTGCATTCAAATTAAACTCACCAAGGATGCAAAATGACAGACTTAAAGGAATATGTAAATATGCTGTTTTAATGGGTGGCTGTTGAAATTACAATATGCATCTTATGGTTGAACATTAGATCACTTCCCTTCCAGCTTCCCACTCTGCAGGATTATAAGTCTTGGTAGCACAGAGAGTGCTGTTTGGGGGGCTGCTCTGACCTAACAAGAATTAGGTTTCCAAGAAACACTAATTGCTGTTTTAAGTTAATTTCTTTGACATGGCAATGGCTCAAAACATGAATTATCAGCTTCACTTCACAAATAACATTACTGCTGTCCAGCACAAATGCTTAAGCACAGATGTTAATATGACAAAAACCTAATTGGTCCCATTTCAAATCTAAAATGATCTCAAGATGACGGTGCAAACACTGAAACACACACAGCAGGAGAACCAGCAACTCTGCATTTGTGGTTTTTAATATTTAACTCAGAGCAATGAGCTAGTTGTTCTTTACTGGACTGAGCAGGGTCACACATATACACACACTGAAATACACGCGTGGACACACATATGTGTGTATGTGCTTTAAATAGACAGTGTGTTTTCTGCTTGACTGATCAGAGGAAACTGGATCAACGCGTCTTCCTCTGCATTCCCTCAGCGAAAGTTCATCCGCTTCACTTATGCATATTTATGCCTTCCGAATGTGTGTGTGCTGATGACTGTTTGTGAGTGTGAGTGTGTGTGTGTGTGTGTGTGTGTGTATCTGAGTCTCTCTGAGTGTGTTGCAGTGGGACAGTCACCCCTGGGCTGCTCTGTGATGTGCTTAGTGTTTGATTTGCAACAAATATAATGATGATCCAACTGTCTTTCCTTGAGATCTCTCTGCATTAGTGAATTGTCAAGAAGATTTATAGAGCATAAAACACACACACACACACACGCACGCACGTATGCTCAGAAATGTTATGTGCCTAATCATACGTTTATACATGTCCAAACTATCAATGCATTTGCAAAAAGCACTAAGAAATACACACTCATGCAGTTGGTTCACGTTCACTCCCCAAGGAGTTTGACATAGCGTTAATACTCAGTATACAACCCCAGGTTACACACAAACCATAAACACAACAACCGTCCTTTGCTGAATCATGGCAGCCATTCCTCAGTAGGATTTAGCGGTACAGCATCATTAATGCATAAGCAGTCCATAGTCTAATAAATGAATATCCTTTACACCTAATGGACAACATTTACAACAAAACAAACGCCAAGCAATCACCCAACGATCCTCTTCTTGAGCTACAGTGGCCTGGAAGGGTCTTAATGGTGGAGATTTACTTATTTAGAAGTACTGTCCATAATGTGAGATTTAAAATCCACAAATTTGACCAACTGATCAGGTAGTTAATGGGTTTAATTACAAAAAAATATATCTTGTGTTTTGATCAGTAGCAATTTGCAGCGTAATATGAATATTGTGAAAATTGTGAAGAACAATGGGAGGAGGATATCTGGAATTAGCCAGAGCTATGCAATTACATCCTTATCAAGATCAATGAGGATTACTCCACAGAGTCATATATTAAATACAATTTAGAGAGAAGACAAAGGTCCTTGAATGCTCAGTTAAGAACTGGTTTCTCTTACCTCTGACAACTGAGGTAGGCAGATATAAATGTGTTCATGTAAAGCAGTGCTTGTGGGTTTTTTTTGAGGCCTTTGAAAAAAAAAAAACAGTTAAAGAATTATGCTTTGGTTATTCAAATGTATTGTTATTGTTATGTGTTATGGCAAAATGACAGCTAAGTACCCTGAATCTTTATTGTTGGATATTTCTGTTATGCAACTTACTAGAACCGGACTGATACCATCAACCGATATTAATTGTATTGTATCGTGTTGCCATATACTATATCGGCCGAGAAGTAACAAACAATTACAGAAAAGAAATGTGAAAGGCAGGTTTCAGGTAGATTTCAGGAAGCTGCAACCTCCAGGTCTGAAAAGTGAAGCCAATGCAGAAGTGCCTTAAACTTGCATTCTTTCTAACAGCCAGCAGGGGGCGACTCCTCTGGTTGCAGAAAGAAGTCTTATTGTATAGAAGTCTATGAGAAAACGACCCTACTTCTCTCTTGATGTATTACCTCAGTAAACATGAGTTTATGGTCTCAATCACTAGTTTCAAGTCTTCTTCAATACAGCATGATGTTCATTTAGTAAATTATGGTCCAATTTAGAGTCAAATAGACCATAAAGCAGGGTTTGCTTTAGCGTGTGGCTACTTTTTGATTGACAGGTCGCTACCACGGCGTTGGCCGGTTTGGGTGTTGTCCATGTTTGCGTTTTACAACTTAAACCCTTTCACAGTGTGTTTTTACTTCATGAAAATTAATTGTAACATTTTGGTCGCCTAAAAATGTCTTATTCAGCATTCGGTTGTACTTAGCTCCACCCTCTCGTGTCACTTCTGGTTCCAAAAATTGCCAAACTTGAGGCTTCAAAACACCAGTCTCCGTAGTCGGTGACTACGTCCACTTGTTATACACAATCTATGGTCACCAGAGAGCAAGTTTATTTTTTATTTTCTTTTATTAAATGTCTCGCACTTGATATCCCGGTCATCTTTACTTAATCACCAAATCCAATCATCATCAGAAATATTCTCAAATATCCATATTAGCAACTGCCTCAGAAATTCAGCATCAGTCAGTCTCTCTTAATTGGATTTTTTGAAATGTTTTATTTCTTAATATGTGGAACTGATTAAGGTTTTGTTATGTGATCATTTTGGTTTTCTAGTGTCTCGTAAGCCCATACATGCTTTAACACTCAATACAATACAAGCCAAAAACACTCAATATCTGGTCTTTCCTGAGAAAAATCCTTTTGGTGCACAGAAGCAGAAGCGTTTTGTTTTAAATCAATAGAAGAAGGAGGAGGAGGAGAATGAAAGGGTTGCTAAGAAGATGCAGCAACCCACTGATACAGAATGAATAAAATAAAGGAACAGAGTGCCGCCCACCTAAATAAAAACCAGTTCTGAATGACACATCAAAAACTCAACAGCCATCTCAGTTCATGATGCTCGGAGGCTGCTCAAGTGCAGACCGAGAGGGAGGAAGACAGCCAGTCATCGATCTCCCTCAACACGAAGGACACCATATTAACCAAGTGGAGGCCATCTCTTATTCATACGCAGCTCATTACTTATCAACGCCCTCTCACTCCTGTACTCTGATGGGATTTTCACGGTCCATTTATGGGACGGGGCAAAAGAGGTAAAGATGGAAGAAGGGCGGGTGGAAGAGCTGGGTAAATGAGGGGGGGAGGAGAGAGAGTAAATAAGAGACAGAGAGGTAAAGGGAGGTATAGAGAAGGTGAATGATGAGTGAAAGTGAAGAGAAGAAGGCAAAAGAGGCTGAAATGTGTGACAGATAAATGACTGGAGGCTTCCAATCACACAGAAAACAAGAGACACAGACCGAGAGATTAGTCCCAATGACCCACTTAGCAGGAGACAGACAAAAATGGCTTTTAATTTACACTTATCATGATAATGATGGCCTTATGAAATGCTGTATTAAACACAGGAAGTAGTCCTGCAGCCTGTTAAATATTAGTACTAGTATAGCTTTTCCCTTAAACCCTTTTGATTCCTGCCCCGGGGCCTTTTTCCCCACCATAATCTCAGAAATATGGTAATGATATTGTTAAAATGCTACACATATCGCCCCCTTTGTGCTATCAAGTTTTCAATTTTGCAAGTTTTCAATTTTAACAGCAAAGTCAGATCACAGTGTAACCTCAGAGGAGTGAACTTGAGTTGACCCCAACCCCCCATAGCACACTTTTAAATTAATGAAAGAGTCATTAAAAAATGAATTAAATCATAAATCACTTTAATCATCCTTTAATGAAGTGATTTTTGGCAGGCAGAGGGGGAGAGTCAAGAAGGGATGAGGTTGGATGGCGAAACATGGTGTTATCTCCTGGCTTTAGCCAAATTTTGTTCCAGACTGTGCAGAGAATTAATTGTTTTTTTTATCTTTGTGTCATAAATGCTTAACTATGCTTTAAATGAATATAAACCAGATCCAGAGTGCTGCATTTTCTTAAACCTTTGTGAAAACATGTACTGTATAATATTGGAGAAATCAGACATTTCAGGCAAAGTTAGCATACTTTAGAGTTAAACAACCAGCCCGATTTTTTATCACCAGTACACCCGAATATTTCAGGGTTTCCTCGAGGCATTTCATGGAAAACTAACACTTTTAATTCATCATAGTAAATGCAAAAGAAAATGGGACACATTTTCCATTCCTCCTAAATCACACAGCTCAATCGGTTTACCTCCTGAATATGTTTTAATCTGCCAACATCAACAGCTCGAGGGGAGAGTAGCGTTTTCAACTAAAGATTTTTGGCTCCTATAAAAGCGAGATATTGAGCTTATGATTTAGAGCCATACTTTTGTTTAATATGCCGTCGCTTGAGGAAGTACTGAGATCTAAGTAAAAGTAGAAGTACCTCAATGATAAAATACCCCATTACAAGTAAAAGTCCTGCATTCAAAATCCTACTTAAAGGACCAGTGTGTAACATTTCAGGGATCTAATAGTAGAAATGGAATATAATGTTATGTTAACTATGTTTTCATTAGTGTATAATCACCTGAAACTAAGAATTGTTGTGTTTTTGTTAGCTTAGAATAAGCCCTTCATATCTACACAAGGAGCGGGTCCTCTTATCGGAGTCCACAATGTTTCTACAGTCGCCCAGAACGGACAAACCAAACACTGGCTCTAGAGAGAGCCTTTCACGTTTTTACGTTACCTGAAGGCCACCGTAGTTCTCCGACACGCTTGTGAAACTGCAGTAATGTGAGCCGCAGAGTGAAAACCGTGGTACAGCCAGCCGCTGTCTGACTTCCGTTGCTCCTAAAGTAGTGTTATTATGATGAGGATGGCCTCTTAGGGAGGTGAACGGCGTTACCGCGGTTTTGCACTCGGCGGCTCGCGTCACCGCAGTCTTGGAAAGGGAGGAGCGAGAGGAGAGGTACTCAATTGGTTGCAATCTGCAACCACACCACTAGATGCCACCAAATCCTCCACACTGTACCTTTCAGTAAAAGTACATAAGTATTAGCAGCAAAATGTACTGAAAAGTAAAAGTACTCATTATGAAAAATGTCGCCATTCAGAGCGTTATATTTATTGTATAGTTTATTTTATAGAAATATTATTAAGGATAATAAACATGAGAGCACTGTTAAATTGTTTATAAAAAAAAACTTTATACCGTTGGCATATTAAACTGATCATCTGTTATACATATCAAATCTTAATCTGAAAAGCAGTAGGTAACCATGGCGATGGAATAAATGTAGTGGAGTAAAAAGTACAATATTTCCATCCTGAAATGTAGTGGAGAAGAAGTATAAAGAACATCAAATAAAATGGAAATAGTCAAGTAAAGTACAAATACAGTACTTGAGTAAATGTACTTAGTTTCTTAATATGCGTATATTTCCTTTAAACGAGGTATTCTCAAACCATATTTCTTCAAACTTGAATCAAAGCTTAGTTTTGATTCTCATCCCTGTCCTGATCCTGCCTGAGGAAATACACCAAACTCCTCTTCCCACACTACCGTCACTACTGACATCACACACACACACACACATGCAGTACATGCATGAAATAGCAACACAACGCTGTGTGACTCATAGTGCACACACACACACACCGGGGTTTTACGCCTACAGTCATTATTTCATAATGTGTGAATCAGTCAGGGTTCTCTAATTTACAATTCGCCCCACATACAGTAAACTCAACACAGGACTGGAATGTTTTTCATTTTCTGTGAGTAATATTTCCACCTCATAGTGTAGCATCCTCTCACTTCCTTTACTGAATTATTATTCACATGAAACATGACAAAGTAGTTAGCACAATTTTAAATAACCAACACAAATATGAATGCATATACTGTAAGATGATGAAGGATTTGCTTTGAAAGCTTGTACGTTGATAGCTAATAACTAGGGCTGTCAAAGTTAACGCGATAATAAAAGAAAAACTGGCCTGGCCATTTTCAAAGGGGTCCCTTAACCTCTGACCTCAAGATATGTGAGTGAAAATGGGTTCTATGGGTACCCACGAGTCTCCCCTTTACAGACATGCCCACTTTATGATCATCACATGCAGTTTGGGGCAAGTCATAGTCAAGTCAGCACACTGACACACTGACAGCTGTTGTTGCCTGTTGGGCTGCAGTTTGCCATGTTATGATTGGAGCATATTTTTCATGCTAAATGCAGTACCTGTGAGCATTTCTGGACAATATTCGTCATTGTTTTCTGTTGTTAATTGATTGCCAATAATAAATGGATACACACATTTGAATTAAGTAGGCATATTTGTCCACTCCCATGTTGATAAGAGTATTCAATACTTGACAAATCTCCCTTTAAGGTACATTTTGAACAGATGAAAAATGTGCAATTAATCGTAATTAACTGTGGACAATCATGCGATTAATCGCGATTAACTATTTTAATTGATTGACAGCCCAACTAATGACTAATATATTACTATAATAAGATAACAGTTAAAACGTTAATAACTATGATTGATATAAGCTATCAGGCACATCAGGCAATAAAGTGTGTTGAGTGTGTGGGCGTATTTCTGCTTGAAAACACACAAATGTCCCTGACAATGAGTGTGCATGTAGGCTGAGTGAGTGTGTGTGTGTGTGTGTGTGAGAGAGAGAGAGCGAGAGAGTAAACCATATAGCGTTGGGATTCAAGCCTAATTGTTAATAGCCTACTACCAAGCAATTATGGATTTGAAAGGCATTAAGGCCTTTTATTAGGCTCAGTGTTTATCTGTGTGTGTGTGTAGGCTATGTATGTGAGTGTGTGTGTGTGTGTGTGTGTTTGTGTTTGTGTGTGTAGGCTATGTGTGTGAGTGTGTGTGTGTGTGTGTGTGTGTGTAGGCTATGTGTGTGAGTGTGTGTGTGTGTGTGTGTGTAGGCTATGTGTGTGAGTGTGTGTTTGTGTGTGTAGGCTATTTGTGTGTGTGTGTGTGTGTGTGTGTGTGTCTGTGTGTAGGCTGTGTGTTTGTTTGTGTGTGTGTGTGTGTGTGTGTGTGTGTGTGTATGTGTGTGCGTGTGTCTGTGTGTAGGCTATGTGTGTGTTTGTTTATGTGTGTGTGTGTGTGTGTGTGTGTGTGTGTGTGTGTGTGTGTGTAGGCTGTGTGTTTGTTTGTGTGTGTGTGTGTGTGTGTGTGTGTGTGTGTGTGTGTGTGTGTGTGCGTGTGTCTGTGTGTAGGCTATGTGTGTGTTTGTTTATGTGTGTGTGTGTGTGTGTGTGTGTGTGTGTGTGTGTGTGTGTGTAGGCTGTGTGTGTGTGTGTGTGTGTGTGTGTGTGTGTGTGTGTGTGGGCTATGTATGTATGTGTGTGTGTGTATAGTGTGTGTGTCTGTGTCCCCTCACCTTGTGTTGTTTCCACATCATGGCCAGCGTTTTGACGTCGTGCTTGGCGTGTTTTCCCTCCTCCAAACACTTCATGCACACCGGAGCCTTGCAGCTGTAGCAGTACATGCTGAAGTTTTCCGCTTCATGATCTATGCAGGTAGCCGGTTTCCGCGCGGTAGCAGGCGGCAGCGCACCGACACCTCCACCGCCTCCACCGCCTGCAGCACCTCCTGCTGCTGCCGCTCGGTTCGGCGGCGGCACCAGGCGGTGTTTGGCTAACGGACCGCGGGACGGGTGGCACCGCTGCTGACAGGCGCTGCAGTAATACACATCGCACTGCTCGCACATCACCGTGGCATCCACCGGGTTGCGGTCGCACAGCTGGCACTTCACCGCTGTAGAAGAAGAAGCAGAAGAAGCAGCAGAGGATGCGGAGGTGCGGCGGTTCTGCTGGTACCGCGTCACGATGGCCTCCAGCAGCCGGTTCCGAGGGAAACCCCGGAGCCCCCGTTCATCCAGGGAGACGCTCCGGTGGCACAGCGGGCAGGTGAGCGAGCAGTGTCGGTGGAGGAGGTGGTGGTTGGCCGGTGGAAACACCCGCACTCCGTTTGGACTCTTGAGCTGACACGGTGTGTAGGAGCCATACCCGCTGTCCGTCTCACTGTACAGACTCATCTTGTCCATGTCCAGGTAGTCGTAGTCGGAGCTGCCGGCCGAGGCTCGGTTCTGCACCGGGGTCTCACCCTCCGGGGTCTGGACCGTGATGTTCCGGGCGCAGGCCAGGCACACATTGTGGGAGCACGGCAGCAGGATGGGGTCCTTGAAGAGGGACCCGCAGACGGGGCATTTTAACTCTTCCTCCATCGTTGTGTTGGACCTGGAGGAAGAGGAGGAGGAGAAGCAGCTACAGTGAAAACACTCCAGCACCGACTGACACGGACAGCTCTCTGTGCGTCTTTACGCATGCGCAACAGGGGGGCGGGGATTGTGGTTTGAGTTGATTGATGGAGTTAATTTAAAGGCTCTGAAACACAACACAGATCTCCTGATTGTCATGTCCTGTTATTATTCAGGCTATTAAGTATTTTGTCTTATCTGTTTTATTATAATTTATCCTATATTACATACCTGATATTTTCAGGTGGAATTTCATTCATTCATTCATTCATTCATTCATTCATTCATTCATTCATTCATTCATTCTCACAGTGCAATATCATTTTCCACTTGTGCAATTTTGTTAATAGTCTGTAAATTCAGACTATTCATTATTTTGTCTTATCTGTTTTATTATAATTTATCCTATATTATTGATGGGTATTTTATTGTTGTATTATTTTAATCTCTTCACCTCATTGCAATCCTGAATTTCTTTAAGGATCAACCATGTAAACCACTTTGCTGTATCAATAAAGTTTATTATGATGAATATAACAGAAACTTAGAAAGATGAACAGTGAACATTAAAGAAAAAACATAATATATCTTGTGTACTTTGTAATTTAGTGTTCAAATTTTGCACCCACAATTTACTTATTTCTTAATAAATACAGAATTTGAAGTAGAAAAATATTGCTATTTCTTGGACTTTATAAAAACGTGAACTCAGATTCTTGACTTAGGTTGCGTCTGAAATTCCATACCAACAGGCTATCTAGTACGCAATATGTTTTGTTTGTGTGTGTTATGTGATTATATGTTTTGTTGTTGAGCACACCAAAACAAATTCTTAATCAAGTGCAGTTGATGTGGCAATAAATTATTGAATCTTGAATAAATTTGATAGAGTAAAAGAATACTTAGAAGTATGAAGTATGAAGTAGTATACATTTTAAATTAAGTAAAGTACAAGTCCCTTGTAATTGTACTTTGGTGCAGTACTTAAGTAAATGTACTTTTCCACCACTGCAAGTCTGTTTACAAATCCTGTATACTACCCTGTATATCATTAAATAATAATACAAAATAAATGAAACTCTTAATTTCTGTTAAAGTATTTCATCCTCAGCCATGCTTAAGTTTGAAAGCCATAATTGTCAATCATTATGTCAACAGATAATAGGCCTAATGATGACCATTTATAGTGACTGCCTGATACACTGCATTTGTTCTGCCTGTCAGTCAGAGACAAATGATCACAGTGGAAAAACTAGCACATACTAAATAAAGATGAAACATAAAACTCTGAGCATTAACTAATGACTGTTAAGATCCTTGATCCTACCAGAGAGGATGGATGGGGATGGGGATTTGTGGCCCGTTCGATCCAGTAACCTTTGTGTTGTGTGACATTAGCTTTCTGTGTTAGCTCAACGTTTAATTGACCAGACAGCAGCCGTGACTGAAGTCCCTCAGGGTGCAGCATTAATCCCACTCACTGGAACAGCTCCCTGTTAGCATCCCATTACCTGAATCTGATCTGTTCTCTGTGCTGAAATGAGTGTGAACACCCATTTTTAAAACGCTATATGCACACACATGCAATTACTTTCATTGCCTCATTTAACCTTTAACATCAATCTAAGGCATTTTCACAAGTTAGAACTAGGTTTCCTCTTGTTTTAGTCATTTTTGAGGACATGTATTCATAAAAAAATAAAGGCATGCAGGGCTGTAAATCACTGCAGCTCAGTGTGATAGCTAGAGATGAAAGCTCGAGTTAAATTGTCACTATGACAGTAATGCAGAAATCATTACTCCTGAAGAAAATCCAAACGACAACAGCGCTATCCCCTTAAAATTACAGTCAAGAGGAGCGGGCTACTTTTAAGACTGCATTATATGGAAATTGAGGCTACATTTTCTCTACTTTTTTCCATTTCATGTCAAAAGTGCAGTTTTTGAATTTAACCCTGAGAATCAATACATTATTATCTTAATAATACATTATAATTTATTTGTTTATAATATTTTGTGTTATTGATCTAAATCTGCAAAGTAAATGTATCACATAAATAGCAGAATAATATTTGCCTCTGAATGAATGAATTGTGGTGGAGTAGAAGTCGCAGAAAACGTATAAAAAGTACCTCAAAAATGTACTAAAAGGTCCCATGTTGTAAAAAGTTAGATTTTCACGTCTTTTTTTATTATAAAGCAGGTTGACGTTCTATATAAATACTGTGAAAGTATCTAAATGCTCAATCCATAGAGAAATACAGACAGCCCGTATTCAGAAACGGTGCGTTTGAAACAAGCTGTCAGGATTTCAGTCCATTTGTGATGTCACAAATCTACAATATTTAGACCATTTCACAGTTTTAAACGTAAACATTCTAAATGGGTCCCAGTTTATTTCCGGTTGCAGTGTATGCAAATGACATCAAGTGACAGGAAGTAAACATGGACCCAAATTGTTGCCGAGCAACGCAATTCCGTTGTAATGCGCTAAAACGGAGCGTTTCAGACAGACGTAAATACAGGTATATTCAGACAGACAGTATGAGGAAAATAAAGTTGTTTTTTTTAACATTAAAGCATATAAACATGTTCTAGTAGAAACACAAAATACAAGTATGAACCTGAAAATTTGCATAATATGGGACCTTTAAGTACAGTATTGACTAGCTAAATGTAATTATACTTACTTCCCACCCCTGTTGATACAGTATACAAAAAAACAACAACAACACAACAACAAGGCAACAACTCGACCTACTTTGCACAGATGCAAAACCAGAAAAATACACATTTGACATACAGTGCAAGTTCACATATCCCACACAGTTAAACTAGCCTACCTGTTCTCCTCAGTTTGCTGTTAAACTGTTCAAATCACCGTTTAAATGCGCTGTCAGTTTAAATAACAGTTAGATAGCTATGTTTGCTCAATTATACCGCGTTGTCTTGCTGCTTTCGTGTTTGGTAATCCTCTTCAAATGAGTGCTGTAGAAGAAAATCCACTTCGTGGTGACAACAGTTCCTATCGTCTCCGCAGGCTGCGAACAAATGACGTCAACAGTGACGTTACTTGGCATACAGTCAATCAGCGCTGCGCATGCGCAGTGTTGTTTTCCCAGATTCACACTTGACCATGGAGCTATCTTATGGTAGATATCTATCATAGCATCACAATTAAAATACCATGAAACACTTAAATTGCAGAATAATGATTAATAACAGCAGCAACCAAGGATTTATATGGCATGCATTAATCTAGAATTATATTCATTTCTAAATTACTTACTGCCCCTAAAAGCACACTTTCTGCTGCCAGCAGGTGCATTAATGTGTACATCACTTTAATGATGCAGCTGGTTAAGGTGGGGCTAATTTGAACTAATTTACTGTATATACTAGTGGGTGACTTGTGAATTTTCCCCATGGGATTAACATCATAATTTATTTGTTGATTAAATTTCGTGTAAATAATCTGAATCTGCTAAATTACTAACTAAAGTTATCAAATAAATGTAGTGGAGTGAAAAGTGCAATATTTGAGTGTAGAAGTATTAATAGATAAAGAAAAGTACCTAAAAAATTTAATTAAGTACAGTATTTGAGTAAATGTACTTAGTTACTTTTCAACACTGTTAAAAAATATATAAAAGTAGGCTAATAGATAACTACACCTTTTAAAATGTCACTATATTGTAAGTAAAGCACTGTTAGTGTCTAGCCAGTAGTCAGTGGTGAGTTTCACACTCATAAAAGCATTCATTTGAGTGCAAAATGTGTCTTTTTTCCACAAACAATTCAATTTCATAAAAGAGGTATTAGTCTGAGTACAGTGTTCATTTTTTGTTAACACATTTTTACAAATTAAATGCATTTAAGTTGTTCTGAAGGACCAAACTGATCAAATTTTATTTTTTATTCCTCACTTGATAAAAACATGACTGGACGACTTGTTGCTCCAGGCTCAAGTTACTATCCAAGATAACACCCAGATTTTTCTGTGACGTGTTTGGTTGTACCAGTAACATCTTTTTTAAATAATGAATATATGTTATGATTATTATTTCTTAAGGTAGCCTAGTAGTCAGGCAGATCTTACCACTGAAGTAACTTTAGGGTCAAGTGTTGGTATGAACAAACTGTTCTTTCTGCCCCTTCAGGAGGATTAGAATTACTATAACCAGACTTGAGAGTGTTGACTGAATGAATTCCTCTGGAATAATCCCAACAGCTTGACGCTTCTTCTTCTTCTCTGAGGATAAGCTGATAACTTCACCCAAGGCTTTCCTCGAGCCCCAGATCACATCAGTGATTATAATGAGATGAGCTGTGCAGCAGAGAGAACAATCATGTGTTGAATCATGAACGGGGTCTAAAAATATCTGCGTCTGCCATCGTGGCACGCCGGCCTGTCGCTGCTGGGAAATGATTTACACACAGAGAGAGAAGAGCAATTGTTTTTATGTTGTAACAACACACGTCAAATTGGTTTAACTGGGTTTAACTGCAGGAACAACTGCAAGGCAGACATGGCAGATGATGAATTTAGAATTTTCTTGCAAAACAGGATGTTGAATGCACAGATTTTTTGGGGGAAATGACCAAAAATATTTTAGGATGTTTCCCAGGACGTACACTAAAACCATAAACAGTATTAATAAAA
This sequence comes from Sebastes fasciatus, assembly GCF_043250625.1. Classification (NCBI taxonomy): domain Eukaryota; kingdom Metazoa; phylum Chordata; class Actinopteri; order Perciformes; family Sebastidae; genus Sebastes; species Sebastes fasciatus. Next base: position 21,276,912 of record NC_133812.1, on the reverse strand, counting down.
CATTATTGAAAAACATGAAAATAACTAATAAAACTATTGTATTGAAAATAACTAATACTACTATTGTAGTATTAGTTATTTTCATTAAAAAGATCACAAAAGGTTTCCTGAACATCTTTAACTCAACCTTCATATTCAAAATGTCCTGATTCTGAGCTGCCACAAGAGGGCAATGTAGCCCTGAAACAAGGATCAAGAAATGAATTGTATTGTTGTGCAGGTACTGCAGATGCTTCAGTCTCTCTCTGTATCCATTAAAGATTTGCTGTCTTCCACTAGTGTAAAAAAATAAATAGGCCAGCCAATAATTATCGGTCTGCCAAATATTAATCTGAGGATTAGATTCATCAAATCCTCTGCAGCCTTGATTTTTCATTCATCAGTATCCAAATTGTAGGACCCTCTGTGAGGGTGCAGAGCCATTATAGGTACAATAATGGAGTAAAAAATGTGGAGTGTATTCAAAATAAGACATTTTGACTCGTCATAACAGGAAAAGCACAGGTGGAACTAATAACATGAATTGTTGGAATCCCTTCCAGCCATTACTGTTTCATCATCATTAATGTTATTAGTCCACCCTCCCTGATATGACAAGTCAAAATGACTGCTGTAAAAAGGTCTATGAATCTGATTCATACACAACATGAGACTTTTGTCAAGGAATAAAAGAAAAACCGGGGATCCTTTTCAAGCAAACACATCAGTCAGATTTATATCTTGCTCTCAAGTTCCCTGTCAATACAGCAGGAGAGACGTGTTTCTGTCTGGGAAAGGTTTAATCCAATATCATTGATGTGAAGTGAAAACATCAATGCATATCGTCATCTTTAAGATAAACCTTTATTTTGAAATTCCCACTTTATATTTATTCTTTTTATTAAAAATAATTGATTTTCTTTCATTTAAATGTCTGGAAGAGTTCAGTTATAAAATCATAAAATTATATTTTAGTAGCTTTTTGTGAGGTGATATAAATGTAACCGATTGTGTTAAATGGACTTTTGATATCGTCTCGTATCGATCGCCGGCCTCTGAATTGAATCAAATCAAAATCCTATCGTGGCAGAGTTTGTAATATCAGCAAATATTGTATCCTGTCTGAAGATTTGCTACAATGTCGTATCGTAATGAAACTTGTGATTTACACCCCTAGAAACAATGAGAAATGTGGGAAAAGACAAACGCAGTTCATGTAAATTATGTTGTTTTAAAACAGCATCACTTGGCTCCTCTAGTTACTAGTAGTCCACCCAATATTGAAATTCACTTTAAACGCATTCTTTATAGCAGGAAAACAGGCACAAAACTCCTTAACTCCTCCTTTAACTCATATCTTTCTGGAAATACATAAAAACATAGATTGTGCATGTAGATCTTTATTGAATTTCATTTCATGTGTTTTTGTTAAACACACTTTGATGATTATAACAGTGAACATTTACCAGTGCATTTTATTTTCAGTCATCCCTTTTTTATCAGTCCTACTATGTTAGAATAGTATTTAGTGTCTAAAAACGGTCCAGTAGTGTCAAAATCAAAGATGGGTGAGTTTGAATCAAACATCAGAATATGTTACTTCAGCATACATTTTATGGTGAGTACACACACACTCCATTAAGATCAGATTTGTGCCAATATCCGTCATAAATTGTGTAATGAAATTTCAGAGAAAATAGGGTAACGTGCACAAAACTGCGCATAACCAGTCTGATCAGAAACTTAACATATATTTATCAGCAGTTTGTTCAATGTGCCAAATTGTGTGTTTAACAATGAGGCATTTTCCACTGAAAAATGGAACATTTCAAATGGGTCACTGCTCAAAAACAAATACAGGATGCAGCAAATAGGGATTTTTGAAAGCAATACTAATATCAGATCATTTTTCATCAATATTAGCAAACATCAATAGGCATTTTTGTGAGAGTCGGTACAAAGTCAGGTGCAAGTAGCTTTTTAGACATACCTATCTTGAGGTATCTGCTGTTCTCTATGATGCATCTGGTCATTTCGTGTCCCGCAATCTCAAAACAACGCTGTTATTTCTAAAATGGGAATTGAAATTGCCACAACAGTCAGTGAAAGAGCATTTATGTGCTCTTTATTGCAGTCTCAGACCATTGACGTGGTGCTCTCTGGATTGATCCGAACCGGCCTTGTGCTCTTCCTAAGGTCCTGCAGCTGTTTGGCCGGCTTGCCAACGCCCTCCTCGAACCTGCGCTCCACCACCGGCAGCACGGTGTCGTGGAGGAAGGTGGCGTTCAGCATGATGAAGGCCTTCTTGTCGGGGTCCTGCTCGCAGCGCAGGCTGTAGTCCACGTGCTGCACGGCCACCAGGATGATCTCCCTCAGGCTCTCCAGCAGCACCATGTGCAGCTCGGGGAAGTAGAGCTTCAGGCCTTCCTCCAAGAAGCTCATCATCTGCTTCGTGAAGGCCACGATGGTGTAGCTCAGGTTCACCCAGCAGTCGTCGCCGGTGTACTGCTCGAAGCTGCCAATGCCACAGCTGCACATCTCATCCTGCACATCAATCAGTTTTTAGTTAATAAAATGAGAGATAACAGTGAAAAATGCCATCACAATTTCCAAAAGTGCGAAATTACAACTTCGAATGTTGTGTTTTTTTCTGACCAACAGTCAAAAACCCAAAGATATTTGGTTTACAGTCATATGAAAAGGCAGCAAATCTTCAAACTGGAGAAGCTGAAAATCTTCTGTTGACTAACAGTCAATCATCACTGAGAACCGACAGACAAAATAAGACAAAACATGAAGAGAATAAAATCCACCTTGAGTTTAGTCAGAGCCTCGGGGGTCATGAGGTTCATCTTCCTCCACATCTCCTCAGAGTTTCGGTGCTTGGTGGCTTCGATGATGATGTCATTGTAGCTCTGCAGGGCCGCCTTGATGTCTTTGACCAGCAGCGACTGCAGGGTGAAGGTCAGATCCAGGCCGATCTCCGTCAGCTGCTGACAATGCTCCTTCGCCACTTTAACGCAATCTGCTGCTGTCGACAGGCTCTCCTTACTGTCAAACACCTGATGGAGACCAAAATAAATCACTTTATTAGGATATTCTTTTGCATTTTCACAAGAATGGCTCCAGATTGAACATTTGTGTCATAATATTTTTTAGATTTTTCTTTTTCTATCAGAGGTATCAGTACTAAATCATCTTTCCTGACCTTCAAAAATCCCTTATTCAACAGGCTGTTATTGTCTGTCTGATCCTATAACTACCTGCTTGCTGAAGGCGTCCACAAACATCCTCATGGCTGATTTGGACCAGACCACGAAGGCCGAGTAGCAGCCCGTGTTCCCCGCAAAGTCCATCTCAAACTCCTTGGCCGTCTCCAGCAAGCTGGTGAAGAAGATGTTGCAGAGTTTGTGGATGTAGAGCAGCGTAGCTCCTTCGATGCGAAGCTGCCGTATGGCCGTCTGGACCGCAGCGGCGCGGTTCTTCAGGAACAACTCGCAGGCCTTGGTGGACTGGCCTGCAACATAGTCAGAACCTATTCAAATGCACTGGCATTTTTTCACAGCATGGATTTTCACATACTATACACATGGGGTTTATGGCTAATTTGAAGACATGTTTTACAAAATTTCTTGAAATTTAACTGTAGCACTCTGTCAGAATGTTCCCAAGCTGTAATTCACTTTACTTCACTAGTATGTTTTGAATTTAATAAACCTGGTCCAAACCATTTAATCTTCATCCTACACTTTCTGCACAGGGATCATAAAAAGTGTCTCGCCTCTAAGCTGTACTGCCTGCACCAAACCATAATATCAGAACCTAAACCTAAGGGGTGATTAGTTTCAAGATAAAGAAACTATTCTAACCAATATAACATTTTGTCTTATGCCATAGTAAACTAAATATGTTGTATATGATGTGTGAGGTGCTATTGATGGAAAAACAAACAAACAATGTAGGACCTAGTCTGATCAGCTGGGACACGGCCCGCCGGGTGGCTTTTGGTCCACCACGAAGTGATCGATCTGGAGACAACTCGAACACCAGAACCTCAGTCAGCTGCCGAACCCGCTCCTCCACCTTCAGCCTCAGCTCTTTGACCCTCTGGGTGACCGGCTGGTCTTTGAGGTACTCGTTGAGTTTGTCCAGCAGGTCCACGGCGCCCTCGAAGTCTCTCTGGGCGATGCACACGTCCAGATCCTCCGGCAGCTCCTGGATCCACTCGAGGTGGAGGTCCACGCTTTCCTCAGCGTCTGCTGGATCGTCATCTTCCTGATCGAAAGGATTGGTGGACACCTCTGTCCTCACAGGAGACGTGGGGACCTCCTCCTCTTTCTTGTGCTTGTCCTTGGTGACTTTGTTCTTCTTGGTTTCGTCCAGGATCTCCAGCCACTCCTTCTTGATCTTGCTGTTCTCCGCCTGGAAGATGCGACTGTCCGGGAACATGAGGATCTTGAACATGTCCTTCATGGGAGGGTTGTCCTTCACGTTGACCACGGCGAAGCTCTCCAGGTCGTACAGGGCGTTGTACTTGTACTTCACGGTTCCTCTGCGGTTTGGCAACCAGGTGGCAATAAGCAGACAGTCGTTCATGAGGAAAGCGTGCACCTTCTGAATTGGGGACATGTTGTCAACATCAAACTCCACAAGGTCACCATTGTAGACCAGGTGTCTCCCTGGGGTGTCCATGATGTTCTTACCCCCCTCCACCTTCTCCAGCAGTGAGGTGAGCGTCCTCTGCTTCAGCTCCTCTGTCTCCTTGGGGAAAGCAGCCTGCATCTCTTTGGAGGTCTCATCCTTGTCTGTGGACAACAAGGCCTGAGTGATGCTCTCCATGATGCTCTTCTGCTCAGTGAGGATGTGGCTCAGCTGGTACATCTCGCTCTCCAGGTACGAGATCTCTTTGGCCGTCTCTATGAACTGTCTGTAGTTCTTGTAGACGTTTTTCTTCAGGTTTTGAGCCGTTTCATCGGCCAGGTTTTGGATCTTCTGACGATGCTCCTGCAGATCTCTGTCTCCATCACTCTGCTGTGACAGCTGCTTCACGTAGTTCTGCGGGTCGAAATTAGGAGATTCAAGCAGCTTCCGTAGCCGGTTCCCTGTCTCCGACATCTTATATCGCGTGTGTGTGTCTTTATTCACGCAAAATGCTCACAAATTAGTGCTGAATGTAGACAGAGGCAGAGCTCATCTGTTCACTTCCGCTTGCAACCCAAACAGGAAGTAGTAACCGGTTGACACCCTGGAACGTCACGAGATTCAGAAAATAAAACGGCCAACAAATCGCATCAAAACAAATATTTTTTACATTAAATGTAATCTTTTACAATAGTCAATATCGTTCTATAATTATATATTTTTAAATATAAACTATATATAAGACTTGACATGCTGCTAATTACCACTGGTTTAATCAGTGGAGGACAACAGAAAAACCCCGAGTGCGGTTTAGGTTGGCCAACTACTTGAAATAAAGAAAACAACAATTCCCAGAATGCACTGCTCTGATTTGAAACAAGCAAAAGGTTTTGTCAAGTTTGAGAGAATTAACTCAAATCTAGTGTCATTTTTTTTTTTTCACTGACCAAATTCCTTTCTCCATCCAGTCCTTGTTAAACAAAGATTTGTTTTTAACCACAACATATCTATTATTCCGAATTGGTGTATTGTGTGGAAATAAATGTCAGTTTCTTTCCCTACGCCTTACGGACACTGAACAAACAATAAATCTGTGCAATATTAATACACTGAATGTGAATACATTTGTCTGTGCAATATATCCTTGATGCAATATACACCTCAAGTGCAACTACCTTTGTTTACATTTTATTTATTACATCTACCCTACCTATTTTACAAATGCAATTACCTCTGTTTACATTACATCTATTTTTATATTTTATACTTTTAGTGTAACACTTCTGTTTACATTTTATTTATTACATCTACCCTACCTATTTTACAAGTGCAATTACCTCTGTTTACATTACATCTATTTTTATATTTTATACTTCTAGTGTAACACTTCTGTTTACATTTTATTTATTACATCTACCCTACCTATTTTACAAATGCAATTACCTCTGTTTACATTACATCTATTTTTATATTTTATACTTCTAGTGTAACACTTCTGTTTACATTTTATTTATTACATCTACCCTACCTATTTTACAAATGCAATTACCCCTGTTTACATTACATCTATTTTTATATTTTATACTTCTAGTGTAACACTTCTGTTTACATTTTATTTATTACATCTACTTTACCTGTTTTATTTGCTTTATAACTGTGTTTTTACCTGTTATATGTTTTATCTGCCTCGTTTAGTCTTGTCAAGTATTTCTTTTAAAGCACTGACCAGAAGTGGCAACTGTGAATCTTGTTGTATTTAATACAATAACAATAAAGCTTTCTATTATATTCTATAACAAGAGCAAAATATTACAACGATTTAAAAACATCCGTATTAGCTGCAGAACAACAAATAATTGCATTTTGGATTTTAATTAGAAACATTTAGAAAACGAAAAATAGCTGTACTAAACCTACACCACTATTTTTTTTTTTAGAGAAGTTTTATTTTGAAATCCGTAACGGATATCCTGTAGTTGCATTGTGAAGGACTTGACACAACCGTTGGCTGCTGGCTAGCTTTGGACTACTGACAGTTAGTCAGCAGTAAAACCTTCGTCCAACATGAAGATATGAGTGTTTTTTAATGAAGTCATGACACAAATTGGAGCATTTGTACAGGTAGTATATTTATCAGACTGTATTCTGACTCCACGTGTTGTGTGAGAGCCTCCTGTTAGATAGTTAGCTTCAGCAAGCTAACCACAGCTACGTGGCTAGCCTTTGTTTACATCAGTGTTTTTAGTGTTTCTCTTTATAATGGATGAGGATTTTCTGCTCGCCATTCGGCTCCAGGAGCAGTTTGACAATGAATACGAGACCTCATCATATTCAGAGGTTAACAGCTTCGGACAGAGCAGTAAGAAACGGAGAGTGGAGGTAGCTGGAGGCAGCAGTGATGTTGTTCCCTACTGGAAGCCGACTGTCCAGCCTGAGAGGCCTCTGTCCATCGTGGACTCATCCTGGGAGACTCTGGACCCCAGTCCAGATGTCAGAGCCATGTTCCTGGAGTTCAATGACATCTTCTTCTGGGGGAAACTCTGCGGGGTCGAGGTGAAGTGGAGCCCGAGGATGACACTGTAAGTCACTGTTATAATTGATTGTGTTGTTGTTGTTGTCAAAGACTAAAACCACAGTAATGCCCTCACTAAAAATAAATCATATCGTATTTTTGTATGGGGTTTGGTGTAACCATAGAAGAGAAAATGGGTGGATGGATGGATGAATAGATAGATAGATAGATAGATAGATAGATAGATAGATAGATAGTAACTTTATTGATCCCGAGGGAAATTCAACTTTCCAGCATTACAGTTCCATAGTGCAAAACATGTTAGTAAAAAAGTTAGTAGTGCAAAGAACAAAGTACAAAAAAATATACCAGATATAAAAATACAAGGAGATGAAGAAAACTGTTAAAAGTGAATGTAGTGCAGAGGAGACTGTTAAAAATGAGTATAGTGCAGGGTAACTCCAGTAGCTTAGTCTATGAAAGTACACTGTGTGCTTTATTATCTGTCCTGCATTATTATCTGTCCTGCAGAGAAGGGACTGTGTCATGGTTTAAACTACCCAGCAAACCAGTGCTGCTGTGTGTAAATGATCTTTTTTGTATGGTTTATGAAAGTACTGTTTGTCTCGAATGTCTCATGTTATTTCTGTGATTTTGTAGGTGTGCTGGTGTGTGCTCTTATGAGGGCCGAGGTGGTCTGTGTTCAATCAGGCTCAGTGAGCCTCTGCTGAAGCTTAGACCAAGAAAAGACCTGGTGGAGGTGAGGTGGATCTTGCTTTTTCAGAAGGGATTTGAGTTATTATCAAATTCCTCTCTACAACTGTTATTTAAACTATTTTAAATACTTCAATTGTTAGTATAAAGAATCACCTGTGTTTGTCAAAGCAGCAATCTTCTGTCAAAGAAAAAAAAAGATCAGAATACCACTGAAAATAGACCACACAACTGAATATATCATTTATTATGGATGTTCCTTTATCATTTTTTCCTTTCTGATACTGATTTCGATACCTGAACTTGCGGTATTGACCAATACCAAGTACCGATCCGATACCAGGGTGATAAAAAAAATATTATTATTATTATTTAACAGCTGTGACAGACTACCTGCAATTACTTCTTCTTCGCTGCTCTAAAACAGTAGTTGCCAGTGGCAGCCATAATACAACCAGGGCTACTGCTTGAGAGCGGCAAAGAATAATTGATTTCCGGTAAAACAAGTTTATTTTTTTCTGGTTAATAAATTATGGTATCGGATCGATCCATAGTTCGGCATACTCGCCGATACCCGATCCCAAGTTTAGGGCAGTATCGGACGCATTTCCGATACTGGTATCAGTATCGGAACAACTTAATCATTTATGTTTTCTTTTCCCTGTTAAAACAGCTTATTATAAAGCTTGAAATGTTTACAACCAGTATAATAATAGTAATATTACAGGTTAAAAAACATTCAGAAGATAAAGAAAAATATCAGGTTAGATCTTGTAAAATAAACTCTAAATTCGTCTTATACATAACAGCAACCCTTCTTCTTAATTTCAGCTCCCAAGTCCCAGCTGTGGATGTGTGTCAGTGTATAATAAGATTGAGCTGGAAATGCAAAGAAAAACAACACGTGTCCTTCCTTAGACAGATTTTCCTGGATTAATCATTATTATTATGTTTTTGTTTCCACAGACTCTCCTTCATGAAATGATTCACGCGCTGCTGTTTGTGACCCAGAACAACAGAGACCGAGATGGTCATGGCCCCGAGTTCTGCAAACACATGAACCGGATCAACGATGCCAGTGGGACAAAAATTTCTGTAGGTTTATCTTCTATTACATATTTTACACATTTAGCTGATATTGTCTTGTCTTATCACAGCCTTTTACAGAGATTTCAATAATAACATAAGCTTCTTAAATGTGTCTCTTCCCTCTGTTCTCTTCAGGTCTACCACAGTTTCCACGATGAGGTTGATGTGTACCGGCAGCACTGGTGGAAATGCAACGGGCCCTGTCAAAACCGCAAGCCCTATTTGGGCTTCGTGAAGAGGGCCATGAACCGGGCTCCATCTGCTCAGGATCCCTGGTGGGGGGACCACATGAGGACGTGCGGAGGGACCTACACCAAGGTCAAGGAGCCTGAAGGATACGGCAAAAAAGGCAAGAAGGATGGGAAGACCGCCGAGAAGAAGGCCTCAGAGAAGAAGGCCTCAGGAAATGAAAAGCCTTCAAGTACAACTACAGGTGATGAGCGTGTTCCTCTGTTGTATGTCCGGCTGTAATAGCTATGAATCCTTTAAGCTGAGTAAATGTCACCACTACTAGATTTAGAGAGTCCTTTCAAAGCATAGTGTAAGAATGTATTTGCTCAGACGTCTCAAAGAAAGTTTGTTGCCTTTCTCCCTCTCAGGTTCTCAACTACAGGACATAAGGAACATGATCCCATTTAGTGGCAAAGGCTTCCTACTCGGAGGGATGTCTCAGTCCTCCACGTCTTCCTCCCCGCCTCACACACCAGTGGTGCCTTCCTCTCCAAAGAAACCATTCACCCCTCCATCTCCAGCTAAAAGTCTCAATTCTCCCGTTCGCCCCGGCCTGGATAACAAAGGAATCTCTAGACCAGCTCCCTCCATGGGGCGGAAACCACCTGTAAAGAGGTCTGTCGGTAACACAAGAGCTTTTGTCAACATCAACGGCTCACCAGTGAGGATCCCCAAACCTCACAGCGGCAGCGGCCGTAGCCAAGAAGCAGATAAAATGAAACAGAGGTCCATTGAAGATCTCTTCAACAGTGCAAGCCTCAGGATGTCAGGGAGTCAATCCTCCGCCTCAGACGCTGAAACTAAAAGAGATTCACCAAACTGTACAAGGGCTTCATCTTCCTCCATCTTTCCTAAACAGCATTCAGCTTCCTCTCCCGGAACATCTAGTCCGAGTAAATCCAGCCATTCTGTAGTTTCAACAGGAACCAAAGGCAGCCCTGCTAAACCAACACACTCAAAGTATTTCAGTCATTTTACTAGTGACAGTACATCAGGAGCTGCTGGTGCCGGTCAGGCATCGAGGAAGAGGCCGTGGGACGACCGCAGAAGCTCATCCTCCATCTCTGACTTCTTCCAGAAGACTTTAGGCAGCGATTCAGCAGCGTCGAGGGAGTCGGGAAAGACAAAATCACCTGCAATGCAGCAAAGAACTGCCACCGCCACCCCCTCCTCTTCATCCTCCTCTACTTCATCTCTCCATTCCTCCTCCGCAGGGCTGCCCAGCTTTACTCCCTCCTCTTCTTCTGCGTCTTCCTCCTCTGCGCTGACGGTCAGCTGTCCTGTGTGCCAAGCAAAGGTGCAGCAGTCAAAGATCAACGAGCATCTTGATTCCTGCCTCTCCTGAATGAGCAGGTTGAGACAGTGAGAGGGACGTTGCAATAAAACCAACTTTTAAAAATGTCTAGAGAAGGTTCAGGGAGTTTTCTGTGTTTAGTTTTATTGATTTCGTCTGGACCAAATCTCCTTTTGAGTTTCTCAACTTAAAGTTAGGGTCAATAATGTTGAGAAACTAGCAAGAGTACGCAAGATTTTAAATATTATCCAACTGAAAAACCCAGCCGGTGTTGCTAACTCTTTTCCAATGAAAGTAGCTAGCAGCACTAGCTTCAAAAGTCCCTAAATCAAGAGAGAAAGTCGCCAAGTCGGCAACACTGACAGTGGCTTCACTTTTGATATTGAAAAGAATGGTTAGACAGTTTTACTACCAGACTGGATTGTTTTCTTTGAGGTTGTCAGTGTTACCTTACTGTAATAATGACAATTCTTCTCTTACGAGTGCCTGTCTGACAGTTTGTGCCTTAGTGTTTTGAGGGCACAGCAGTTTTTAACAGATAATGTAAGTGAATTGACTTTTACTTGAATTAATTATGCCTTTTCCATCAGGCAAAACAAAACAAAATCCACTGAATTCTGTCTGTTGGCGAGTACAAGTGTGTGTATTTTACCAGAAACTTAAGCATTCTTGTTTTAACTTTAATATTTAAAGGTTGACATTCTTATTCTAATTCTATCATACTGATTCGTTCTGCAAAAAACCTCTTCAATTGTTTCACTGTAGGCCTACGTACAACTGGTCTGGGATCACTGCTGCTGGTCTCCTTTACATTGGGCTGGACTGTATTTGAAAGCTTTAATAGCAGAATTGCAGTGAAGCAATTGATGAATCAGTTTCTGGTTTCTGCTTGTGTGTGTAGAAAGATTCTTTTATCCTCCTCTGGGGGCGGATGTGTTGGCTGTTTCCTGATGTATCCTCCACCTCAGATTTGCATCTGCTGCCCTTCAGACACCAGGAGACACTGACTGACTGACCTCTGCTGATCTGTAGGAATCAGATTTCCAGCTTGCCAGCTATTTATTTCAGCACGTCTTCACATTTGCAGGCAGTGCACGGGTATCTGATTGTGCCTTGATTCAGTAATACTGATGGACTTCATCGATCAGAGGATGGTTGACATTTTTGTATTTTAAGGGAAATGTTTAGAGTTCAAAATGCTATTTTTACTGCTACATCTTATATCTGTTTGTTCCACTTTTATATGATGTGTTTATTTCAGGAAATTGTTAAATATGTTCAGATTTTATTGCCAAATAAAACATTTTGATTGTTCTATTTACCTCAGTGTTTTGTATGGAGCTTAATTCATCATATCAAACAATCGTCTGATGATAAAACCCCAAACTATTAAAATGATAAATGACCACAACTCTTGATGAATCTGTGCATCATCAGATCTACATAGGGTGTCAGTGTTGCCTCAAGCTCATCATGTAGAGTCTTGTAGAGAGTATTAAAAAAACAGCAACAAGACCACGGTGATCGTAGTGAAAGGAGTTGTGCTGGAGACGAGGAGAGGGAAAGGCAGACAGAAAGTGGGAGTAGCAGAGCTGGTGGTGGAGGAGGGGGAGGTCAGAGGTCAGACACGGGGAGGCCAGCTGCTGATCAGGACTACGCCCTCCTGGAGCGAGGCCAGGGGCAGGGCAGCATACACCCATCCCATTTCAATCTGCTGATGCACAAATCTCCGATTACCATCCGGCTGCACGTGCATCAAACTTAGAAGTGAAGAATAGATCTAGTACCAAAATGTAATGTTTAAAAGAAGCAGAAGAAAAGTCCTTAAAAACAAAACAAGTCATATTTCTGACTTCTTCACAAATAAGAAGTTACGTCAAGCGTTATTGGTCCTACGACCTGTTAATATGACCTGATGGTGTGGAAGAAGTTTGCAGATAATTTAAGTATGAATACAACAATATGAAAATACTCCATTATAAGTAAAATCCTACTTGAGTGCACAAGTATTAGTAGTAAAATGTATTTAAAGTACCAAAAGTGAAGGTACTTGCTCTGCAGAAAAGTGTCCCTTGTGACTGACATATTATTAAATGTTACATTATTGGATTATTAATACTGATGGACATGAGTGAAAGTATCATTTTACAGTTGTAGCTAGTCAAGGTGGAGATAGATTTAACTACTTTATATCTAGTTAGGTTAAGTAGTTTAGTTCAATTGTTCCCAACTTAGGGGTCAGGCCCCTTCAAAGGGTCACAAGATAAATCTGAGGGGTCTTGAGGTGATGAATGGGAGAGGAAAGAGGAGAAAAGAAACAAAGTTCAGCTGCACAAATCCGCATTAAATCTTTGAACTTTGGTAACATGATCCAATATTTCACAAAAATGCAAATATTCAGTAAGCTCTCTCTTCTTTTTTGTGTGACGTAATGGATAATTTTACCTATTTTGTAGTCAAACAGTTATTTGAATGAAAACATCTGAGAAGTTTCAGGGGAAATCCATAGAAATAAAATAGGATTATACTATTTTATGCTCTATTTCTATGGGGAAATCACTCTTTACTGGTTCTGCTGAGGCAGAAAGAGACAGAAATGTTGGGGTTTAATCTTAAAATGAAAAGTAACTAACAGCAGCTGTCAAATAAATGTAGTGGAGTAAAAAGTACAGTATATTATAGTTGTAGTAAAAAGTAGCATGGAAATATTCAAGTGAAGTAGAAGTACCACAAATTTGCACTTACATACAGCACTTGAGTAAATCATACGGACTTCTACACCCGGAAGTTGCAAGTGTTGAGAGGGAGCACTTGAAGGTAGTACACACATTCCCACAGTGAGAAATTACTCATTGTTTCCAGTCTTCAATAGAAAGAAGAGGCTGTTTTACACATCTAAAGGTACATTTTGGTGACCATTGGACCTGAAAATAAAAAATAACATCATGCATTGTCATTGCAACTACCATATCTCATTCAGAGGCCCCTCAGCGGAGGAAAACTGATGTCAGTGACAGCAGCTGTTACACCGGACACTCCTCTTCCCTGACCTGCTGTACACTGACGCACTATAGGAAGCTGACCTCCTCCAAACACACACATTCACACTCCCTCCCTCCTTCCCTGCAGACCTATTGTGTCTCTCTGACAATGATGCATCCCAGACAAGCTCCAAGTTCAATGCAATGTTGTTCCGTCAGCTACATGGGACTGAGGCACACTTTGGGGTGATTATTTCTGGTAGAGGTGCCAGTTCTTTCTCTGCGAAGATCATTTATCAACAAATCATGTTGCGTATACTGTATGTTTTTAAATATATATTGTAGTCTATGTGATGTAAAATATGCCAAGTCACTGAACCACCAGCTTAGAAGGAGATAATTTCATTTCAATTCATTTGAGAATATAAACGTTAAAAGTGGCAGTAAATGTTCAGTATCACCAGTAGCTAATTTCTTTTAATTTTTAACATTTAAAAAATGTTTTTAGACTATTTATGCTGTTTCTTTTAACAGATAAATCATCATAAGGCTGAATGATGACATTATCATATCTTGCCACATTCTGCAGTTTCCTCCATGATTTAATTACTTATTTATTATGGAAAAAGATGAAGCTAATATTCTATGCATGGTGGAAAATAATCTTATTGGGCAAAGCAAATTGACAGTATTTGCACCACAGATCTGATGACTTTCATGATCAGATAATCTGTAAATATGTTTGCTTTATTATATTTGTATTATAATTTATATATATTTCTTCAATTAATTGATGAATGCGTTTATTAAATAAAAATATTTATTATTATTATTATTATTATTATTATTTATAATAATAATAATAATAATTATTATTATTATTATTATTATTATTATTTATAATAATAATAATAATAATAATAGTGAAAATGCCAGTCACAATTCCCCAGAGCCCAAGCGGACATCTTTAAATTGTTCATTTTGTCAGAACAACCGTCTGAAACCCAAATATGTTCAACTAACAGTAATATAAAACAGAGAAAGGCAGCAAAACCTCACATTTGAGAAGCTGGAGTCAGCAAATATATGGCATTTTGTTTGATAAATTACTTAAATTATTAATTAATTATCAAAATTGTCAATAAATCCTCTGTTGATAGATAAAGTGTATAGCATATTTTAAAAAGAGATACTCAAAGGGCTTAAGATAAGGCATAAAACAACAACATTAAACAAGACAATAAGAAGGAACAATTGGAGAAAAAATAGAATAAAGTCAAATTAAGGCAAACTAAATATAAGACAAGCAATGAGAGAATGTCTTGTGTCCTTTTGTGTCTATTTACTGTAATGTTTTGGGCCTTTAGCAAATACATCGCCTTCCAGCAGAGACATAAGCGGATATCTTTAGACCGTTATTAGCCGGCCTACGCTAAGTGATGCAAACCCATTGTGCTTTTTAGCAAGCCAGATTAACACGAGCCTGCTACAGTTACATGCATCCCCAGGGGGTGCCATCATATGTCTAATCCTCTGATCTCAGGAGGCAGTGATGATGATGGTGGTGGTGATGGTGGTGATGGTGGTGATGAAAGCTTATAGAGGGGTCCTTCTGCTCATAAAACCCTCACACAAAACAGATTGTCCTTGATCGGTCTCTTTAAACTATGCAGCTGTGGACTGTCAGCTGATGGCTAATTGTTTTGAGAGCAGGATTAGGCTGCAGGCTACAGAGGGGATGTGATGCTCTCATATGGGCCATTATAACATATGAAATGTATGGAATTAAAGGTCCCATATCATGCTCATTTTCAGGTTCATACTTGTATTTTGTGTTTCTACTAGAACATGTTTATATGCTTTAATGTTAAAAAAAAAACCTTTATTTTCTTTATACTGTCTGTCTGAATATACCTGTGTTTACGTCTGTCTGAAACACTCCGTTTTAGCACATTACAACGGAATTGCGTTGCTAGGCAACAGTTTGGGTCCATGTTTACTTCCTGTCAGCTGATGTCATTCACATCCACTGCAACAGGAAATAAACTGGGACACATTTAGAATGTTTATGTTTAAAACTGTGTAATGGTCTAAATATTGTATGTTTGTGACATCACAAATGGACAGAAATCCTAACGGCTTGTTTCAAATGCGCAATTTCTGAATACGGGCTGTGTGTATTTCTCTGTATATTGAGCGTTTTGATAGTTTAAGAGTATTTATATAGCACTTAAACATGCTTTATAATATAAAAGACATGAAAATCTCACTTTTTACAATATGGGACCTTTAAGGAAAGAGATAAAGCTTTTTATTTATTTTTAAACTTGATTTTAATTACTTTATTATTAGATTATGTTGTATTTCTGACTTGTTTCATGACCTTTAAGTGCTCCATAGTTAACAACATCACGTCTTTCAACAGTGTATGTGCAAACCATAGTTTTTTTTGCCACAAACATATATTAATATTGATTTTCTCATCTCATCTCAAGAAGGAAATGTCGCCTACAATACATATTTCACAAAATGTTGAACTGTCCTTTAAATAATTCATATCTGACAGCTTTAGAAACACATTTTTGACCAATAGGCCTTCTTTGATTAATGAAAGCAAAATATCATCAAATCATTATTTCTTTGAGCCATAAGTTTCTTTTTTTAAACTTGAGACCTGGCTGTTGGGCACGATGCTTATAAGAAGCACATGATGAGCGTTTATGTCTTAACCGTCTGTAGGAAATGAGTCAGGTTTCATTCATTTCAGTAGAGCGATTAGGAATACCAGGCTTCAGGCGTCATCCATCTGCCTGACTCTGTGTGTGTGTGTGTGTGTGTGTGTGTGTGTGTGTGTGTGTGTGTGTGTGTGGTACAGCACATGCTCCTCTTTTGCAGAGGAGCGTGTGTGATGCTTTTGTGTGTTGATTTCAAGGTTATTGTTGTTTTATTGTTGTGACGGGGCTGCAGGCTGGGGGGGAAGTGAAGCCTACCATCTGTCCTTTATACTCAAAACTATTGTCCTGCACACACACACACACACACACACACACACACACACACACACACACACACTCCCATAATGACCTCAAACCCTCTGTCTGCACTCTGCTGGGGGGAAATCTATCAATTAGTTTTATTATAGGGACTCAAATGAACACAGTTATCATTAAACCGGCAGACATTTAGTTTAATGCTAAGACTGTTTCATTATTAGAGACAGGACTTTATAAAGGCTATCTAACAACAAAGATTAATACATTCAAAAGATCATAAATCCCCAGCTTATTCAATAAACTTGAATAAAATGTGAATAAACAGCACCTCTTGATGATATTTATACATTTTCTGTTTATAAAAGTTTTTCATTTAAGATTTACTTCAAAGTGTACAGAAGTTATTTTTGTTTGGACTTAAATGTGTCAAGTTTCTTCACTTAATTATTAATTTCTCTAAAGAGAAAGTGTGTAGGCTATCAATAGTCAGTATTTTAAAAATACACTATAGGCCTATTTCTTTTGTATCTGTTTGATTAATGTATATATGAAATTATACATGAATAATCATGATAAAAAGACAGTTTTCCTGTAAGTGTTGGCAGGGAGACGCCCAGCAGCCACTGTGTTAAAAGGACAGGAAGCGGATTTTACTACTCAGCCACAATCCAGTATCATCAAGTTTACCACAATAACTCATAACATGACCGGAAGTCAAAATACAAAATAAAAGCTGAGTATTTTTTTATAGTATGTCAGGCTGTATTATAGTTATAAAAATGTCGGAAGAAAAAATGTCTGACAAGAAAGTCTAAAAAAAGTCTGAAAAATCAGTCTGAAAAAAAAGTCTGAAAAAAAAGTCTGAAAAATGTAAAAAAAAAGATGTCGGAAGAAATAAAGTCTGATAAAATTCTGAACAAAAAGTCTTAAAAATGTCTTGAAAAAAAAGTCTGAAAAATGTCTGACAAAAAAGTCTGAAAGATGTCGAAAAAAAATTCGGAAGAAAAATGTCTGACAAAAAAGTCTAAAAAAAGTCTGGAAAAAAAAGTCTGAAAAATCAGTCTGAAAAAAAAGTCTGAAAAAAAAATCAGAAAAAATGTCTGAAAAAAGTCTGAAAAAAAGTCTGAAAAATGTAAAAAAAAAATGTCGGAAGAAATAAAGTCGGAAAAAAGTCGGGAAAAAAAAGTCGGAAAAAATAGTCAGAAAAATGTCTGACAAAAAAGTCTGAAAGATGTCGAAAAAAAATGTCGGAAGAAAAATGTCTGACAAAAAAGTCTAAAAAAAGTCTGGAAAAAAAAGTCTGAAAAATCAGTCTGAAAAAAAAGTCTGAAAAAAAAATCAGAAAAAATGTGTGAAAAAAGTCTGAAAAAAAGTCTGAAAAATGTAAAAAAAAAAAATGTCGGAAGAAATAAAGTCGGAAAAAAGTCGGGAAAAAAAAGTCGGAAAAAATAGTCGGAAAAATGTCTGACAAAAAAGTCGGAAAGATGTCGAAAAAAAATGTCGGAAGAAAAATGTCTGACAAAAAAGTCTGAAAAAAGTCTGAAAAATCAGTTTGAAAAAATAGTCTGAAAAATGTCTGACAAAAAAGTCTGAAAGATGTAAAAAAAAAAATGTCGGAAGAAATAAAGTCTGAAAAAATTCTGAAAAAAAATTCTGAAAAATGTCAAAAAAAATGTCGGAAGAAAAAATGTCTGACAAAAAAGTCTGAAATCACAAACTTCTATTTTCGCCAGTGATGCTTTTATTTTGATGATCGTACCGGAAGTGTAACATCTTCAATCCGGGTACATTGACGGTTCGTCGCTGGCCGCCCTGGGCAGAGAGAACCTCGGCTGTTGCTCTGCTTGTTTGGTCGCGAGAAGACGGCTGTTTATTCTCATCGTTTTACAGGATATAAAGACTAAAACAGTCAACTTCAGAGTAAATACTACTACTACTACTTCTAGTAACTCCACAGGACAATGAATGGTAAGTCATCGAACGGTTCTCACGGAGGAATGGCCTGTATCGAGGGTCTTCCGCCGCTGCCGAAGAGCCTGAGCGGGCTGCTGAACTCGAGCGGCGGCTCCTGGAGAGACATGGAGAGGATGTACGTGAAGAAGACCATGATCCAGGACGACCTGAGCAGAGGCAGGAACACCGACAACCTGCTGTCCAACAAGCCGGCCAACCTCGACGCTGCTCTGGCTCTGCTGCGGAAAGAGATGGTAACATTTCAGGGAGTGTTTCAGTAGAAAGTGCCCCTTATTTCACCCCTTGTTTTTGTCTGCACATTTCGTATCCAACCAAATTCCATTAAGATTTGATGATATTTGGATGTTGCCTGGCTTTTGAGAAAACTTACACACCTTTTTGCACACAATTTAAAGCTTTTTACAAATGAATAGAGTCTTCTAGTAAATTCGGCATACATACTATTTACCCTATACCACATTACATAAATTAAAATACCAACTTGCACCCCTGTTTTTGTCAATGCGCTGCACATTTCGTATCCAACCAAATTCCATTAAGATTTGATGATATTTTGAAGTTGCCTGGCTTTTGGGCAAACTTACACACCTCTTTGCACACATTTTAAAGCATTTTACAAATTAGTAGAGTCTTCTAGTAATTTCGGCATACATATAATTTACCACACACCACATTACATAAATAAAAATACCAACTTTCAGGTATGGATTGTCACATTTCGTATGCAGCCAAATTCCATTAAGATTCTCTGGTAGTTTGATGTTGCCTGGCTTTTGGGCAAATTTACACACCTTTTTGCACACATTTTAAAGCATTTTACAAATTATTGGAGTCTCCTGGTAAATTGGGCATACATACAATTTACCATACAACACATTACATAAATAAAATACCAACTTTCAGGTATGGATCTCTCTTTTTTTTTTTTGCAGCAGCCCACTTAGATTTAGAGCTAACTGAACAAAATGAATACCATTGTGGATTGTATGTTTGCCGAGGTTATGAAAAGACCCCATTGATTCCCAAAGTGTATGCTTCTATATGCTACCCAGTATACAAAGTTGTTTGTAAGCATGAGAAGATAAAACTCGTTTGTTTTAAATGGAGTCTGGTGTTAAGAATACCAGCTACAAGGGACACCAGGAGCAGGAGGAGCTTTGCAGAGGATGAGACAACTCTTAAGCCATTAGGATTGTGCAGATTTGTTTTTCTAAACTTAATTTGATTCCTTTTTAGCTTCAGTATAAAAGTGTTTTTAATGAGCTAGCATGCAATCCTGTGGTGAACTTAATACATGTTATTACAGTCATTGAGGTGTAAACAGATTGAGACACTTATTGCACACTCCCTTGCCAGCAGCAAGGATTTTCATTACAGAGCCAGACCAGATTTCATAATAAAGGTAGACTCCTCCATGGCTGTTGGTCAATACATAACAATAGCCTGTGGTGTCCTCATAGCCAGTCATTTAGATGAAAGGGGTCAAACTGTTGCTGAAACTCTATCCCTTTGCCATTTGGATTTTTGTTACAGGCTTTACTAAATCCTATTTCTGCTTCACATGTTTACCCTCCCTGCAGCACGTTCCCTACTGCAGGCTTACTGCTTTGTTGCTGTTAATGTATTACTATGAGATTGTAGTTCACGTTGTCTAATAAGTTGTAAATGTGTCCTACATGTCCTACATGCTAGAATCGGTAAGCCGCTCCCCACTTTATGGAGCTCAGTACTCGGTTTCAGCTGTCTGACCTGCATGTCTGCTCGCTGTAATTTGTTTGGAAGACAATGCAGTGACCCTCAGTTCATACTGCACTGTCAGCGGAGTGGTATGCAGTAGAAATGCCCTTTTCAACCCTGGCGGTTGAGTTTTGTTTTTTTAGCTTTGAGTCAGTAATGTCATAATGTCAGGTAAGGGTGCAGCTAAGGATTAGTTCACTAGTTTATTCTTTTGATTATATTTTTAAGATTAATGCATTTGTTTTTAAGAAATTACCATCAGGCCTCACTTGTTTTGTCTGACTAACAGTCCAAAAACCTCAAAATATGCAATTAACAAATATATATAAAAAATACTGCAATTTTTCACATCTTAGAGGTTGCAACCAGTCAATGTTTTTTTGGCATTTTTCTTTGTAAAATAACTTTTAATTAATGAATTATCAAAATGTTTGACTATAATTTTCCTTTTGATGAAATAATCAATTAAATCAACTTATTGTTTTAGCACTGATGATAGGTTATTAATGTCAGAAAATGAATCAGCAATTCTTTTGCTAATCGATTAATAGTTAAGTCTGAGGATTTGCTGCATTTCTGAGTAATCAAAATCTAGGATAAAATAATGGCAATAATCGTGAGTTGCAGGCAGTTCTAGTTGTCTCGGGTCGAATCTAGTCTAAAGAACTTAAGAGTCTGGAGTACCAATCACAGATTATCTCAAGAAAGATCTTGTATCACTTTTAACTTTTTAAGGAAAATCCGATTTTATGTTTACCTCATGTATTTATGGTACTTTGTGGTCATGCATGTGCATTCAGTTGATTTCTAGGGGTGTAAATCACAGGTTTCATCACGGTACGATATTATACTGATTCTTTGGACAACAATACGATATTTGCCGATATCACAAAGTACATTCAGGGGCCTGCGATCGATACGAGACGATATCGTATGCCCATTTAACACAATCAGTTCACATTTAATTAGACTCGCAAAAAACAACTAAAATATATGATTTGACAAATTATCACTGAGCACTTCCAGACATTTAAATGAAAAACAATCTAATGAATATAAAGTGGAAATGTCAAAATAAAGGTGTATCTCAAAGATTTTCACTTTGCATCGATGACACTGGATCGTTGATCATTGAATCAATACATCGATCCAGATCGATGTATCGTTCCACCCCTTTTGATTTGCAGTTTGTGTCAGAACTGAACAAGTTTGCATTTTCCCTTGTGGACCTAAAAGTAACTAAAGTTTAGAACCAGCAAACACTATATTTTAAAAGAAGTAAAATGCCTTTAAAACGCCTCATCAGAAATGTATAATGTAATTAATCCGGGTCTGCTCTCTCCAGGTGGGTTTGCGTCAGCAGGACATGTCCCTGCTGTGCCAGCTGTGGTCGCTCCACGAGTCCATCCAGGAGTACAAGGGCAGCTGCCAGGACCTGAGCGCCGCCTCCAGCCTCAGCATGATGGAGAACGGCTACTTCGACGAGGACGACGAGTATTACCCGGAGCCTGGCGCCACACCCACCGGGGACCAGCCGGACGGAGAGGTCGGAGACGGGACGGCAACAATGGCAGCGTCCAAGAATGGGAGCGGCAAAGACGACAGCTGGGACTCCTTTCACGTCACCATCTGAGGCCCTCATTCTTCAGCGTTCTTCTGCAGACGGATACATACTGAAAAGACTTGAGGAAAAGTTTGAGTGGCTCTGGAAACCTTTTGGCCTCCAAGACATTAGTGGTAGCAGTTTATGGTATGTCATTACCGTAATAGACTCGTCCTCCTCAGGTGCAACACACCCCTGCTTGTGCTGCAGAAGGTTCTTTTTGCAGCGTGACCAGGAGCTTCATCAGACTGCGGAGCTGAGAGGCCGGGTGTTTTGACCTTCTCTCAATCTCAGGAGTTGAGATGGATTGTATTCCAAGACTCCATATACTCAAAATTAGGCTATATATATAAATATATTATTTCTTTTTATAAACAAGCTCTACTGCTACTTCTATATCAAGTGGTTTTACTAGCCAGTCTCCCTTTTTGGCAGACCTTTTTTTTTTTTTTTTTACATATACAAAATATATGAACAAAGTTGTATTATTTATTATATAATATAAATAACAAGATATTTGCTTTCCTGTTGCTCTCTACGGATGTTTTGTACTCTACCCAGGTACACGGGTACATCATTTACTGGTTGGGAATCACAGATAATGGGACTTTAAACGTAAACACAGTGGACTCTGCAATCAGTGTTGGCGCAAAGAGACGATCGACGGCGTGGACATGCTGACGGAGACGGTGTGTGTGTGTGTGTGTGTTACTTTTAAGTGGTGAAATCTTTCATTTACATGGACAGACATTGTCAGACCTGAAGAAGAATGGAGTCCTTCATACCTGCTCAAAGTGTAAAAATGCTTGTTAACAGAGTGAGCTTTGGTACAGGAGCGGAGGCTACACTTTTCTGCCTTTTTTTACACGGAGCTGATGTTTGCTCTGAAAATGTGAAATGTTTAAAATGCTGGAGACGGTTTTAACCTGAACCCTCAGAGCTGTTAGAGCTTGGACAACTTTGATGCGCCACTGTTTTCTGACTGGGTGGTTTCGATCTGGCAAATCATGTTTTATACTCTGCTGAGGCTACTCACTTTCATGATGCACCGACTGAGGAGTTGAAGCATAATCCCGGTTTATTACAACTTGGGTGTTATTTTCATAGTTATGGCCGTCAATCAGACAGTCAGACAGGCAAAGTGTTCCCTTGTGCAGTATCATCATAACTGACAGAAACGACTATGAAAATAAGGCTCAAGTTGTAAATCAGCAGCAACACAGACCTGTAGCAAGCGCTTCCTAGCCAGCACTGATTGAAAAATAATCAGGAAAAAACTGGATAAAATGATTTATTCAGCCGTTATCAACATAACCAGCTTTGAGACTTTTCTTCTTAATGTACTCTCAAATAAATATATTGCCAATAATTGAGAAACTGTGATCAACTTCTCACATAATTTACACTTGTTAGTTGAACTGTCATCGACAGAGAAGTGGAAGATACAGAACACAAATCTGTTGAAAAGTTCTGTTTTTGTTCCAGTAAATTGTTTCTGCGGTCGCTGTGGCCTTCAAATGTTGCTCGCCGTGTAACACGCAAAGCTGTAGCTTGGTAGCAACTATCAGCTCACTACAGGGGACTTTATAATACTATGTATCCTACTAAAACTGATCCTGTCTTAACAACACATGCAACATGCTCTGCAGCATCTAGCAGGTACCTGGAGTTTCAACATTATTTAAGACACGTTAGAGAGGGATGTAATGGGTTTTATTCATGTTTCAACTAGAGCTGCAACGATTAGTCGACTAATCGATCAGTTGATCAACAGAAAAATATTCACCAACTGTTTTGTTAATTAATCGTTAAAGTCATTTTTTGATGTAAAAATGTCAGAAAATGCTGTTTGCCGCCTCTCAGATATGAAAATGACCTGCTTTTTTCTGTTTATATCATATTAAAGTGAATATCTATGGACAAATCAAGACATTTAAAGACATCACCTTAGACTTAGTGAAATTGGGATGGATATTTTTCACCATTTTCTGACATTTTATAGACTAAACGATTAATCGATTAATCTATTAATCGAGAAAATATGAAAAATAATCCTAGTTGCAGCCCTAGTTTCAACATACCTGCAACCTCAATCTAAAACTGAGGGCTTTCCATTACGAGACAATACTGGTCATTAACAAGATTGTAACAGCAAGTGTTTCTAATTTAATAGACCGTTGGATCTCTGCTTGCTGTTTTAAAGAGTGTTTTTAATTGAAACACTCCACAAAGACAGCCTTACTTTAGCAGGTGGCAAAGACGTTTGGATGTGCAACTATTTCTGCTACACACATGAATGGTCTTCCTTAATATCTAAAACTCTACAGCAAAAGGGTTTAGCTGAACCTGTAGCACGCAACGCCTCAGCTCAACACACAGCAGCTGTTCTGACTGTCAACACCCACCTTCACTTTGAGAAGCTGTGGGAAGTGTCAGTGTTGATATTGTGTCTGTACAGATCATACGACGCCATCTGTTTGTAGGCTGGTCCACTATTTGTGTGCTCGTGGAACACAAACCAAAGAAAGCACAGCACTCAAAATGAAATGTATAGAGCGCTGCAGGGATGATGTATTTTTTGTAGGCCAACCAGGAAGTTAGCGTCACCCTGGTTCCCTTAACAAAAAGCCAACGGGATTTTTCCATTGGGTTTTGGATTATTACTGAAAATAAGCTCTGTGGCAAACACACATTTATGATACTTACAGTTTTTGTTCAGCAAGATAATCCCATTGACTTCCAGACGAGGGAACCGGAAGATCTAAAATGCTGACTCATTTCTGTGTTTTAGGACTCATTCCTGCAGCACTCTATATGGTTAAAGGTGCTGAAGAAGACAGTTTCCCATAATGAACTGCTCTTGAATGGTTACATTTGACTTAAAATGTACAGTACTTACTGACATCTGATGTCCTGAAGAATGTCTCCACAGTTATCATGAACATGTTGTCTCTGTCTTTTAGCAGTGACGGTTAATGTTTCATTGAGGTGATGGTTATGCCTTTAGCCGTCTCAAAGAAACACTCATATTTTCAGTGTTTAGAGAGCCCTGAAGTCAAAAGTACAGTATCAGTAACGGTGTACAAACTCATCATTTCATAGTGACCTACAGCAGTGTAACATCACGACACCTCTCGCTCAAAAACACAACTACCTACTCACTTTTAAATCTTGTGCTGTTAATAATCGATAATGCAAGTTTCTAAATGGAACCAGAAACCTAAACTCGGCAATAGAGTACAATGGTACTGACTACATTATCTAATACGTTGGGTTGAATGTTTGCTCTCTGTTATTTGTTACGAATCATCTAAGTCCGTAAAGGGCCAGAGTTTATGAAACGTAACATTTTGTCTGTACAGTCAACCTGCATCTGAATGCTCCTAATATTTCCAGTCATATGACCCATTTAGAGTCATTTAAAACACCAGTTTTATCCCTGCAACCTAATCCGAAGCTACCAATCGATGGGGGTGGGAATCACCAAAGGCCCCACGATACGATGTTATCACGATATTTAAGTCACAATACGATTTCAAACATTTTGCGATAAGATATATTACGATGTATTGCAATTTATTGCCTTTTTCCAACTACAAATTATGCAGTTTGTCAACATTTGTTTTATCTAATAAGATCCAGTTTTCACTCTGTACATCTCAGAGTTTTCAGTCGTGTATCACGAGGTCAGAGGTCAAGGGACCCCTTTGAAAATGGCCATGCCAGTTTTTGCTCTCCAACTTTGGAGTGTTATTTAGCGTTCTTCTCATCATGATTGTTACCAACTGATTCCTTTGGTTTTCTAGTTTCATATGATACCCGTATCTTCAATCTAGCTTTAAAACTGAGCCTGTTACAACCTCTGAAAGACAGAATAGCGTCCGGTATTGGTTAATTGATTGTTGAGGGGATTAAACTAAATGATTGCATTTCCTGCAGAAAATGCGTGTGAATGCTGACAACTGAAAGTAATTGCAAAGCATTGCTGAAAATACAGAAATCTTAAAGCGCAAATGCGGAATAGACTTCTAAAAAGTAGTATTTGGGTGGAATAAACTTTTATTTTGAAACATTAGGGCCATCCCTAGTTTCCTGTTAACATACAGTGAGAGTTGGGGTCTTTTACTTTGAAATACAAGCTTCATCCTGAGCTACCTGTTAACAAATGCTGTATAGCATTCACACAATAAAAGATCAATACTTAACGTCCATGTATCGATGCAATATTGCCACGCAAAATATCGTGATACTATGCTGCATAGATTTTTTTCCCCCATCCCTAATAATCAATGCAGCTTAAAACATTTCTGCACAAACTTGACCCCAGACGTTTTATTGGATGTCAACACAATTAGTGCCTTTTGTAAACCTTCAGGTTTCAGACCTGTGGTTCGCTGTTCAACACGGGGACGAGAATAAACCGTTTATATCATTTGACTCGCTTGACATGCACTTGGTTCTTAAAGCTGCTGCGTGTACAATTTGAAACTTGATGGCTTTTGCAACCTCCTAAATCCTTTTTCTGGTAATGTATTACATCAATATGCAAATCCAGAAAATCTCAGAAAGACCTGATTAAAAGGTGTTTAGAGATTTGGAGCTTTGCTCTGGTACTTTTCCTTTCCTGTTTTCTTTTTTTACTCCTCGGTCGAAGGCTCCTTTTTCATTTTATTGACGAGGATGCAGCTGTTGGGAGTGGTGGTGGTGGTGGTGGTGGTGGTGTTATTTTCTGATGCTTCCTCCCTCTGAAATTTGAGTTGCTGAGGTCGTTCTCTTCCTGTCTTGGGTTTGATGTTTCCCAGACACGACAAAACACGGAACCGCAACACAGAATAACTCAATTTTCTACATTTATTCTGTCAAAATCCATTTTTAGTTTCTACATGAAGCAGCTTTAACCTCCAAAACTTGTAACAGCCTTAAAATCCGTCGTGTCACTTGCAAAATAAACGACATGGTGCACTCCTCGCTTGTTCAAACAAGTATGATTTTGCACTTGTTTGTGGTTGATCGGTGTTGAATCTCCCCTAAAAGCACCTGATCCTGTTTGAGTTGGTCTTTATTGCACAGGCACACGGTGCTCCTTTTACAGTAGCTCTACTGTAACTAAACCCAGCACAAGAGAGTTGAACTTTAAATTGAACACCAGCAAATTGTACCTAATATCGTTACCATTAGCAGTTGAAAAGTGTGTTTCCTACTTTTACAGCCCCCCTTTTTTCATGTGATTATTGGATGTGTAATGTGGCGATGTCATCTCAGGGTGTTTATTGATCATCTTTACCTTGGAGGGACAAAAGAAATACTTCAAACATTTGAACACGATTGTAAATGTACACAATGTGATGATGTCGCCCACATACTTACAGCGAACTACAGTGGATTTGTTTCTATGTAAATGTCATGTTTTGGTGCGAGTCTCTCTTAATCAAACAGCAAGCGCTTCTATTCTAAAGCGAACAATCACAGGAAGAACTCAATTGTGAGAGATTTTTCTACATAAAGTGGCCTCAATAGACCAGAATGCATTGCAGCCACAAAGTGAGGGGTGTTACTGTAATCACACTGTGCGTTCCAATATCCATACTACTATTTAATATGCCAGAAATGATTTACATAGTATGTCAAAACCCAAAAATACCAGGATGTCCTACTATATCCGGATGTATTTTGCAGTATGCAAGCCAGCATGCTCTTCTGGCTACTCTGACCCACAATCCTCTGCGGCGGATATATGAGCAAAGAGGGTCAAAGTTCAAGGCGCAATGTCATGAAGAAGTAGTATGTCCCAATTGTATACATACTGCATGCAATAGTGCGTACTTTGTAAGGCTGCAGTATGTACTAAAAGTATGTGATTTGGAACGTAGCCACAGTCATGTCTCAGTGTTCACCTCAGCTCTAGTGGTTGTTACTAAGCACTCTGGGAAATGTAGGAACAGTGTGGACACACAGATATTGATGGTATTTAATGAGAGTGTCAGAGAGGGAGATTTATTCATGAAACATGTTGATTTATATCAAGATTAGCTGTCAAATGATCATGTTTCAGTCACCTTAAAACTTCTAACTTCTGCTTGGCCCCCTGAGAAATGGCCAAAAATGCATAAAAACATGAGTTTTTCCACTAAAATTCAAACTTATTCTTCTTTAAGCCGACCTGTGTTGAGACCTGTGTTTCATCAGCTGAATTGTAGCGCGCAAATCAGCCAAGAAAAACACAAGAGAGCCTTTAGGTGTTAAATACAACAGATTGAATATTCCGATTATTATTATCCACCTTTTCTAATTACCGGCTGCAGCCGTTAAATTTGTTTGAATGTGAGAGTGAAATGTCATATTTATACTGTATATCATAATCATTCATTAAATCACTATAGTGGGAAAAAAATGGTGTTAATGTATTTTGTGTTGCATATAAGCAGAAGAAGTGTGTTGTTATACCATCTATTATTACTCCTGTTCTTTGATCTATGAATAATGACCATACTACTGTTTCTTTGGACAATTAGTCTCAATGCTATCATAGTTATTATACTGATATGGATTTAATAAAGTGATTCCATACTTTTCAGGTTTGGTGTGAGCTTTTTTTTAAAATTCTACATGAAACTGAACCAACGTACGCCATGAATGGCTGAACCAAATCTCATGGAAGTTCATCCAATAGCTGCTAAAATGACTAAAAATGAATAAAAAATAATAAGACATCTTCTTCCCTATCAACCCCAGTAAAACGCACAGCTCTCTCAGACCAAACTACAGTCTTCTTCCTCTCTCTGCTGCCCTACTTCTTCTGTTTTTCTCCTGAATGCATCTCACTCTGGCCTGCATTTAAATGCACCAATCTGCATTTTGGTCCTGACTATCTTATCTGCCATGCCAAAGCAGTTCCGGTTTAATTGATCATTACTGCAGCAGGATGTGACGGCTTTGATGTAGCAGCTCCTCATGCCGGGAGATGAATTACTGATGATGATAAAACACTGTTTATATTCTCACACGCTGAGACTCTGTTTAAATTCTCACAAACCTCCCTGTGAGACTGAAGAAATAGGTCACGCAACACTCGTTTCAACTCCACATGCGCTGAATGTTCTCCACTGTGTGGTGTCACTGCTTTGTGAATTTTGTCCTTTGAAATACCAGAGTGTGGTAGTGTAATAGTCAGAAAGGTGTTTTTTAAAATATAATCATACCAATTTAACAGCGAGAACTAATAGATGACAGTGTACTCCTGTAATTAACCAGTGGTGTGATTGAGTATGTACGTTAGTTACAGTACATGTACTCACAGGTAAATATTGTACTTCAGTTATCTGACATAGTTAATGATTACTTTGCAGATTAAGATTAAAAATCTATGAAGTGCATATAAAATATGAGGCATTGTTATACAGTAAATTGAAACACTTAACAGTATATAAAATAAGTCAAATCAGCTCCAATCCAATTAGTTAATTAAAAAAAAAAATTTATTTACGTATTTTTTATTATTATTATTTATTTATTTATTTTTTATTATTTCAATTAATGTCTTGTTTTGAATTATGCCATTTTTTGTTGTTGTTGGTAATAATTTCCATAAAATTTGATCACAAAAAAAACAATTCGCTCCAATGCAAAAATTCTGTTTACATATTAATGTAGATTAATACAGATTAATTGCTCTTAATATTATATAGTTTTACTCAAGTAAACCTTTAATAGGCCTACAGGTCTTTAAATTGTAATGGCAATATTGTGGTGCTTTGTAATTTTCTTTCTTTTATACTCTTATGTTTTTTTGGATTTTTTTTAAATGCACTGTTTTTTTTGTTTCTGGTCTCATTTGTGTTTAAGTTTAAGCATTAAATGGACATTAAAGCTTTCCACTCAAACTCTAGATACTGCAACCAGAATTGCAAAGCAAACCAGCCAAGCTGCACTGGCATCTGACGTCAAATGAAATGCCTAAATATACCCCTATATCATAAAACATGTATTCATTTAAAAGCTCCATAAAAGAGCTTTGATATATTCTCTGTATGAAGGCTCCTCTATACAGACAGTTGTGCATCATATGAAGCCCATGTTGTCTTTCTCTCTCTCTCTGCTCTGTGCTCTGGTCTCGTGCTGCCCATCTGAGCGTCTGTTAGGGGATTAGAGCAGATTAACATAATCTTGATTGAGAGAGCAAATCCAAGGTGCGCATCACTCTCTCTGCAGGGAGGGAGGGAGGGAAAGACTGCTACATCTGAGCCGGGCTGTGGGCACCAGCAGAAGGCTCGTCTTTCACAATAACATGCACGAAAGAGTTAGATGGTGGTCATATTTTTGAACTGAGGTCACCAATTACTGATTTCTGTTGATAGTTCTTGTTTTTTCTGAGTTAATTCCTGTTATATAGTGCTGTTCTGTTTCCTTAGTGTTGTTCTTTTCAGTCCATTGATCCCAGTGAGGCCGGTTCATGACCGACCTGCTGGCTCTAATGACTGCTGGTTAGTATACAACACATTTCCTGCTCATTTAATGGGTTCATAATTTGAATATTTATACATCCTCATGCATTTCTGTGTGCTGCTTCCTGCTGATATCCAGACTCAACTGGAGCAGCTTTGAATACATTCTTTATAATGATGTTTGGGGGGGTTTCTAGTCTGCAGCTTGTGGTTTTCAGTGAAATATCTCTACAACGATTGGATGGATTGCCGTGGAATTTGGTTCATGTCCCCCTCAGGATGAATTGTTATAACAGCGCCAACTAAAAAAAAATTCCATAATGTGTCCAATACTTTGGTTTATGACTGTGTTTAGTCCACTGTTGGAACAAACTACCACAAGATCTCAGATTTTACTATTTGATGTATATTGACCAATTTAACATCACCTGTGACCTCCAGTCTATACTTATCAGGTAAAATAACACTTCAATTTTCAGCGAAGGCAGAGGGTTCTGTACCAGGAGGGTAAAGTGACTTGAGGTTGGACTTTGGCTTCCCCACTGGTCCAGACTGGTAAATGGCTGTGAGGTGACTGCTGTTACGGTAATCTGATTAGTCAGATTAAACCACTGCATGCCGCAGTAATTGAGCGACACTTTCCAGATTTAGAAACTCCCTCGGAGCTTTGTTCACAAAGACTTTGTCCTGGAGAATCAGACACTGACATAACACGTGTCTATTCCTGTGCTTATTTACACTTTTGTGCATCATTAAAGAAATGTAAAAGACTGAAATAAAAACAGGTAGACAAGATATCTCACAAGTTGGTATCTGTGCCGATAGACCTCTCCTATAACCTTAATTTAATTGACAAATTATGCATTTTGCACATTGTTTTTTTATGGTAGAACAATGACACATGGATGTATGAAATTTTGAAATAAAAACAAGAAGACACAGTGCACAATTTGTACAACTGAGCTCCAAACTGCACTGCTCTTTCTGCTTCCTTCTGCTGCGAGGATCCATGAAAACACCAGTTTATCTCCTGCAGAAGAAGACGTTTCGGTCATTTCTGTGTTAAAAGCTTAAACCGATCCAGACTGTGTTGCTCCGGAGCACGGATCCTCCCAGGGTGAGGACACCTAACAAAACATTCCTCACTCGTGTGTCGTCTCCTCAACTATTCACAGGCCTGTAATAACATGTGCAGAGGCAGCACACGCACACACACACACACACACAAAATCAAATCACATACATATGTTTAAATACAAATATTTTATTTACTCCATGTCGTATGTTTATATAGCAGACAGTACAGAGAGCGCGTACTGCAACATTTAACTGCAGTGTGTTTCATGCAGCTCGTGGCAAACTCGCTCTGCAAGTTCGTTTTACATAATCTATAACAGAAGTCGCTGCCAAACTTCAGGGATGGTCCATGACAGAAAGCCACAAATATGTCAACATTATTTCTTTTGCAATATCTGCAACAATCGTGGAAAGTACAGAGGTACAGATAAGACACTAACATAGGGTTGAAACTAACGATTATTTTCATTTTCTATTATTTTCTTGATTAATCGATTAGTTGTTTGGTCTATAAAATGTCAGAAAATGGTGAAAAATGACAATCAGTGTTTCCCAAAGCCCCAAATGACGTCTTGTTTTGTTCACAACTCAAAGATATTCAGTTTACTGTCATAAAGGAGTAAAGAAACCAGAAAGTATTCACATTTAAGAAGCTGGAATCAGACATTTAAAAAAAAAAAAAAAATCTTAAAAAATTACTAAAACCAATGAATCAATTATAAAAATAGTTGCCAATTAATTTAATAGTTGTTGTAGTTTTTGTTCATTTCTTGTAACTGGAGGACATTTTGCGAATGCCGCCTTACAAAACAACCCAACAGCAGAAGGGCGTGATTCTTACAACAGACTTTGTAGTAACAGCAGATGGTGGAAGAAGTGAAACGCAGATAAAATGTCATAAAGACAACAAACACCAAAGAAGGGTTCATGGAGGACAAGACACGATGTTAAGAAGTAAAAACAGTGATATTGAATAGAACAGATGATTTGTTTACGGTGTTAATTTGATGATAAATTGATGCTACGTGCAGCTATAGTATAGAAACTGTATCCCCTAAAAGCACTGAATGTCCATCCCGTTATCTGGTGGGGTGAGTCCTCTGTCAGCAGATGGTTTTGTTCAGAAAGAATTCAGCCTCGCCTCTCGTCACGTGTTCGTAACAACGACACGACTCCTGCAAAGACTCCTGGGGGCCGAGGCCGGTTCAGCTGTCCCTTCATACTGTTCATACTGTATGAAGGTAAGTGCAGTGGATGAATTCCCCTCATTCCACAGACACTCGGTCGGCTTCGGACGTTTGTTTTTACTGATTGAACGTTGCTCTGTTTACAGACAGACACATTCCAGGGACAGTAAGAGGAGGCTTGGTAAAGTTTACCCACATGTTTCATAATGATTATTATTGTAAACCAGATGTCTGGTGAGATTCCTGCTGCAGTTTGGTGTGTTAAAGGATTTTACTCATCATTCTGTAACAAATAAATGGCGGACCCTGCCTTAAGAATTTCATTAGTTTCAGCTTCAGTGGTGAGTTTAATGACACATGATGACAAAAGTAAAGAACATGAGGAAAACATACAGTAGAAATCATTTTGGTAATTGTTTGTCATGAGAATAGTCTAATTTAATAAATTCCAATGAACTATTAGCGGATTAATTGATTAGATGATTGACAGAAAATTAATCAGCAACAGTTTTGATAATCAAATAATCATTTTAAGTCAATTATCAAGCAAAAATGCCAAACATTTTCTGGCTCTAACTGCTCAGATGTGAGAATTTGCTGCTTTTATCTATTTCGTAAAATTGTAAATGACATATTTTGGGGTTTTGGACTGTTGGTCGGACCAAACAAGCAATTTGGGGGAGTCACCTTGGGCTCTGTAAGGCATCGTTCTCTATTTTCTGACATTTTATAGACAATTGATTGATTATTAAAACAAATAATCAACTAGTAGCAGCCCTAATATAGTTGAATATCAAACAAAATAGTGCTTACTGATGCAAAAATCGAAACCCGATCAAACCCAACATATAACATCAGCTGTTCTTCCTCTATCACAGTGACACTAATCTTTCAGCATAGTTATAAATAATGGGAAAGTCAATTCTGTCTGCTTTATTTAACCACTTATCCCCACTTCATTCTCACAATTGACCCTGTGTGTGTGTGTGTGTGTTTCTGTATGCATGTGTGTGTGAGTTAAGGTAAGTATGTCACCAATGAGCCAAAGAATGTGAAGAGCGTCCTGTCCAAACAGAGAAGTACTTCTTGTCAAATTACAACCTCGGGGTCGGTGTTTGTGTCAATTGTAGAGAGAGCGGCCCTGAGAAACAGTCATTTAGATCAGGAGACGTTGCCATGCTGCAGCTCCTCTCTGTATGTTTGTCTCAATAAAGTCATCAAATCAAATGAAAAAATGTCACAGGAATCTTGAGCTCATTGTCCACCCTTTAAAACCAAAAACAACAGGAGAGCCACCTCCTAAATATACCTCCAACACGAAGATGGATCTTCTGCTGCTTTCTGTCTCCGTTTTTGGCTTTGAGCAGCAAAAACACTTCAGAACACTCCTTCTCCAACTCCGTGTGTAGAGGGTTCTTTCAAAAACCTGCCTCTCTCTGGCACAAGTTGGCGTCCACGATCACTTGTTCGTCCCTGAGAGATAACCGACAGTCTGATGACGTTCAGTCCAATGTCAACATGTCCTGGATGCTCCATGGAAGCTGTTTACAGGCCTGAGCCACGCAGGTCTCTGACAGCAGGCCTAAACACACGGCCAGCAGTGACAGACGTCTACTGCTGTTCAGGATCACTGCAGAAGAGACGGATGAGAAAATTATGAATATATATACTTTGTTTTCATGTTAGTTAAAGTACGTCTGAAAAATCTTGAATCCTACAGAAAATGTGTAAACCAAAAAAAGTCTCAACATTTATTTTGAGAAATTCTATTTTCAAGCTGGTATGAACAGTAGACACAACATGAGATCCAAGAGTTCGTTGCACTCGGCATCAGACAAACTCTAATTTGTTCTTTATTAATATGACGTACAGAAGTTCCTCATCAGAGCAGCAGACCATAACCATACTCAACAACATCTCATTGTTTGCTGCTCACAGGCGAGCTGCCAAACACAATGAGCAGATTTATGTTTCCAGAGCTGCTGAAGAAAATAATTATACAAACGCAAAAAACGTGGACTAAAACCTTTTGTGTTATGTAATGTATTTATTTTAAGTGTCTGGGGGTCCATGCAGTGAGGAGCACCAGGAGCAGGAGGGGTCGTTTCAAACAAAGAGAGAGTTAGTTGCCACCTGCTGGTGCTTTGAAATGTTGTTTAAAGAATGAAATACCGAGACTTCACCGATGTGTCTCACAAAGTACAAACATATTCCTTAAAAATTAAAGTTATTTTTTTTCTTATTATTAATTCTTAAATTATGATATTTTCTTGGTCAGTATTGAGAGTGTTAGAAAATCCTAAAAAAAATAAAGATACGTTTTTATTTATTTATTTTAATTTACTTACTTAGTGTAATGTATTTATTGTAATGTATTTATTTATTATTTTCATTTTATTTGTTTAGATTTACATATAATGTCATTTGTTTAAGTAAATTTGCTCACTTATTTTAATATATTTATTAAACTATTTTCTCAGTAGAAAGTAGTTCCAAATACACCTGTTCACAGTGAGTCTGGGGCGAGTAAAAATCAAATCTATCTGCCTGTCTAGATGACACCAGAGGTGAGTGAGAGAATCCATCCTCCTACCTCTGATGGCCTGTGAGTTTGAGGTGAGCACAAACAGCTTGATGAGGCCGAGGCAGAGCGGCGAGTAGTCGTGCTCCCAGATGACAGCGGGGATGAGGAGGACCTTTCCGTAGCAGGACAGCAGCAGGGCTCTGAGGAGCAGGCTGAGCTCCAGGGTCCCGCCCTGCTGACGACCAACCACCGCCCAGAGGAACCACAGCACGCCGCCGCAGAATGCCGACAGCTCTACACCACCAAGAGACACAGATAGATGTATTAAATTATACATGGAAATTACTTTTTAGTATAAAAGGTGTTAGATTAAACTGTATCCTACAGTATGGATGAGTATCAGCAAAATTCAGCCTTTACCAACAAGAGGGGAATTGTCATTTCTATTCTTTATCCCATAGAGGGCGCTTGACTCCAGCATAGTGCTGAAATGATTAGTTGAAAATTAATCAACAACAGTTTTTAAATCGATTAAGTCTTTTATCAAGCTAAATATGTGAATCATTCTCTGGTTCCAGCTCAAAAAAATACTCAAGTAAAGTACAATTACCTCAAAATAGTATTTTTGTAAATGTACTTAGTGACATTCCACCACTGACTGTAACCATCCATGTGTTCTCAGTAGATGGTGCTCCATATTAACACTCTAACATACACTACGGCAGCGACACAGACAGTAACAGACGAGTAATGGCGCTCTTGTTTTATCATCTTACCGAGGGCGGCCAATCCAAACATGCCGTAGAACTCCCATTGCTTGGTGTACCTGATGATGTCAGCGGGGTCGCTGCTCTGCTCGGAGCCGCGGAGCAGAGACCACCTGAGGTACGCCTCACACAGCAGGCAGAACACACACAGCTTCCAGTGGATCTGGAGGAGGAGGTGGAGGAGAGGAGGTAAAAACACACATATTAATTAAGTATACCTGAACACTAGTGATGGAAGAAGTATTCATCCTACCGCTCTGTGAAAATACTCCACTACAAGTATTGCATTCAAAACCTTAAAGTATCAAAAGTAAAAGTACTCATTGTGCAGTAAAATGTTCCCTGTCAGTGTTTTGACTTTTAACTTAAAGGTCCCATATCATGCTCGTTTTCAGGTTCATACTTGTATTTTGTGTTTCTACTAGAACATGTTTACATGCTGTAATGTACAAAAAAAAACTTTATTTTCCTCATACCGTCAGCCTGAATATGCCTGTATTCACTCTCTGTCTGAAACGCTCCGTTTTAGCACATTTTGACGGAATGCAACGAAATTGCAACAGAATTGCGTTGCTAGGCAACAGCTTGGGTCCATGTGTACTTCCTGTCAGCTGATGACATTCACATACACTGCAACCAGGAATAAACTGGGACACATTTAGAATGTTTATGATTAAATGTGTATAAAGGGTCTAAATATTGTATATTTGTGACATCACAAACGGGCAGAAATCCTGACAGCTTGTTTCAAATGCAGAGTTTCTGAATACGGGCTGTGTGTATTTCCCTGTGGATTGAGTGTTTCGATACTTTCACAGTATTTATATATCACTTAAACCTGCTTTATAATAAAAAAAAAAACATGAAAATCTCACTTTTTTATAATATGGGTCCTTTAAATGTCCATCAACATGCACACATCCTAGTTTAGACTGATCTATTATTGTTTTTGCACATGTGCAAGGGAGGTAAAAAAAAAATAGTTGACTTACATTCAAGCTTGTGTTGAACAAAATGTGTCTGAACGCCTGCGTCTTGCACAGAATGGCATCAATCAGGATGATAACTGGGTCATATTCAATGTACTTGTCCACTGGCTTCTGGCAGGACTGCTGGAGAGACACACACACACACACACACACACACACACATACAGGTAAACTCCAGCATGATACTGACAGATTAATCTGTAGTTTCCATGCTGCTGCTAAGGAATGACATGATAATATTAAGGCATGTTGTCAAAGTTAGCTGTAACATCTCTGAGGTAAACATTGTTAGCTCACATCTTCATCATAAACACAACCAGTCGACTCAATTCAAAGAAGTTAACAGTTAACATACACATATAGTTATCTTCAGGATCCCGTTGCTGTAATCCCGGTGTAACTCCGAGGCTTTTTCGTTACATTCAACACACCTAAAGTCATCTTTCCCCATTCTGCACCCTGATAACTACAAAACACAACTAGCATGGGAGGCAAGCAAAGCGGAAGTAGGAAGTAAGAGTTTTCCATACAGTTCCGCCTTCAAAATAAAAGTACAGATTTGTCAGCAATTCAATTCAATTTGCTTTGTTGGTATGATTGTCAGGTGAACAATATTGCCAAAGCGTCAATTCAATAAAAAAAAGAATAAAATAAAAACAAAAACATATACATACATATATACAATTCATTAAGCAAATTACAATATATATAGATATTTAAAAAGAACATGCATGTAAATGGAAGAAAACAATAAAGAAGTAATTCATGTTTGTTGTGTCAATAAAACAAACAAACAAATAAAAAACAATTAATAACAATATATTGCAATATCAAAGGATAAATGTAAAAAAAAAATAATAATCTGAAGGCTTTTGAATCAGAAGCAGGATTTTTTTTTTGGTGTTGTGGTGCATAACGGTAAAAAATAAACAACTTAACACAAAAGAAGTACTTTAAAAGTCAAGAGTCATACATATAACCTTATATAAATAGAAAACTACAATTAAAATATATGTTTTCTACAATTAATAGAATAGAAGTTGTGTTTACAATCTGATTTAATGCATTTCTTGCTGCATTTTAGACTGTATTTACTTCAGGTGTGGAGATTTACTAATATTTCCGGTTTATACTACAGTAGCCTACAATTTTATACTATACTGTACTCAGTGGTGGAATGCAACGAAGTACATTTACTCAAGCACTGTACTTGTACTTGTACTTTACCATTTCCATTTAATATTACT
The DNA here is from genome assembly GCF_043250625.1 of Sebastes fasciatus. Classification (NCBI taxonomy): domain Eukaryota; kingdom Metazoa; phylum Chordata; class Actinopteri; order Perciformes; family Sebastidae; genus Sebastes; species Sebastes fasciatus. The sequence continues at coordinate 21,238,932 of NC_133812.1, read as the reverse complement.
TTATACTTTTACTTGATGTTTGACACCGGAGGGACCGGTTTGACAGCTGCAGAGTATGCTGGGAAATGTAGTTTAACTGTCCTCTCCGGCTGCGGTCTTCTTTTTCGTCACAACTAAGTACATTTACTCAAGCACTGTACTTGTACTTGTACTTTACCATTTTCATGTAATATAATTTTTATTTTTTTTTACTTGATGTTTGACACTGGAGGGACCGGTTTGACAGCTGCAGAGTATGCTGGGAAATGTAGTTTAACTCCTCTCCGGCTGCGGTTTTCTTTTTCTTCACAACTAAGTACATTTACTCAAGCACTGTACTTGTACTTGTAATTTACCATTTTCATGTAATATATATATATATTTTTTAATTTTACTTGATGTTTGACAGTGGAGGGACCGGTTTGACAGCTGCAGAGTATGCTGGGAAATGTAGTGTAACGTGAGGGGGGCGTGTCCGTTGGTCCGTTGGGCGGTTTGGATCGACATGCAGCAGCTTCCGCTCTTCTATCTCTCTCTCTCTCTCTCTCTGTGTCGTCACACATGTAGCTCCAACATGGCCCCTGCCAGCCGGGCTGTTGTTATGGCAGCGCTCTCTCTGCTCTACCTGAGCCGGACGATCTTCTCCTCCGAGTATTTCTCCTCCTCCACTCTCACTTTGTTCAACAACGAGCTCCACAAGCAGGGCTGCAGCTCGCTGTCCGAGTGGGAAGAGTACGCGGCTGACTGCGGTAAATGAAAAGTCTCTCTTGTGTTTCTGTCTCTGCTGGTTTACTTTGCTGCCACGTCCGTCCTCCTCGTTAAGCTAACGATGAGATGAGCTACAAGCTGAGGTGACAGCACCACAACTGAGATAAGCTCTTAAAGGACCCATATCATGCTCATTTACAGGTTCATACTTGTATTTTGTGTTTCTACTAGAACATATTTACATGCTTTAATGTTAAAGAAACACATTATTCTCCTCATACTGTCTGTCTGAATATACCTGTATACACCCTTTATCAGAAACGCTCCGTTTTAGCGCATTTCAATGGAATTGCGTTGCTAGTCAACAGCTTGGGTCCATGTGTACTTCCTGTCAGTTGATGTTTATCACATACACTGCAACAGGAAACAAACTGGGACACATTTAGAATGTTTACGTTTAAAACTGTGAAATGGTCTAAATATTGTAGATTTGTGACATCACAAATGTACAGAAAATCCTGACGGCTTGTTTCAAACGCAGAGTTTCTGAATACGGGTTGTGTGTATTTATCTGTGTATTGATACTTTCACACTATTTATATATCACTTAAACCTGCTTTATAATATAAAAGACATGAAAATCATCACTTTTTTTTATAATATGGGACCTTTAACTAACCGTAGAGGTTAAATAGGATGTTAAACTAAAGAGTAGTAACGCAGGAGGGAGAGTATATGTGATGTGTACATAACAGTAAGGGAAACTCAACGAAAAAACTCACTTACTAGCTGTAGAGCAAAGCAACACCAAAATCAGGTATTTTTTGAATGGAGTTTGGTGTTGACCTCTTGGGGTAAGCTTGTTTTAACTTACCCCGAGATGTCAAAACCAAACTCCATTCAAAAAATAATTAATTTTGGTGTTCCTTTGCTCTACAGCAAAACCACATATTTAACAGAGCATGAACTGAAACCTGAAAACTTCTGATGGATATTAGCTTCTGGTGGATTCGGCATACAACTGATGCACCCAGCTATATAGTTTTTTATCAAATTTCAGCTTTTAGGACACACTATTATGTTGTCATATTATTTCTTTATATTAATCTTGTCTCTGGGTGGAGGCTTAAGATAAACCCAGTGGGTTTTTTGCCTCTTCCTGCACTGCAAACCACATATTTAACAGTGCATAACTGAAACAGTCTTCTGATAGCAATGCGCTTCTGGTGGATTCTGAATACAACTGATGCACCCAGCTTTATAGTTTTTTATCAAATCTCAGCTTTTAGGACATACTGTTCCCCATTGTGTGTGTCTGTATAAGGATCACAAAATTATACAATAACTCAAATAAAAAGTGGGAGAATTTTACTGTACACATGTGTCATGTGTGAGGTGGATGTTGTGCAAAATGAAATGCACTGTATACTGTAAAGTTGTGGTGCAGTTGTGGATCAGATAATTTAAAGATGTCAACACCAAACTCCATTCAAAAAATACGTAATTTAGGTGTTGCTTTACTCTACAGCAAAACCACATATTTAACAGAGCATAAACTGAAACAGTGTTC